>NC_050575.1:239146880-239485630 GCF_011100635.1 Trichosurus vulpecula | reverse complement strand
TTGCTGAAAACTGAATCTTCTGGTATATATTAAGGGGAAATATACTATATGGGTTTCTAAGGTATAATAGTAGTGTTAAAGTCACCCACAGGGTTATCCCCTAAAATTCAGAGAGCAGCAGCAGCTGCATCTCTAGGGACCAAATTGCCAATGCCGGTGTGAGTAGGGCAGTGAGCCCAGGAGGAGTGTTCCAAATAAAATTACAGATACATTGCCAATCTGCTGTGGTAGAAAGATTTTCCACAATGGAATTCCAGACACTGAAGAAATCATAGGTAGTCTCCTTTAAAAAAGTAACAAAAAGTAGTTTTAATTGTTTTTCCTGAAAAGATATTAATTTTCTAATCACTTGCAATAATAATTTGTAATGTCTGGTCCACAAATAACAGCCCAGACAGTTTCCCTATATGTTTAATGGGGGGAAACTTTTCATAAATCTGGGCTTGCAAAGGATCTGGACACATCAGTACCTTCTGCCTCCTGGTTTAATTTAACAACCCTAGGATACCTCAAAGCCTACTTTTGCTTATTATATAATATCAGAGTCTGGATGCTCTAGGAAACAGTACCCCTTCTTGCTTCCCAGCCAGGCTTGCAGAAGTCCTGGGAAAAGTAACACTTCCTGAAGGCCAGGGTCATGAGGAGATCTTGAACAGTCATCAATATCTCTGCTTAACCATTCACATCCTGTTTCAACTTATTCCATAATAGTTGGCATCATTCCCTTTCCTCTTTCTCTTCCTATCCAGGTATTTAATCCTGACTGTCAAAGGACAAACCCCAGTTGTCATTCCCTGCTGAACACTACCTTATTCCCATCTACCTTAATTCTTTACCTCCCTGCCCCCTTCCCCACCAGTGCATCACTCCTCAACAGCCTATCACTTCACCTGTGACCTCTGGAACTCCCACTCCATAATTAACAAATTTTCTTTCATTTTGATTTTTTTCTCTCCTGTTCTTTGCTCTCCTCTTGATACTGCATCACTTGTGATCCAGTATTAATTGCAACTTAAGGTTTTCTCATACACCCTGATTCACTGCTACTGGTAAATTAGAATATTCTGTGCTTTCCAAATCCATTTCTAGACTCAATTTCATCTGTAATTATGCAGTAACCACTCCTCCTTTTATACTTACTTTATTGAAGTTTATTACATAATTCATATCCCAGTTTCTATGATGTCACCTTCAACTCTTAAGTCTTATTTCCCTGGCAAATCTAATCTGTATCAAAGTATCATCATTTCTATATTCACAATATTTCTTGCATATGCCCATTTTACTATTCATAAACCCACTGCTGACTTAATTTAGGTACTTACCACCTTTGCCTAAACTAGGGTAATAACGTCCTAATTGGTCTTGTTTAAGTCTCTCACTATTCCAATCCATTCTCTACACAACTCTTAAAGTGATTTTTCTCAATCAGAAGTCTAATTATGTCAACTCCCTACATCCCACCACTCAATAAACTCCGATGGCTCCCTCACCTCTCAGACCAACTACAATTTTCTTTCTCACTTAAAATGTTTCATCTGGTTCCTCCTTATTACAAAATGTTGTCCCTCCATCTATACTTCCTTGGGGCCAGGCCTGCTACATCAATCAGGGCCATAGGGGGCAACCTGAGGATTTCATAAGGTATCTCCTTTCTGTCTTTTCAGCTCAAACCTGCACTGCCTCTGTTCCCTTTATTTATTAGGGGACAGTTACTAGTATTCGCAGTTCCATTTAATCACTTGACACCAAGTGGCTTCTACATAGGAAAATTTCCTTCAAATATAGTAAGAATAGATACACAAACATTTTCCCCAAACCTCTGTGGCATACACTCTCATACACCATCTTGTTCATTGGTGGAGTAGGCTTTAAACTTAGCTCAGTTCCTACATAGCATTGATCTCACCAAATTCCTATCCAGATTTGCCGTATGTGCCGCATGCATCCTACTGGTCTGGAATCCCAAAGGTTGTTCGTGAAGATTACTTCTTGGGCCATGGATGCTGTGTTGCCTGAGAAAACCAGATTGAATTTTGATTCCTGTGGCTCACTCTCTTAATCATTCAAACTCTACAGTCAGAGAGTCCATGCTCTTCATCAAAATCCATAAGTGAAGTCACCAAGATCCCTAGAAGCAAATAAGCCAGAGACAACAATTTAAACTGACAGGCTTTTAAAAATGCCTCCATAGCCCATTAGTTTCAACAATCCTTTCAACATATATGTATGTATACCGAAGCCCAGGGACGCTTAATGATTTGCATAAAGACAAAGGCAGCAAAGCTAGAATTTGAACCCAGGTCCAGATTCCAACATTCTCTCCAATGATCCTGAAGGGAAAACCACTTCTAGACAAACTCTTGAACAAAATATTGACAGTTTACACTTCTAGAGTACTTTACGTTTTCCAATGAACACCCTCTTCCTCATAATTCTGTGGAAAAGACAATGCTAATATTTTTAGCCCCATTTGACTTACTGAGGCTCAGAGAAGCTCAACTTATCCAAATCTTACAACTAATAAGTAGAAGAGCTGGGACATGAACCTGTATCTTCTAACAGAAATTTCAGTGCTCATTGCTACTGTATCGTGCTGTCTCTCCAGACAGAAGACTGTCATCACCTTATTTATTTTGAATGGAAGAATAGGCCCTTAAGATCCTTTAAGTCTCAGATTTTGTGTTCTGATACAAAATTCAAAGAACAATAACATTCGTTAATATTGAAACATTTCTTGAAGGTTAACAAAAATGTTCTTGATGAATTCAACTAAAGAAGCCAGATATGACTCTAATAAAATTTCATTTCACTGTGTGTTTTTCTTTTCCTTTTCTCCCTTCCTTCTTTCCTTTCTTCCTTCTCTCCTTCCTTCCTTTCTTTTTTCTTTCTTTCCTTCCTTCTTTTTTCTTTTCTTTTTTTTCATGTGGCAGCGAATGGAAATTATCACATGATATGGCTTTGCCTCTTCAGGTAATACTGAATATCCCATGAAAATCAATCTCACATCATCTGTATTAACTGCTTCCATAAATTATAAGAAAGCAGGCACACTCATTCATGATGCGAGGGAAAGCATTTCTGGTACCTTAAAAGTCGAGTTTTGATCTGATATGAGGTTGGGATATGATTAATCCCATGCCTCATAACTTTTCAAGTTTTCAAAAATGGGCCTGATATTGCATCACTTAACTACTAAAAAGAGAAGAGGATGAATTTTTCAGCTGCAAACACCACACTGAGAAGAAGGTGAGGTATAGAACCAAAATAATTTATTAGATGAATATTGAGAAAAGTAATAAATTGTATTTATATCAATCATAGAAGATGATTATAGTATATTAATCACATAAAAAGAATGAAAATAAAAATGGGAATACTCATTTTTTCCCTCTGAGCATTCATGTAATAGTGTAGGCCTTTCCAATTACAAACACCCAGGTAGGAATGTATATTTTGCTTTTTTCCTATGAGTTTCCCTAATTTTACTGTTCCCATCTCTTTCTTATGGAAGCTTGTGCACATCACTTCAACTGCTCCATCTTGGCTTCTCCATCTGTAGAGCACATTTCATCCAGATCTAATTAATCTTTGAGTTGGGATAGTGGGCAAATTCGAGTGCCCAAACAATTTCCTTGTTAACAAAATCAGCTTCAAAAACCTCAGTTTTGAAGGGAGGGTGTTGAGACTTCTATTTGATTGATATATGACTATTCTCAGTTGTTTCAAACCTGGTAACCCATTTAGCTCCCAATGTGCCACAAAGTCCTGACAACACAGCATTATATCTTAACTTGCAAAGCTGAAGACTAGAGTGAATAATTAGCTGTTGAGTTGATAATAAAACCTAGCATTCATATGTTGCTTTAAAGTTTGCAAAGCTCTTTACATACATTATGCCTCACAAAAGCCCTTTGAGACAGGGACCACAGGTTTTGTTTTGCCTATCCTGTGATCTCATAAGGATAGGAAGTTCTAGATCTGCAACTTCTCTATAACTTCTAGCCTTGGACAATTACTGAAAGATTAAGTGACTTGCCCAGATTCACATACATCAGAAATGGAACTTGGACTTGTGTCTTTCTCTCTGCAAAACCAACTCGCTAGATTATGTTGTCTTGGAACGCCAGTTATATATACATTGATTTCTTCTTGATAATTATTGAACTGCAGGTTTTCACAAGGTGAAATCATGTGGTTTTAGGAATTTAATCTCATTGTTACATGAAACAGAGCCCAAATATTAGCCACTTTTTCCTTAGAAGTACAGGCCAAGTCAGGGAACAAACAGTCACGGACAACTGGATCATACAGAGAAAAATGATACTGAGAGAGTCGAGTTATTCCCCAGGTTCATCAATGAAAATAAGGTACCTGACCTCACAATGGTATTTTAGAAAGAAAATTGAGTCAAGAGTAACCTGGGTCACTCATTAGCTCTGTAAGTCTTAAGTAAGATTCATTTTAGAAATGGGTATAATACCACTAGCACGCCCTACCTCCAAGGAGTACGTTAGGTGCCAAATGATGGAAAAGGTATATAATTACGTTATACATAATATTATGTTTACACACACATATAGTACTATATGAGGTAAATTATTATTGTTGTCATCTATAAAATGCCTTAAAATTCTTTTGCCCCACATCTCCCCCACTCCACCCCAGATCATAGTATTTAGATCTGGAAGAGACCATAGAGGTCATTATCTACTCCCCTTATTTTACAGAGGAGAAAATTGAGGCACAAAGAGAGGAAATTTCTTTCTGGAGCATACAGCTACAATGAGCAAAACTATTCAGATGAATGTCTTCTGACTCTACCATACCATATTGTTTCTTGCCCAAATTACCAGAAATTGTGTGATGCTATTTTTCAATTCAGGTATCTAGGTGGTGAAGTGGATAGGATGCCACACCTGAAGTCAGGAAGAATTTGCCTTCCTGAGTTCAAATCTGGGCTCAGACACTATTTCTATGACCCTGGACAACCTGTTTCCCTTAGTGTCCTCATCTGTAAAATGATCTAGAGAAGAAAATGTCAAGTCACTCCAGTATTTCTGCCAAGAAAACCCCAAATGGGGTCATGAATAGTTAGGCAGGATTTAAACAACCATACCACAACAAACAATTTCAACTCCTATGCTAACTATGCAACTCTAGAAAATTTAGGGAAATAATTTTTTCTCAGCTGACAATTTCACTTTGGTGGTATAGACTGGAACTGTGATTTGGATATGCATGGGATTCTATGGATATGAGATTCTAGTGTTTTAATATTTATAAATCCTTGCCATGATTGGTCCTAGGAAAATTCATATGTTCAGGGGAAATGTTCATATTATTGTTATTCCTATACTGTATAGGCAAAGCTCCTATGGGGGATGACAGTGGTAAATCTTGCCAGTTCTCTGGTCTCATGTTTATGATTTCCTCAGAAATAATGGAGAAGAGAATCCTTCCAGAAAATCCTGTCCTCTTTTAAAAGAAATCAGGTTTATTCCAAGAGAAAGTCTTCCTACTCATAATTACCTAAGTTAAAAGCATTGTTTCAATTTCTCTCTCTCTCTCTCTCTCTCTCTCTCTCTCTCTCTCTCTCTCTCTCTCTCTCTCTCTCTCTCTCTCTCTGTCTCTTTCTCTCCCTTTGCCTGTATCTATCTCTGTCTGTCTCTCTGTCTGTCTCTGTTTCTCTGTCTCTGCCTTTGTATCTGTCCTCTCTCTGTCTCTCTCTCTCTCTCTCTCTCTCTCTCTCTCTCTCTCTCTCTCTGTGTGTGTGTGTGTGTGTATGTGTCTGTCTGTCTGTCTGTCTGTCTGTCTCTGTCATTTTCCTATGTAGGTACTATTGCTTCACACCAAGTCTCATTAAGTAGGCAAATTACAGGACCCTTAATGGGTTATAATTCACATTCTGAAGGATCTGTATATTTTGGGGAAAAAATCAGTCCCTCTACTCCACCTCCCATCTTCTAAGAGGACAAAAGAGAACTGTTTAGGCACAAACCAATCTCAGATGACCTCAAGCATTTGCGGGGAAAGGATTTGTTTCTCTTTATATCTGATCAGTTCTCTATGGCTAATGGCCTCACTCTCTATCATTGGCTAGGCTTTAATAGTTTAAAAGTGACCATATCTCATTCCTTTCATCCTTCATCCTGACAGGTGTCTAAAGAGGGACATACTGTTTTCTACATAATTTATATGCCTTCTTCATAAACCCTTAAAGTGGTTTATTTAGAAACAACAAAATATAGGCAGCTGTATTGCTAGAGAAAGGAAGGAAAGAGAAGGGAATAGAGAGGAAGGGATGGAAAGGGAATAAGCAATTATATAGCACCTACTATGTACCAGGCATTGTGCTAAGCACTTTTAAAGCAGGTGTAATGATTATAATAATAATAATAATAATAATAATAACATTTACATAGCTCTTAAAGGTTTCCTTTAAGTACTTTATAAATGTTACCTCATCTGACACTCACAAAAATCCTGGGAGGTAGAGCTATTGTTATCTTCATTTTACAGATGAGAAAACTGAAGCAAATTGAAATTGAGTCACACAGCTAGTAAGTGTCTAAAGGCAATGACTCGAACTCAGATCTTCTAGACCACAAGTCCAAAGCTCTCTCTACTATGGCACCTAGTTGATCATACTGAGAGTCACCATCCTACAAGTAGTTCTGTCAATGAATAATGGGGAAAGAAACTATTTTCCATTTTGATTAGGAAAGATTTAAATTAGGAAATGATAGGAAAAGGATAAAATCAAAAATATCAAATATTTTCTTTCTACTTAACTAGACATCTATGTCTTCTGATTCACTCTAAGTGAAGGTCCTAAAGGTACTAAGAAGATCAATTTAGCTAAAGTCTACATTGAAGAGCCTAATGACAGAGGGATTAATTGTCTACTGACTGTAATCTGTACATACATGCTTAATCTGTTCAAATGTAAAATCATGGTATAGACAAAAGGTGGGTTTTGATTATAGCCAAAACAAATGAGATATTCTAGGATGCCTTTGACTTGGGCTAGTTGTATATGCTACGTGCACATGCAATATTTTTATCAAATATTTATTTCAACATTCTGAATGCTTATCTATACCTTGTTGTAACGTCAGCAAAAACAGTATCACCATCCCCACCTTAATTCTCACCATTGTCATCAGAGTTAGCATCATCATGATCCACATTTTTAGATTCCTTTCAGGTTACAAATTTATTTCCTCCCAACAATCATGTGAGCTAGGTAGCATGAACATTACTATTCCAGTTTTGTAAATAAGGAAGTGGAGGCTGAGAGAAATGAAATAGCTTCCCCAAGGTCACGCAGCTAGTTCATATGTGAAGTCTGGGACTCAAATCAAGACTTCTTGACTCCCAGTCTTCCTAATCTTTCTACTCCTTTGTGCCATACATTCTGTATGCATATTCATTTATAAATGATCACATTATACATTGATATTTCAATATATTCCACCCATTTTGATCTCATTAGTAGGAGTCTTTTTACTTTAAGGATGATGAAATTGAGGCTTATATAGTTTCAATGACTTATCCAAAGTAAACCTTCTAGTTGGTGGCAAAATCACAAAGAAAACAGATTATTTGACTCCTCTTTCCACTCTGCCCTGCTTTCTCCACTGTCTAGTGAATTTTAATAAAGACAGAGTTGCAGAAAATGGAGTCCTAGCTATCAAACAGCAATTTCTATCTAGTTTTCTTCATCCTGTCCCATTTTACCCCTTTCTCTATAAACAGAAAGAGACTAAGATGCAGAGATAGAAAAAGAGTAAAACTAAATTTGAGTTTTGGCTTCATTACTTGCTACTCTTGCAAGCTATTTGAGTCACTTACCATCTTTGACAATATTTTGTCATATATACAGCCATAAGAAAAGCAGTGAGGTATCAAAAACCTCTGATTAACATGGGCTAAAGATCAACCTGATTTGAAATCTACTGGTAGCTTGTTATCAAGCAATTATAGACACATTATAAAAGATAGACTACACAGAACATCAAATGAGCAGGATATGATATATAACAAACTTTTCAACATATCAAAGGCATTATTATCTATTACCCTCGAGCCATCTGCATTTCATGATTTTAGTTTGGTACTAATTATTTCCATGTATCATTATATATTTGTGTTCCATCTCTATCATTCTTTCATGTGCTTTGAACAGTTAATTCTCTTGTTTGTTTTGTATATTCTTTGAAAAGCGGTCATATTTCTTTCTTTATTGTTTCCTTACATTATTTTATGATCATTATAAACATTAGTCTATAAATGTTAATTACTACTATCATTATTACTATTACTACTTATACATTCAAAATATTGCTTCCTTTGCTAAGCATATAGGTACAAAAAAGTTTATGAAAACATAGGAACTTAGAGTTTGAAGAAATCTGCAAGGTCTTTTATTTCAACCCATTCAATTAATGGAAGAGAAAACTGAGGCTAAGTGAAGCTTAATGACTTACCCAATGTCAAACAGGTGAAGAGTAGCCAAACTAGGAACAGAAAATACATCTTTTGACTCTTCTTCCCACTATGCCATGTTGTCTGCACTGTCTAGGGAATCTTGACAAAGATATAGATTATCAGAAATCATTAAAGTAGGGGAATATACACATCATTTGATATTAAGCCACATTAATATAATGTTTGTGATTATAAAACACTTTATGTGTATTGATCTATTTGGGTCTCACAATAACCCTGTGAGGTAGTTAGTTCAAGCATTAACCCTATTTTACATATAATGGAACTAAAACTCGGAAGGTTGAAGTGACTTGTCCAGCTTTGTAGAAGAGGTTTAAACCCTTCTGAGTAAGAAGCCTTTTCCCCTTTTCCTTTCCCCTTTTTCCTAGCCTGCTGCCAACCATATCCACCCAAGGTTTCTTTTTCTCCTGATAATTTTGAAGTCATCACTTTTGTCTGTCTTCCCAGATAACCTCAAATTGGACTTGTGTATATATTAGCATTGAAACCCTTGGCACCTTTTCATCAGATCATTCACTTATTAAAAAGTGGAAATGTTTGGTTATTGCAATTCAAACAGTCCTGGAAAGTGTATTTGAGAATAGGTATAAACTTGTTAAAAAGCATAAAAAAATGCAAAAGCTCCCCTAATTAGTCCCTTAGAGAATCATTAGTACAAACAAAGGTATAGAATTTTTGCTTCCCAAGTGCTTTTTAACAATCTCATGGAGTTCTAATAAAATGCCATACCTCTTCTGATACCATTGTAAAGTGAACACAGATGAACTGTTTGGGTTATAGTCAGGAGACCGGTACAAGAAGCATGTTTAAATAAACATTATTGTCAGGAATAGGAGCATTCACAGGAGGGGCTACCTTATTCCTATACTGAATATATTCACAATTCCATATCTCTTTGGGACTAGGCAATTGTAATTCTGTTTGAATAACATTCTGCATTTTCTTTGGGTTGAAATCAGGGCAATGAACTCTCCCAAGTTCTTTACCCAGGCACACATATGTCTCAAAGTTTTAAAGAGAGAATTGCATTCAAGTGGGGAGTTGGAAATCTGCTATTATACTTTCCATTCATGCCAAGGCCATGTGTCCTCTGCCCAACAAAAGTGGGAGCCAGATGGAGGCAATCAATGAGAGAATTCCCCTCCCCCAATTCCCATGGAGCAATATAAGCAAAACTGGGGAAAGGGAACTTTGGGGGATGGTGTTAGGGTGGGAATTTGGGAAGAATTATGCAGATGGCTTCCTCAGTTTCATCGTGGACTCCGGTTTTGGAGACTAGCTTACTACGTGGCTCAGAAGTCTTCCCAACACTCAACAGGATATTTGGGAGTCCTCTACAGCAGGAATTTAGAGATAGGGAAAATTATCTAAGTAATGTCCCAGGCTTCCTCATCTTAGGCTCAAATTTCCCTGAGTAGAGTCACTTTTGATGAAAACTATTAGGAATATTTTATCAAAAAAGAAATATTAATGTGATATGATTCAAACACAAATTCCCCTTAGGATTTTTTCCCCATCTAACATCTGTACATACTTATGTTGAAAAACACTTCCTTTGTTCAGTCTCTACCACCCTCCCCTCCCCCTCTGTGTGTTTCTGGGTTATAACAAGTAAAGGAACTGATGCAAACTATCTGAAAAATAATACAGTTACAGTTATGTCTGCCTACTCCGGCAGATTCCTTCTAATTCTCCACTGTCTTTCTGTGGATTATATTGTGGACAGTAATCAGTCATTCAATTAATCAATTATTCAACAAGCAATTCTAAAGTGGCCACTCTGTTCCAGGTACAAGGGATACATTACAAAGAAAGAAAATTCCTACTCTCAAGGACCTTATATTCAAAAAAGAAGATAATAAGGACATCTGTATGTGTATATCTCCTTATTGGACATATATGCATGACACATATTTGTTCAGTTGTTTTCAGTCATGTTTTACTCTTCGTGACCCCATTTGGGTTTTCTTGGCAAACATACTGGGGTGGTTTGACATTTCCTTCTCTAGCTCCTTTTATACATGAGGAAACTGAAGCAAAAAGAGTTAAGCAACCTGCCCAGAGTCACATAGCTAATAAGAATCTGAAGGCAAATTTGAACTCAGGAGGATAAATCTTATTGACTCCAGGCCAGGTCCTCTATGCTACTTGATGCTACTGTGGCTGTGTAAGGCCAATAACTTGAGCACACAGGAGGGCTACTAGCACAGGATCTTTGATCTGCTTTTCTAAGGAACAAAACTTAAAGAGGTTTACAATCTCACTTTAATTAAACATACATGTATCATTCACTTAGTTCAGGGGAAAAAGTCAGCACCTTGAACAGAGAGGGAAGCACCAATATTAGTTTTTCAAAGCCAGAGGGCTCCTTAACAATGGCTAGCCAGAGTCTCATCTGGTCAAATCACATGACACCCTTCCAGTGAGTGAGCCCCAAGCAAAATGCTGATCTCAGAGTATATATACACTTCTTCAGGGTCAGAGGGTGTTACTGCCATGTGACTCAAACTCATCTGACTTAGGCTTTCTTGTGACTTAAGCGAGTCATGAAAGACTCCTGATTCAATCAGACTCTTTATTGAAACAAAGACAAGACTCAAGCAAAGACATCCAATCACCTTAGTGCTGAGAAGCACTCAAACAAACAAACAAAAAAAAGCAAAAAAGTCCCACCTTGCTTGGCATTACATAATGGTACCTAAAATATTTCTTTAACCGTGAGGTGGAGGGGTAGTTAGAAGGAATTAATTAGGTTTTTGATTATTTTAATTCAATTTTATTCCATTTTAATAAAAAATATTTATTAAGGGACTATTATATGTCAGGTACCATGCAAGGCACCGGAGAGATCAAAACAAGCAAAGAACAAAAAATAGCCCTCAAGGAGCTTGCAGTCTTTTGAGAGGGAAACAAGTATACAGATGAGTAAATACATATAAGCAAATCAAACACACTGAAACAGTAGAGGAGAAACACTAAAAATTAGGGAAAACAGGAAAGGAAGCATAACTTTCACTCAACCTTGAAATTCTAAGACATTGAGATGAGAAGAGAGAACACTATAGGGTTTGGGAAGACTCTTTCTAAAACCACAGAGGCAGGAAACATGAGTGATATGTACCGGAGAATATGAAGTATGCCAATACTTACCGATTTTGTGATTTGGGGCAACTCCCTGAACCTCCCAGGGCTACAGCTATCTCATTTGGAAGACAAAGGGCTTGGACAGCTGATCTCTAACCTAAAGTTCTTTTCCAGCTATAAATTCTATTATCTCACACATGCATAACTGCTACCCTGAGGATAAAGAGAGAATGAACTCACTAATTTAGGCCACAAAGTAGAGTAACAGGTGTAGAGTAAAATCCAACAGTTTAAGTCACTAAATGGCCGTCCAACTTCCATAATTACTTTGAATATTTCCTTGTCCTAGAGACTGCTGCCAAAAGGGGAAATTAATTTCCAAATGAAGTGAACTCTTAGGCTACAACTATGCCCTTGCAGGAAATCACATTTTAACTTACTATGCATAACCATTCATGGGGAAGGAGCATTAGGGCACATTTAGCCCTGTTCCCTATCTATTGAAAGGATTTTCTTGACAATATCACTAGCCTTTCAGGATCTATCCTTGAACTAGCATCTCAAGTGACAGAAAGCTCACTAAAGAATGTTCTAGCTTCTTCCATTTTCCTTGAGTTCTGATTGTTAGAAACTTCCTTCTCATATATGGCTACAGCCCCCAGGATAGCTTCACTCCCATCACTATCCCCCGTTTTCAGTGTTCATATGGAAATGAGAAATAGACTTTAAGTTAGAGATCCCTTCTCTACTCTAAATATTTTAATGTATTCCATGTATTCCACAGGCCAGTCTTTGGACCTCAGCCAGGTTAAAATTTCCTTTTAGTTACTGATCTGGAGGGTTAGGGAATCTCAATATTTAGTGTCCCTGCTATTAAGTCCATATGCACAAACTTAAATTTAGCTCTGAGACATCTATCATGTTGCACATATGTTGGTGTTTACTCTGAAAAAGACTCATGAATAGATAAGCTTGTTTGTTCAACCAATATCATGGGTCAAAATTATTATCAAGAGTGAAGAGACCTTCAAAGTCTTCTAATTCAAACTCCTCAATGATAGAGGAAGAAACTGAGGCCAGAATGATTACATGACTTGTTCATTCCTCCTCTGTCTGGCATCCTACCACCATGATCTGAAACTGTTTTCTTTAAATGGTTTGGGAGAGAATGGACAGTCCTGTTAGTGATTAGTCTTAATTGCAGGAAAACATGGATACTCATTTTCCCTGTGGCCTCTCTTATTCAACAAATCTCTACTCAAAATAATAATGTCAGAGATGAGGACTAAATACATCAATTAAGTCACACATTAGCCTATCTCTGATACTAGAAATTATGTATTTCTGAATCACAAGGAAAGCAGGATGTGCATGTGAGGTCTATCTCAGAGGATGAGGGGCAGGTTTTTTGCTGAAAGCTCGGTATAAAATACCATATTTTTTGTGCCTATGGCTATGTCATTGGAGTTAGATAACAAAGTTATTATCATGTGTATGAATAAGGTGGCTGCATAAGGTTATTTGCATGAGTTCTGGTAAAATTCTCACTGGATGACTTCATCGCTTTCTAAATTAACTCCTTACAGCTAACCTCAAATTTATTAGAAAAGAGTCATGAATCTGACATAACTTAAGACCTAGTTCATATTTATCAGTGGAGAACCCTTTCATTCTTTTCTATAAAAAAGATAATCCTTCATATTGAAATAGAAAGTTTCTATGTTTGTGTATGTGTTTGTGTGTGTGTATGTTTGTGTGTGTGCGCATGTGTGCATGCACACTTGGCCAATGAGCCCCTGCATATTTTGCACCATCAGTCTCAAATCTGAAGAAACAATTATTGAAATTAAAGATGACTCAATCTGTGAACTGAATTGGGGAATGCTTGTTAATATAAACCTGCCCAAGGAGGCATGTTGTGGTATCTTAGTAGTAATTTAGTGGAGAAGGTATACACTATTATCCTATTCTATTTCACAATACCATTGTTACATATCTGTCTACCCTGTTAGATTGTAAATTTATTGGGTAAAGGGACCTCGTCTTATTAGGTGCTGCCTCATATGTGCAATGCATTCTTTCATGATGTCCAGGGCTTAAGAATCCCTAAATTCCTTCAAAATATAGCTTGGTTTCTACCTCCTAAATACAAATTGTCCTGATCTTCCTAGTATTAGTACTCTCTCTTGAAATTATTCTGTGTTATTCCATATATAACTATATCTATATTTATCCGTCCATCTATCTATCTATCTATATGCTGGGGCTTTTTGTTAGTACAGTTATTCATACAATAGGCAATTAATGTATATTTATTGAATTGAATCATTTATATTTTTCAGAACATGGCCCATTGACTATTGCCTAAAACATACTAGAGGAAATGTTTGTAGAATTAATGGCCTGGAAACTATTTCCCAACCTTAAGTCCCAGCTCAAGTCTCATTGTTTCTAGGAAGAGTACTAACCCCAAGCATCAATGGTCCCTTTGTTCTTCCAATTCACAACATTCACAACATATCACTTAGTTAGCACTTGTCTTATGCTTTCTTGTAGCATATCTTTTATGTGTGGCCAGGATCTGGATAAAAAAATGTCTACTGCCTAGATTGTGACCTGCAAATGAATAGACAGTGCATTGGTTAATATACATACAGGCACTGTATATAGATAATAGGTTGGGCTTACAGTGGGAAAAGCATGAAGAAAGCAGGCTGAATCTCATTTGGAAAATGATGCGGGAATTTTGATGACCTTAAGATGCCATCTAAAACAAAAGCCCATTCTTTTAACCATGGTGATACCTGACTATGAGTCATGAGAAAACACTATAGCATGAAGAAAACTTACAGATATGTGTCCCAAAGAACAATGGAAATATGCATGATCAGTAAAAAAAAGCAAAAACAGAAACAAAAGATGAAGCATATTGCTTAGGATAAACTGCATATGAGAAGTGGTTGTTGTTCAGTCATTTCAGTTGTATCCAACTCTTCATGACCCCATGTGGGATTTTCTTGGCAAAGATACCAGAGTAGTTTGTCATTTTCTTCTCCAGCTTATTTTATAGATGAGGAAACTGAGGCAGAAGATTAAATTACTTGCCCAGAGTCACATAGTGCCTGAGGACAGATTTTAACTCAGGAAAATGAAGCTCTCTAACTGCAGACCTGGAACTCTATCCATTGTGTCACCTAGCTGCCCTGTGAGAAGTAGTACAGAAGCCATAAAGAGAGGTTGGTCTAGTCATGTAGTAAGAATACAAGTAACAGATGAAAAGCAAAAATATTATTCTATTATCCATGAAATATTGGGAGACACTGATGAAGATGCCGAGGATATTGAATAGATTCTCCAAGGAGAATTTATGCAAATTCATGATCAGGAATCATGATGGTGACAAGTTATATATCTTGATTTACATCAGTGAAGACTGTGGGATGCCCATACTGGTGAGATCTATCTCAAAGGATTCTAAATAGACAGAACTGGAAGTAACATTGGTGATCATCTATCCAGTTCAATGCTTTCATTTTATAGAAGAGACTAGAAAAGTGAAGATATTGGCTCAAAATAATACAAGCAATAAGTAGAAGATTCAGAATTTCAAGGCAGATTTTCTGACCCCATATCCAATGTTCTTCTTTTTTTAGATTCATTTATTTCTAGTTTACAACATTCAGCTCCACAAGTTTTTGAGTTTCAAATTTTCTGCCCCTTCTGATATAGGTTTTACATATACCTTCACACTAAACATATTTTCACAATAGTCAAATTGTAAAGAAGAATTCTAACCAATGGAATGAACCACGAGAAAGAAGAAACAAAACAGAAACAAAAAAGGAAAGAGCAAATAGTTTGCTTCATTCTGCATTCAGACTCCATAATTCTTTCTCTGGATGTGGATTGCTTTTTCCATTATGAGTTTTTTGGAGTTGTCTTAGAAGCTTGCATTGCTGAGAAGAGACAAGTCTATCAAAGTTAGTCATCACAGGTACTATGTACCTGTAATTGTGTATAATTTTTTCCTGGTTCTGCTTCCCTCACTCAGCATCAGTTCATGTAAGTCTTTCCAGGTCATTATGAAGTCCTTCTGCTCCTCATTTCTTAAAGCACAATCGTATTCCATTACATTCATATACTAGAACTTGTTCAGCCATTCCCAATTGATGTGCATCCCCTTGATTTCCAAATCTTTGCCACCACAAAAAGAGCTGCAATAAACATTTTTGTACATATGGGTCGAATATTCTTGACACAACACTGTTTTCTCATATACATCAGTCCCGATGTTTCATTACCATGTACTCTTAAAAAACCTCTTGATAGAGAGGAGTTGTTGATTATATTTCCCCATGAGAAGGATATTATAAGTGATGACCATGTTTCTGACTATGATTCATGAAAAATGAAATCATAAATTTGATGGATGATGTCACGAAAGAAAAGAAATCTAATTATGTACCTCTATAACTTAAAAGAGTGAAGCCAAAGCTTCAACTTCTACGAAATGAGAATAAATGGACTGTGCATGGATTAGCAATCTGCTAAGTTGTATATACAACCTAACGAATGTGACTATACAGGGTCAGCACTTTGATAAAAACACATATTCTTGATTTAATGTTAAATAGTTATTTAACAACACTTTTCTTGCATTATTAGTATTTATTACCTAGATAGCTAGGAGTCCTGTTAGATTTAAGAAGAAAGTTGATATCCAGTTTTTCTCTTGAGAAAATTGTGACATGGTATACAGTTACACTGAACTCAAAGCTGCTTCTTAGTACCAGAGATGACATTCAATACCATTTTCTGATGCCAATTAATGATGACAGTCTTTATCTTCACTGAAAAAAATTAAAAGGAAAACTTACCCAGAATTTCTCCCCCTCCCATTTCTTCTTCCTCTTCCTATCTCCTCATTTTACTGAAAACTGTGCCAAGTAGCAAATCAAATGAAGACTCCCAGGAAGCAATAAGTGGCAGCTATCATAGCACTTTCCACTCCATTGGGATGCCATAAAAACAATTACCTTATCATTAGATACTTTAAAAAAGAGGAGCTTCAAAACCTCTCTCATAGATTTCTAAGACTGGGCTTTGCATAGAAACTGCTGAATGTGAATAGATAAAGACAGCAAGACTTTTAGTATAAATGTTAATTTGTCTGTGTCCAATAAGGGGAGCAGACACATTTTATTGTTCTCTTGAACTCCTATTTAACTTTCCATGTGTCTGTGCCTTATTTCCTTAACTAGATTGTAAATGCTGTCATACTAAGAAAGCCAGGACAACTGTGCAGGTGGCAAACAGCAGCTGCATGTAATAGCCCTAAGGACTATTCTGTGACTGCCTGCATGGCAGCAGATAAAATCAGAGGGAGGTGAAACTTTTGTAGTCATGTTTGTTAGGCTAGACAGTTTTGCCACCTTAGTGTTTATTTGAAGAGAAGAAAGAGGCAATGAAGCACAATGTCTTTTTACTAGCACTTCTCTCAATTCCATCAGATAAGCTGATATACTTGATGGGAGTATCTTAGACTTGAAACATCTTCCATGCACCTAAATGGAAATTCATATCATTTTACTTACTATACAGAACTTGATCCAGATGCCTGCTGTTGACTTACTTATCTCTCACCTATTCATACTTTTCACAAAAAAGATTGGATACTTCCATAAGGGAGGTAGGTTTAGCATAGTGGAAATATACCTGGCTTTAAAATCATAAGATCAACATTGTGCTACAGGCTCCATACCATAATACCTCTTCTCCATCTCTCTCTCTCTCTCTCTCTCTCTCTCTCTCTCTCTCTCTCTCTCTCTCTCTCTCTCTCCCACTTGTGTTTGCCATTGCCCTAGAACTTTGTACTCCATCACTGGGATACTAGATTCTGACATAGGAAATTTTTCTTTATCTCACTGAGATCCAATTCTATACTATGCTATCTGTCTCCACTCTGTGAAACAATCCCACCTCTAACCTGCAGTAGAACCTTGAACCCTGCCTCTGGGATGGTGGGCTTTGATGAGGGAGCTTTACCTTATCTTGCCCAGAACAAGGCCTCTATGTCATTTCTGGCCATTTTCTTACCATGCTCCACCACACTCTCCTTTTACTGATCACCTTTATGTTTTGTCTTTTGTCCATTTGAATACAATCTTGAGGGAAACAATTTTCCTGATTCAGGTTTCAGATGAAGAAATTAAAGCTATCTATAGTCATGTGAAAAAATGCTCCAATCTATTGATTAGAATACAAATTAAAATAACTCTGAGAGACCACCTCTCAAGTATCAGATTGGTTAATATAATACAAAAGAAAAATGATAAATATTGAATGTGTGGGAAAACTGAGATACTAATGCATTGTTGGTGGAATTGTGAATTGTTCCAACCATTTGGGGAAGCAAGTTGGAACTATGCCCAAAGGGCAATCAAACTGTGCATGATCTTTGATCTAGCAATACCACTACTAGGTATGAATCCTAAGGAGACTATAAAAAAGGGAAAAGGACTGATACATACAAAAATATTTATAATAGCTCTTGTTGTGGTGACAAAGGATTGGAAATTGAGGGAATACCTATCAATTGGGGAATGACTGAACAAGTTGTGGTATATGAATGTAATAGAATACTATTGTGCTATAAGAAATGATTAGCAGACAAATTTCAGAAAAAACCTGGAAAGACTTACATGAACTGAAGCTGAGTGAAGTGAACACAACCAGGAGAACATTGTACATGGTAACAGCAAAACTGGGTAATGATCAACTATGATAGACTTAGCTCTTCTCAGCAATAGAATAATCCAAGACAATTCCAAAATACTCATGATGGAAAATGCTATCAACATCTAGAAAAAGAATTAGGAAGGAAGGAAGAAAGGAAAGAAGGAAGGAAGGAAGGAAGGAAGGAAGGAAGGAAGGAAGGAAGGAAGGAAGAAGGGAGGGAAGGAGAAAGAAAGAAAGAAAGAAGGGAAGAAAGAAGGAAAGAAGGAAGGAAAGAAGGAAAGTGAGAAGGAAAGTAAGAAAGGAATAAAGGAAAGAAAGAAAAAGGATGAAAGAAAGAAAGAAAGAAAGGGAAGAAGGAAAGAAGGAAGGGGAAAAGGAAGAAAGGAAGGAAAGAAAAAGGAAGGAAATGCAGATAGAGATTCTTTAAGGAGAGGAAGATAAGTAAACTATGTATGTCTGTATGTATATCAATCAGTATTTCTTTCAGACCAATTATTTAATCTTTCTGAAATGATCCCCTTTTACTTCAGGATGGCATCTATCTATCCATTCATCCATCTATCTATGTATCTATGCATCTATCTATCTATGTAATCTATCGATATCTACCTACCCATCTATCTACCTGCCTATCTCTCTACTTATGTGCCTTTCTGTCTATCTATCTATATGCCTTTCTGTCTGCCTCTTTATCTACATATTCATTAATTCAATCATTTATTTAATTTTCTCTCATTTAATGAGAATCAACAAATATTCACATATAAATAGAAAAGTAAAAAAAAAGAAAGGGGATATAATATGAGATGCTGAACTCATATATAGCTTGTTTTTGGTACAACTCAAATTTAATGTAATTCCAGCATTGTTCTTATTCTCTGTGCTCACCTTTGAACTTCTTTTTTTTATAGTTTGTTTTCAATCAAAATTTATGTATTTTTCTTTCTTTTAGTGTCACTGTGAACAGGTTCCTTTGTAAAAGGAAGATCTAATGCTGTGGTTCATAACATTATTTGTTTCATGGGCCATTTTAAAAAACCTCTTGAAGGTTTATTGTATATTGACTTTAAATACATAAAATGAAAATATGTAAGATTACAAAGAAAGCCAATTAAATTGAGAAAAAAAAAACAACAACAAAGATCAGTTGCCATTCACAACTATGGCTGAGTGAAGAATTTTTAACCAAACAACAGATAAAGGAGGTCACAAAACATAACATAATTCATTTAATCACATGATATTCAAAAGCTTCTGCACAATCAATGAATCAAAGCATAAACATTAATAAGCACTTAATATATGCCAGGTACTGGACTAAGGTCTGCAGATAAGAAGAACTTACACTGTAATGGGAAAGATAATACATATAAAACAGAACATAAAACAGAGATACAAAGTAAATGGAAGGGAGCCTCAGAGTAGATGGCATTAGTGATGAAAGAGAAGGAGAAAACTTGTTCAGGGCTGAGGATTCGAAGGGACAGAGCTTGAGGAATAGAGTGCTCCAGACATTGGGAACAGCCAGCGCAAAGTCAGAGAATTGGGAAGTAGACTATTTTGTGCAAGGAAAAGCAAGTAGAACAGTATGGGTGTATTATTGAGAACACAGAGGAGAATAGAATGTAAAAATCCTGGAAAAATAGGGAGGAACTGAGTTGTGAAGTTTTAAATGTCAAATAAAGGACTTTTTATTTGTTCCTGAAGGCAATAGGAGTCATTGGGAATTATTGAATAAGAGAATGACATGGTCAGACTTATCTTAAGAAAAAACATTTTGGTAAATGTAAATAATCAGAGTGGAGAGAGACTTGAAGCATGGAAATCAATCAAAAGTCTATAGGAACAGTCCAGATACAAGATGATGAAGGACTTTGCAAGGGTCATAATAGCTGTGCTTTTATTAGAAGGGTATGTATACATGTGATGTATAGAAATAAATTAGAAGATATGCCAATAAAATTATAAAATATGGTTCCATATGTGGAATGAGTGAAAGATAAGATTTGAGAATAACTTCAAAGTTATTAACCTAGGTGACTAGTAAGATGATAGTATCCCCCAACAGTAGTAGCAAATTTCAGAAGTGGGTAAATGTTGAGTTCTATTAAAAAAAACACACTGCATTTGAGATGCCTATGAAGCATGCATTCAAAATGTCTAACAAGCATGTGCTTGAGAGTACTACAGCTTAAGAGAGAGGCTATGATTGGATAATAAATAGATGTAGAATTCAATGAAGTTGCTTGAAAAGGAGAAACTATCAATCAGGGTAAAAATATATCAAAATTTCTCATAAAATTGATATCCAAGGGCGGAGCCAAGATGACGGCTGGAAAACAGGGACTAGCATGAGGTCCCCGCTGAGACCCTCCAAAAACCTGTAAAAAATGGCTCTGAACCAATTCTAGAACTGCAGAACCCACAAAACAGCAGAGGGAATCAGGGCTTCAGCCCAGGACAGCCTGGATGGTCTCTGGGTGAGGTCTATCCCTCACGGAGCTTGGAGCAGAGTGGAGCAGAGCCCAGTGTAAGCAGTGCAGACCAACTAGACCAGGAGCCAGGCAGAGCATGCCCTAGCGCCCTGAATCGGTGAGCTGCAGCAGTTACCAGACTTCTCAACCCACAAACACCAAAGACAACAGAGAAGGTTAGTGGGAAAAGCTGCGGGAGTGGAAGGAGTTCATGGCCTGCAGGTAGCGGAGGTGGAGCAGCTACAGAAGTACAGCTGCAGTTGCTTCTGGGCCCAGGCTCACCTGGTGGGAGGGATTAAGTGGTGGATCAGAGCACAAGTGCACAGCCTGCAGAAGATCTAAGTCCAGACCAGGTTGGGGGTTCTTGGGGAAGGAGGAGTGCTGGAGTGGCAGAGCTGGCGCACCCCCCCCAGCATGAAACATAGAATTTTCTAGTCTACAAGCAGTCATGCCCCACTGAAAAACTCAAGGGTCAAGTTAGTTGGTTGGGAATATGACCAGGCAGTGAAAACACACCCAGATTCAGTCTCAGACTTTGGATTCTTTCTTTGGTGACAAAGAAGACCAAAACATACAGACAGAAGAAGTTAACAAAGTCAAGGAGCCTACAACAAAAGCTTCCAAGAAAAATACGAACTGGTCCCAGGCCATGGAGGAGCTCAAAAAGGATTTGGAAAAGCAAGTTAGAGAAGTAGAGGAAAAATTGGGAAGAGAAATGAGAAGGATGCGAGAAAACCATGAAAAACAAGTCAATGACTTGCTAAAGGAGACCCAAAAAAATGCTGAAAAACATACTGAAGAAAACAACACATTAAAAAATAGACTAACTCAAATGGCAAAAGAGCTCCAAAAAGCCAATGAGGAGAAGAATGCCTTGAAAGGCAGAATTGGCCAAATGGAAAAGGAGGTCCAATGGACCACTGAAGAAAATACTACCTTAATAATTAGGTTGGAGCAAGTGGAACCTAGTGACTTTATGAGAAATCAAGATATTATAAAACAGAACCAAAGGAATGAAAAAATGGAAGACAATGTGAAATATATCATTGGAAAAACCACTGACCTGGAAAATAGATCCAGGAGAGAGAATTTAAAAATTATTGGACTACCTGAAAGCCATGATCAAAAAAATAGCCTAGATATCATCTTTCAAGAAATTATCAAGGAGAATTGTCCTGATATTCTAGAGCCACAGGACAAAAAAGAAATTGAAAGAATCCATTGATCGCCTCCTCAAATAGATCCCAAAAATAAATCTCCTAGGAATATTGTCGCCAAATTCCAGAGATCCCAGATCAAGGAGAAAATTCTGCAAGCATCCAGAAAGAAACAGTTTGAGTATTGTGGAAACATAATCAGAATAATCCAAGATCTAGCAGCTTCTACATTAAGAGATCGAAAGTCTTGGAATACAATATTCCGGAGGTCAATGGAGCTAGGATTAAAACCTAGAATCACCTACCCAGCAAAACTGAGTATCATGCTCCAAGGCAAAATATGGATTTTCAATAAAATACAGGACTTTCAAGCTTTCTCAGTGAAAAGACCAGAACTGAATAGAAAATTTGACTTTCAAACACAAGAATCAAGAGAAGCATGAAAAGGTAATCAAGAAAAAGAACAAGAAAAAGAAATTGCAAGGGACTTACTAAAGTTGAACTGTTTTGTTTACATTCCTACATAGAAAGATGATGTGTACGATTCATGAGACCTTAGTATCAGGGTAGCTGAAGGGAATATGCATATATATCTATATATATATGTTTATGTATATATACGTATAAGTGAATGTGTATGTATGCATATATGTATGTGTATATACATATATATGTGTGTGTGTGTATATATATATATATATATAGAGAGAGAGAGAGAGATAGAGAGAGAGAGAGAGAGAGAGAGAGAGAGAGAGAGAGAGAGAGAGAGAGAGAAGGCACAGGGTGAGTCGAAGATGAAGGGAAGATATCTAAAAGAGATAAAATCAAATTAAGGGATAAGAGAGGAATATATTGAGAGAGGGAGATAGGGAGAGATAGAATGGGGTAAATTATATGGCATAAAAGTGGCAAAAAAAAGCAGTTCTGTAGGAAGAGAAGAGAAGGCTGGTGAGGGGGGAATGAGTGAATCTTGCTCTCATCAGATTTGACCTGAGGAGGGAATACCATACCCACTCAATTGGGTATCTTACCCCACAGGAAAGAAGAAGGAAGAAGAAAAAAAAGGGGGGGGATGATAGAAGGGAGGGCAGATGGGGGTGGAGTAATCAAAAACAAACATTTTCAAAAGGGGACAGGGTCAAGGGTGAAAATTCAATAAAGTGGGATAGGTTAGGAAGGAGCAAAATGTAGTTAGTCTTTCACAACATGAGTATTGTGGAAGAGTTATACATAATGATACACATGTGGCCTATGTTGAATTGCTTGACTTCTTAGGGAGGTGGGTGGGAAGGGAAGAGGGGAGAGAATTTGGAACTCAAAGTTTTAAAAACAGATGTTCAAAAACAAAAAAAAAAGTTTTTGCATGCAACTAGAAAATAAGATACACAGGCAATGGGGTGTAGAAATTTATCTTGCCCTACAAGACAGGTAGGGAAAAGGGGATGGGAGGGGAGTAGGGTGACAGAAGGGAGGGCTGACTGGGGCACAGGGCAACCAGAATATATGCCATCTTGGAGTGGGGGGGAGGGTAGAAACGGGGAGAAAATTTGTAATTCAAACTCTTTGAAAATCAACGCTGAAAACTAAATATATCAAATAAATCAATTAATTAAAAAGAAAAAAGAATGTGAGCCCCAGGATGAAAAGTACGATTAAAGCTTTTTTTTAATCTCTAAAAAAAATTGATATCCAAGATTTATAGAAAATAAGTACAATCATACACCAAGAGTAATCCATTCTACAATGGATAAGTGACCCAAAGATACGAACGAATAGTTATTAAAAATGTAAACTATAAACCATATAAAAGACTGTACCAGATCACTAATAACTGCTGTTTGATAGGAAATGCTGACAATAATGTGTTTAGAGAAATGTGACAAGCTTTGCATGAACTGATACAGAATGAAGTAAGTACAACCACGAAAATTGTGTGCATGATGAGGATAGTGATATGAATAGAGAAAACAAAAAATGAAAATGAATGCTATGTATTTATTAATATTAAATTTCCATCCCAAGGAAAGAATTGAGAAAATGTATCTCCATCTTTTCTTTGCAGGGGTGTGGGACTATGGGTTTGAAATATCACATGCTTTATCAGGGTCATTTGATATGTGACTTGTCATTGAAAAACTTTTTTTCTGATAAAAACATTCCTTGTTATGATAAATAGTTTTGCGGGTTGGAGAGAGGAGATAGATATATTCATCAGTAAGTGTAATGTACAAACAAGATTCAATAAAAATAAATTTTTTAAAATATTAAAATACATACCATATATAAACAAAATGTATTTATTTTTAAGTATATTTCTTCCGTTGGAGCAAAACATGTCAACAGATATAGCTCATGGAGTCTTTTGGGTAGCTGATTCCTTAATTTCATTACATTTATAGTTTAGTATCAAACAGTCTTCTAGATACCTCTTCTAACTTTCCACCTATATGTTTCTGAGATGATGTTAGGGTAATAAAGGTGGGACTTGTTTTTTACTGTTTTCTCTTTTCGAATGCTGAGGTAATCAAGAACCTTTGATGAGTTTTGCTTTTCAAATATAATGGCAAGCAAAGTGGACTTTTTGTCATTTTTGTTTTGGAGGCTTCTTAGTACTAAGGAATGTTTGATTGAATCAGGAGTTTCTGATGACCTGCTTACATCGAGGGAAGGCCTAGTTCACATGGGTTTGAGTCGCATGGTTGTGACATCCTTTGACCCTGAAGAAGTATACATAAACTCTGAGGTTAGCATTTTTGCCTTTGGGGGCACATTCATTGAAAGAGTGTTAGTAATGAGAATCTGGGTAGCCGTTGAAGCAGCTCCCCTCCCCTGCCCCTGCCCCCTGCTTTGAAAACTCAAATGTTGGTGCTTCATGCTGATAGCTATGTATGTATTGTGATTTGGTCAGACAGATAAAAGCCTGTCTGTTGATCTGTTTGTAATCTCTGTTTGTATTGTCTCTGAAGTTCAGGTGCTGGCCTTTTCCCCTGAACTAAGTGAATGGTATATGTATATTTAATTAAAGATTGTTAATCCCTTAAAGTTGCTTTCCTTTGAAAAGCAAATCAAAGGACCTGTGCTAGCAGCCCTCCTGTGTGCTCTTGTTGTTGGTCTTGTTATTACTCTCACCTCCGCAGCAGCTGCTAGCACAGATGACCAGGACAAGGTCAGAAATTGGGCTTAGAGACTGGAAGTCCAGGCCGTAATTCTCTTTCCCTTCTCTCAAGATGGCAGACAAAAAGCCTTAAAGCACTCAAAGGAAAAGAAGGTTAAAAAGGAAAAAAAAAGAGAGAACAAAAAGGAAGATGTGACTGAAAAGTTGGTGAAAAAGCCTCGAAAGCATTGCAGTAGGAACCCAGTTCTGGCAGTGAGGGATTGATAGATACTCTAGGTCTGCAGTGTATTCCTGGAGAGCCATGTACAAGTGGGAATACGCTGTACCAAAAACCCAGATTGAAAGGAAAAAGAAAGAGAAGGTGCCTGCTACTATCTCAAAGCCAGTTGGTGGTGATAAGAATGGAGGAACTCATGTAGTAAAGATTTGCAAAATGCCTGGGTATTACCCTACTGAGGATGTGCCTAGAAAGCTGCTAAGTCATGGCAAAAGCCCTTCAGCCAGCATGTTAGGAGACTTCAAGCTAGCATCAAGCCTGGCACCATTTTGATCATGCTTACTGGCGGCCACAGGAGCAAGTGAGTGGTTTTCCTGAAGCAGCTGGCTAGTTGCTTGCTACTGGTGACTGGACCTCTGAACATCAACCTTGTTCCTCTGAGAAGGACCCATCAGAAATTTGTCATTGCCACCTGTACCAGGGTTAAACTTTCAGGTGTAAAAATTCCAAATCATCTTACTGATGCTTCCTTCAAGAAGAAGAAGCTCCATAAACCTAGACATGAAGAAGGAGAGATTTTTGACACAGAAAAAGAGAAATACAAGATTATAGAGCAGCGCAAGGCTGATCAGAAAACAGTGAAATCTCAGATCCTGCCCCAAATCAATAAAATTCCTCAGCTCTGTTGCTACTCGTGTTCTGTATTCTCTCTCTCCAATGGAGTTTATCCTCACAAACTGGTGTTTTAAGTGCCTTTTGGAGAACTCTTATTAAAATATTTGGAATAGCAAAAAAAAATTGGGCTTAGCTAATGCATGATGGAGGAAAGCTCATTAAGAGAAGGAATAGAAGATACAAAAATGGTCATTTCTCAGTAGTTCTTAGGTAGACACTATCAGCTAAAGTTTAAGTATGACAACTTAGCAGAAATAACATTGTACTCAAAGGTAAGAGACATGAAAAATCACTAGTCATGTGATCAGAAGCAAGTCAGTAAACTTTTTTAGATCTTAATTTTTTTTTTGCCAATAAAATTGGGAAAATTGTAATTGAACTAAATATTTTAGAATTTTTTCAAGAGATAGAGCTTAATAACTTGTACCTTTCTTTTCGTAATCTGAATTTCTCTTTCTTAATTATTTTAACTAGCAATTTCTAAAATTTTGATTTCCAAATTCTCTCCCTCCATCTGTCCCTTCCCTATTCCCTTAGAAAGCAATAAATATGATATCAATTGTGCATGTTAAATCATTAAAACATATTGCTGTATTAGTCATATCATAAAACAAAGCAAAAGAAAATAAAGCAAGTAATCTTTTAGTTATTGGCCACTGGATAATAATTTTTACATGCAAAAGGTAATGTCATTTAGTGGTCTTTGAAAATTGCATTTATTATATATTTTGATATTCTTTTCTTTTAAAATTTTGAGCTCAAGATTTTCTCCCTGCTTCCCACCCTTCCCCACCAACTGAGAAGACAAGCAATATGATTTCAATTATACATGTGAAGTCATTTAAAAAATGTTTCCATATTAGCCATCTTACAAAAATAAACAATAAAAGCAAGAAACACAAAAAACTGAAAAAAATATGCTTCAATCTGCACTCAAAGTTAATCAGTTTGCTCTCTGGAGATAGATAATGTCTTTCATCATAGGCCTTGGAATTCACTTGGATCATTATCTTGATTGGAGTAGCAAAGTCTTTCAGAGTTGATCATCATTACAATATTGCTGTTACTTTTGACATGGTTCTACTAACTTCTCTTTGCATTATTTCACATGTCTTCCTAGGTTTTCCTGAAACCATCCTGCTTATAATTTTTTTTATTGCACAATATTATTCCATCCTTATCATATACCATAACTTGTTCAAACATTCCCCAATTGATGACCATCCCCCTCAATCTCTTATTCTTTGCCATCACAAAAAGATTGACACAAATATTTTTGTACACATAGGTCCTTTTATTTGATCTTTTGTAATTATATTTCATGTTGTTTGGTTACAAATTCTTCCCTGTAGCCGTAGTTGTAATGGCAACTGATCTTGATTTTGTTTTTTTTCCCTCAATTTAATTGCCTTTCATTATAATCTGACATTTTCATTTTATGTATTTCTCGTCAGTCGTGCTGCAAGCACTCATTCTCCTCTTTGCCCTGGAACTGTGACCAGGTGACCTATTCCATTGTTACTGATCATATGCATGCCTTTCTACCTTGGAATTACATATGGGAAATAGAGTTACCAAACAATGCCAAATTCTGCACATAGTGCCAGTGAATGTTCCTCTGTAATCTCCTTCTGACCAGTTGCCCAACCTCTTTACTGTCTCTGAGGTAAGAGCTCCAGAAATTGCTACACTATCATGTTGACTTCCAAGGACCACTGCTAGTACTACTGTGTGCTCCTGGCTGGTCCCCAACCCAGTTTCACAGACGTACTACATGCATTTCTTCTCAATATTATTTATCTGGTGCAAACATTTTTTCTCTACTTCTTAAGTTTCATTTCCAGTTTATCATATAACCAATGAGATGATGATGTATTAGAATAAAAATTGAGTGGATCCACTGCCAACAATAAGAATAAATTGCTATAGAAATACTGGGGAATCTGTTTTTTGTCTGTCAATTGTCTTTCTTCCAATTTTATCCGTAGATGACACTAGGATTTTCTGGCTTTGTCAGGACTTATGTTATGTTTTCTAAAGATGCAAATTCATTTCTCCTGGTTTATTTTTTGAGGCACAATTTTGTTTTATGTTATATTTTTTAGAAAAAAAAAACAAAAGGTTTATTTTTATGCACCACCTCGTTACAGCAATCAATTTGGATTTTTTGGTCATTTTTATTTTGTGTATTCAACAGAAATGTTAAGCTTGAGAATATCATTGGGATTGAAGATGAAAGGACAAAATGTTGAACATAAAGTGGCATCAGCTGGTTCAGTACTTAGTGAATAATTTGGACCTACAAGAAGGAGATCAATGAACAGAGATATTGGTGAATTTTCATTACATTATATCGCAAAAGCATTGGTTCTGGAGTATTTCTTCTGCTGCTTAGTTGAGCCAGTAACTTTGAGAACACTATTTACTTTTCTGGACCTTTATTTTCTTCTCTGAAAAATGAGTAAGATGAATTAGATCATCTTTAACAAACCTTCCATTATATAGAGCTTTGGCATATATCATTTTCTGTGATAAGGTCAGTTGTCATTTGTAATGAATTTAATATTTGCTTTAAAAATTCTGTTTAGATCCTCTATGCTGATGTAAGTGATATTGGTGTTTTACACATAATGGAAGCCCATAAGAATGAATTCAGCACAGAGTAGTGGAAAGAACAATGGATTTCTAGACAGAGATCCTGGGTTTGAATTTAAACTCATCTCATGAATATCTCTCTATACTGTTTCCCCATGAGTCCTTTTTTTTTTAAAAAAAAAAAAAGGAAGGAAAATTCTTTCAATTTATAAATCCTACAAGTAAAGTTAAGAGAACTCTAGAGATGGAAAGAACTTAGAATTTATATTTCAACTAAACTTTGAACTTTTACTAACTAAACACTGAGGTTTTGAAAACCCAATGAATGGTGAGGAAATTCTCACTTTTCCTCAACTTTTCCTTTAGTATCTTAGAATCAAAATGTCATATTTTTTAAAATTTAATTTATTTAATATATTTAGTTTTCAGCATTGATTTTCACAAGAGCTTGAATTACAAATTTTCTCCCCATTTCTACCCTCCCCGACACATTAAGATAGCATATATTATGGTTACCCCATTCCCCAGTCAGCCCTCCCTTCTGTCACCCTACTCCCTGCCCATCCCCTTTTCCCTACCTGTCTTGTAGGGCAAGATAAATTTCTATGCCCCATTGCCTGTGTATCTTATTTCCTAGTTGCAAGCAAAAACATTTTTTTTTTCTGATTTTCCCCATGTACATTTTATTTTTTTTTAAAGGTGTTTTATTTATTTTTAGTTTACCACACATGGTTCTACATAGTTTTGAGTTCCAGTTTTTCTCCCCTCCCTCCCCCCTCCCTCCCCAAGACGGCATGAAGTCTCATATAACTGTCATGTATAACTTCGCATTGAATTAATTTATGCTCTAGTCAAGTCGTGGAGAAGAATTTTGACCAATGGAATGAATCATGAGAAAGAAGAAACAGAACCAAAAAAAAAAAAAAAACAAAACAAACAAGAAAAAAAAAAAACCTCAAAAACAAAAACAAAAGAGAAGCAGAAAAGGCGAGCATGTAGTGTGCCTCAGTCTGTATTCAAACTTCGCAGTTCTTTCTCTGAATGAAGATAGCATTCTCCATCGTGAGTCCCCTGGATTTGTGCTTGCCCCTTTAGGTTGCTGAGAGAAGCGCAGTATGTCAGGGTTGGTCCTCACGGAATCCACATATCTGTGGCTGTGCACAACGTTCTCCTGGCTCTGCTCCGCTCACTCAGCATTATGTCGTGTAGGTTTTTCCAGGTTGTTATGAAGTCTGCATCATCCCCATTTCTTATGGCACAATAGTATTCCATCACCTTCATATACCACAGCTTGTTCAGCCATTCCCCAATTGATGGGCATCCCTTTGCTTTCCAATTCTTGGCTACCACAAAGAGAGCTGCTATAAATATTCTTGTACATATGGGTCCTTTTCCCGCTTGCATGATTTCTTTGGGATACAACCCTAGAAGTGGTATTACTGGGTCAAAGGGTATGAACATTTCTATAGCCCTTTGGGCATAGTTCCACACCGCCCTCCAAAATGGCTGGATCAGCTCGCAACTCCACCAGCAATGCAACAATGTTCCAATTTCCCCACATCCTTTCCAGCATTTATCATTCTCCTGATTTGTTATTTTAGCCAATCTGACAGGAGAGATGTGGTATCTAAGAGTTGTTTGGATTTGCATTTCTCTAATCAGCAGCGATCCAGAGCATTTTTTCATATGCCTGTAGATAGCTTTAATTTCTTCCTCTGAAAACTGCCTGTTCATATCCTTTGACCATTTCTCAATTGGGGAATGGCTTGTATTCCTATATATTTGGCTTAGCTCCCTGTATATTTTAGAGATGAGGCCTTTATCAGAGATACTAGTTGCAAAGATTTTCTCCCAATTTTCTGCTTCCCTCCTAATTCTTGTTGCATTGGCTTTTTTTGTACAAAAACATTTCAATTTGACATCAAAATTATCCATTTTGCATTTTGTAATGCTCTCTATCTCTTGTTGGGTCATGAATTCTTTACTTTTCCACAAATCTGATAAGTAAACTATTCCTTGCTTTCCCAAATTATTTAGAGTATCAACTTTTACTCCTAAATCATGAACCCATTTTGACTTTATTTTGGTATATGGTGTAAGATATTGGTCTATGCCCAGTTTTTTCCCTACCATTTTCCAATTTTCCCAACAGTTTTTGTGAAATAGTGAATTATTAGCCCAGAAACTGGCTTCTTTGGGTTTATCAAAGAGTAGATTGCTAAACTTGTTGATTTCACCTACTTGTGTACCTATCCTATTCCACTGATCCACACCCCTGTTTCTTAACCAGTACCAGGCAGTTTTGATGACTGCTGCTGTGTAGTACAGTTTAATATCTGGTGTGGCTAAACCACCATCTCTAGCATGTCTTTTCATTAATATCCTAGATACTCTAGACCTCTTGTTTTTCCAAATGAATTTTGTTATTATTTTGTCCAGCTCGGTAAAAAAATTTTTTGGTAGTTCGATTGGTATGGCACTGAATAGATAGATTAATTTAGGTAGAATTGTCATTTTTATTATATTAGCTCGGCCTAACCATGAGCAAGTGATATTTCTCCATTGAAAGATAGCATATATTCTGGTTACCCCATTCCCCAGTCAGCCCTCCCTTCTGTCACCCTACTCCCTGCCCATCCCCTTTTCCCTACCTGTCTTGTAGGGCAAGATAAATTTCTATGCCCCATTGCCTGTGTATCTTATTTCCTAGTTGCAAGCAAAAACTTTTTTATTTTTTGTTTTTGAACATCTGTTTTTAAAACTTTGAGTTCCAGATCCTCTCCCTTCTTCCCTTCCCACCCACCTCCCTAAGAAGTCAAGCAATTCAACATAGACCACATGTGTATCATTGCGTAAAACCCTTACACAATACTCATGTTGTGAAACACTAACTATATATTGCTCCTTCCTAACTTATCCCACTTTATTGAAATTTCTCCCTTGACTCTGTCCCTTTTCAAAAGTGTTTGTTTTTGATTACCTCCTCCTCCTCCTATCTGCCCTCCCTTCTATCATCCTCCCTTTTTTATCTTCTTCCTCCTTCTTTCCTGTGGGGTAAGATACCCAATTGAGTGTGTATGGTATTCCCTCCTCAGGTCAAATCCAATGAGAGCAAGATTCACTCATTCCCCTCACCTGCCCCCTCTTCCCTTCCTACAGAACTGCTTTTTCTTGCTACTTTTATGCAAAATAATTTACCCCATTCTATCTCTCCCTTTCTCCCTATCTCAATATATTCCTCTCTCATCCCTTAATTTGATTTTATTTTTTTAGATACCATCCCTTCATATTCAACTCACCCTGTGCCCTCTGTCTATATATATATACATACATACATATATATGTGTATATGTATGTATGTATATACATATATATACATATACATATACACACATATATATATAAATACATACACACACTATATATGTATATATATATATATATATATATATACACACACACACATATATGTACATAGATATATGCATATTCCCTTCAGCTACCCTAATACTGAGGTCTCATGAATCATACACATCATCTTTCCATGTAGTAATGTAAACAAAACAGTTCAGCTTTAGTAAGTCCCTTATGATTTCTCTTTCTTGTTTACCTTTTCATGCTTCCCTGGATTCTTGTGTTTGAAAAATCAAATTTTCTATTCAGCTCTGGTCTTTTCACTGAGAAAGCTTGAAAGTCCTCTATTGTATTAAAAATCCATATTTTGCCTTGGAGCATGATACTCAGTTTTGCTGGGTAGGTGATTCTTGGTTTTAATACTAGCTCCATTGACCTCCGGAATATTGTATTCCAAGCCCTTCGATCCCATAGGGTAGAAGCTGCTAGATCTTGTATTATTCTGATTGTGTTTCCACAGTACTCAAATAGTTTCTTTCTGGCTGTTTGCAGTATTTTCTCCTTGATCTGGGAGCTCTGGAATTTGGTGACAATATTCCTAGGAGTTTTCTTTTTGGGATCTATTTGAGGAGGCGATCTGTGGATTCTTTCAATTTCTATTTTACCCTCTGGCTCTAGAATATCAGGGCAGTTCTCCTAGATAATTTCTTGAAAGATGATATCTAGGCTATTTTTTTATCATGGCTTTCAGGTAGTCTAATAATATTTAAATTATCTCTCCTGGATGTATTTTCCAGGTCAATGGTTTTCCCAATGATATATTTCACATTGTCTTCCACTTTTTTATTCCTTTGGTTCTGTTTTATAATATCTTGATTTCTCATCAAGTCACTAGCTTCTACTTGCTCCAATCTAATTTTTAAGGTAGTATTTTCTTTAGTGGTCTTTTAGACCTCCTTTTCCATTTGGCTAATTCTGCCTTTCAAAGCATTCTTCTCCTCATTGGCTTTTTGGAGCTCTTTTGCCATTTGAGTTAGTCTATTTTTAAGGTGTTGTTTTCTTCAGTATTTTCTCCTGTATTTTTTTGGGTCTTCTTTAGCCAGTCATTGACTTGTTTTTCATGGTTTTCTTGCATCATTCTCATTTCTCTTCCCAATTTTTCCTCTACTTCTCTAACTTGCTTTTCCAAATCCTTTTTGAGCTCTTCCATGTCCTGAGATGAGTTCGTGTTTTTCTTGGAGGCTTTTGATGTAGGCTCCTTGACTTTGTTAACTTCTTCTGTCTGTATGTTTTGGTCTTCTTTGTCACCAAAGAAAGATTCCAAAGTCTGAGACTGAATCTGAGTCTGTTTTTGCTGCCTGGCCATGTTCCCAGCCAATTTATTTGACCCTTGAGTTTTTCATCGGGGTATGACTGCTTGTAGAGTAAAGAGTACTTTGTTCCAAGCTTGAAAGGATGCGCTATTCAGAGCCATTTTTGTTTTCAGAGCTATTTCTACACAGCCAGCTCTGCAACACCACCATTCCTCCTTCCCCAAGAACCGCCAACCCAGATTGGACTCAGATCTTAAGCACGCTCTGCACTCCTGCTCTGATCTGCCACTTAATTCCTCCCACCAGGTGGGCCTGGGGTTGGGAGCAACTGCAGCTGTAGTTCTGTAGCTGCATCACCTCCGCTGGCCCGGGGGTGGTGGCTAAACTGTGAACTCCTTTCATTCCCTGCAGCTTTTCCCACTAACCTTCTCTGTTGTCTTTGGTGTTTGTGGGTTGAGAATTCCAGTAACTGGCACAGCTCACTCATTCAGGTTGGAATACCCTCCAATGATAAGGAGTAATTATTTTTTTCTATTTTTACCTATTGTGGGGGGGCACTCACTCTATCAATAAGCATGGTTATGCACCTAATATGTTCCATGTAGTGTGATAAGTGTTGAAGATAGAAAACTAGAGGATGAAACACTTCCTACTCCTAAGCAACTTATACTCTAATCAAGGGGAGGCAATAAGTGTATAAGTTTATATAATAGCAACATAGATGGAATAAATACAAATATGGATAAAGTTGTTAAATACAAGTTTGTTTGGGAGAGTGAGCATTAACAGTTGGATGGATGAAGAAAAGGTTTATGTTAAAGATTGTTCTAGAAAAAAGAGCATTACTTATGTCCAGCTTAACATTCAAATTTCAAATTTCACTTGCCATCATCATGTTAACATAATGGATTATTTTAGAGTTTCCCATGATGTGCCACTGAAACTTTTGTGTTTAGAAGGAAAAAAAGAATAAATGAGAAAAACACTCATTTTACTACTCAAAACCTCGAGTCATTCTTGAGATGTATAAAATCAATGTTTGCCAGCACCAGCTAGAAAAAATACAATAAGACAATCCACTATGGTCTATACCCACCTTGGCAATTACCCCGTCCTCCAAATGGTTGCCAAAGCTATTCTCCTAATGCGTAGATCTAAAGCTGTCATTGCTGTACTTAAACACCAATGACACATTGTCACTTCTGTTTGGCATTTTAATTCTTTACCACCTGGCCCCAAACAACCTTTCAAGATTTTAAAAACAATATTCTCCAATCTAACCCCTTCCTTCCTTTCTGGCCTTCTTGATTTTACGCCCCTTCATGTAGTGTAGTTCCTAGGTTCATTGGTTTACTTGGTGTTGCTCACACACAGCAGTTCATCTCCCATCAAAAGACTTTGTACTGGCTGTTGCCTTTGCCTGGAATGCTTCCACCTCACACCTCTGCTTCTTTATTTCCCTGCCTTCCTTCAAGTCTTGACTCCAATCCAAACCTCTGCAGGAGGAATTTTGTCCTTGTGCCTTCACTTGTGAAATTACCTTCCATCTATTCTCTCTCTCTTTCTCTCTCTCTCTCTCTCTCTGTTTCTCTCTTCAGCCTCTCTATCTCTGTCTGCCTCTCTGTTTCTCTGTCTCTCTCTCTCTGTCTCTGTCTCTCTGTCTCTCTCTGTCTCTCTCTGTCTCTCTCTCTCTCTGTCTCTCTGTCTCATAGTTCTTTATATGTTGGCTTGCCTTTTAGAAAGTGAGTTCCTTAGAGGTCAAGGACTATTTTTATTGTTTTTTTTTTGGTGGGGGAAAGGTTTTTTGTTGTTGTTGCTTTACCTCTTAGTGTATCCTCAAAGTTAGTTGACTGACTGACTTCAAGTAGTATACCATGTAGAGAAAATGGTTCTCTATTTTTCATACATGACAATCCACCTCCTGTTTTCATGCTTTTCTGTTCACTGTCTCTTATGCCTGGAATGTACTCCTTCCTTACCTTTGCTTCTAATTTCCTTCCTAATTCAACACAAATGCCATTTTATTCATTAAGCTTTTCTGATCTCCTTGGCAGCAAAGCCATTGCTCCTCTGATATCCAATATCACTTTGCATATCTTGTATATCTGTGTTATAGATAACTATACATGTATGCATTGTCTCTCCCAAGAAAATGTAAACTTGATGACAAGAGTATTTCACTTTTGTCTTTGTACTCCCAGTGCCAAGCACAATGTAAGTATTTAATGAATACTTGCTAATTAATTTATTAATAAAACAAAAATTTCTGGTTCCTACAACCAAAATATAACTACAATTGCTTGTTTTTAAAATGTTTTTATTTAGTATTTTTAGCTTTCAACATTGATTTCCACAAGATTTTGAGTTACTAATTTTCTTCCAATTTCTACCCTTCCCCCTCCCTCTAAGATGGCATAAATTTTTATTGCCCCTTTGCCCAGTTGGCCTGCCTCATTTCTAAAATATACAGGGAACTGAGCCAAATATATAGGAATACAAGCCATTCCCCAATTGAGAAATGGTCAAAAGATATGAACAGGCAGTTTTCAGAGGAAGAAATTAAAGATATCTATAAGCATATGAAAAAATGCTCTAAATCACTACTGATTAGAGAAATGCAAATGAAAACGACTCTATAGATACCACATCTCTCCTGTCAGATTGGCTAAAATAACAAAACAAGAAAATGATAAATCCTGGAGAGGATGTGGGAAAATTGGAACATTGTTACATTGCTGGTGGAGTTATGAGATGATCCAGCCATTTTGGAGAGCAATTTGGAACTACACCCAAAGGGCTATAAAAATGTTAATAACCTTTGACCTAGCAATACCAGTTCTATTGTTGTATCCCAAAGAAATCACACAAGTGGCAAAAGGACCCATTTGTACAAAAATATTTATTGTGGCTCTTTTTGTTGTAGCTAAGAATTGGAAATCAAAGGATGCCCATCAATTGGGGAATGGCTGAACAAGCTGTGGTATATGAAGGTAATGGAATACTATTGTGCCATAAGAAATGGGGATGATACGGACTTCATAACAACCTGGAAAAACCTACACGACATAATGCTGAGTGAGTGGAGCAGAGCCAGGAGAACATTATACACAACCACAGATATATGGATTCTGTGAGGACCAACCCTGAGAATCTGCTTTTAAAACTTTGAGTTCCAAATTCTCTCCCCTCTTTCCTCCCTACCCACCCTCCCTAAGAAGGCAAGCAATTCAACATAGGCCATATAGGTATCATTATGTAAAACACTTCCACAATACTCATGTTGAGAAAGACTAAATATATTTCCCTCCATCCTATCCTGCCCCCCTTTATTCAGTTTTCTCCCTTGACCCTGTCCCTTTTCTAAAGTGTTTGCTTTTGATTACCTCCTCCCCCTATCTGCCCTCCCTTCTATCATCCTTCCTTTTTGACCACTTCCCCCTTCTTTCCTGTGGGGTAAGATACCCAATTGAGTGTGTATCTTATTCCCTCAAGTCAAATCCGATGAGAGCAAGATTTACTCATTCCCTTTCACCTGCCTTCTCTTCCCTTCCAATAGAACTGCTTTTTCTTGGCACTATTTATGTGAAATAATTTACCCCATTCTATCTCTGTCTTTCTCCTTCTCCCAATATATTCCTCTTTCACCCCTTAATTTTGTTTTATTGTTTTAGATATCATGCCTTCATAGCCAACTCACCCTGTGCCCTCTGTGTGTGTATATATATATATATATACATATATATATATACATATATATATATATATATATATATATATATATATGTATATGTATGTTCCCTTCAATTACTCTAATAATGAGAAATGTCTCATGAGTTACAAATATCATCTTTCCATGTAGGAATATAAACGAAATGGTTCAACTTTAGTAAGTCCTACCTTTTCATGCTTCTCTTGATTCTTGTATTTGAAAGTGAAATTATGTATTCAGCTCTGGTCTTTTCATCAAGAATGCTTGAAATTCCTCTATTTCACTGAAAATCATATTTTGCCCTAGAGTATTATTCTCAGTTTTGCTGGGTAGGTGATTCTTGGTTTTAATCCTAGCTCTTTTAATCTCTAGAATATCATATTCCAAGCCCTTCAGTCCCATAATGTAGAAGCTGATAGATCTTGTATTATCCTGATTGTGTTTCCACAATACTCAAATTGTTTCTTTCTGGATGCTTATAATATTTTCTTTGTGACCTGAGAACTCTGGAATTTGGCTAAAATATTCCTAGGAATTTTCTTTTTTGCATTTTTTTTCAAGATGGGATTGGTTGATTCTTTCCATTTCTATTTTACCCTCTGGTTCTAGAATATCAGGGCAGCTTTCCTTGATAATTTCTTGAAAGATTATATCTAGGCTCTTTTTTTTTTTTGATTATGGGTTTCAGGTAGTCCAATAATTTCTAAATTATCTCTCCTGGGTCTATTCTCCAGGTCAATGGTTTTTTTCAAGGAGATATTTCACATTATCTTCCATTTTTTCATTCTTTTGGTTCTGTTTTACAATTTCTTGATTTCTCATAAAGTCACTATCTTCCACTTGCTCCATTCTAAATTTTAAGGCAGGATTTTCTTCAGTGGTCTTTTGGACTTCTTTTCCCATTTGGCTAATTTTGCCTTTTAAGGCATTCTTCTCCTCATTGGCCTTTTGCAGCTCTTTTGCCATTTGGGTTAGTCTATTAAGGTGTTATTTTCTTCAGTATTTTTGGTGGTCTCCTTCAACAAGTGGTTGACTCATTTTTCATGATATTCTTGCATCACTCTCATTTCACTTCCCAATTTTTCCTCTATTCCTCTTACTTTTCCAAATCCTTTTTGAGCTCTTCCATGACCTGAGGCCAATTCATATTTTCCTCGGAGGCTTTTGATGCAGGATCTTTGACTTTGTTAATTTCTTCTAGCTGTTTGTTTTGATCTTCTTTGTCACCAAGGAAAGATTCAATATTCTGAGTCCTTTTATGCTGCTTGCTCATTTTCCCAGCCAATTACTTGACTTTTGAACTTCTTGTCAGGGTATGCCTGCTTTCAGAGTGGAGACTGCTTTGTCCCAAGCTTCAGGGGTTTTATGTGGCTGTTTTCAGAACTACCTCTGTTCTGAGGTGGTATGATGCTCCTCTCCTGGCCTGTGCTCTGCTCTGTGAGTGCAGGCACTCCTTTATGCAGTGTTACCACCAGAAGGTCTCCCTCTCCGCAGCTACCACAAAGCTCTGCCACAGCAGCACTCCTCCTCCTCCAAGAACTTCCAACCAGGACCATGACCCAGATCCAAGTAGGGCAAAGCAAGAGAACTTTGCCTCAGCACCAGCAAAGCAATATCTACACTCTGGCTCTGATCAGCAGTTGCATTCCATCCACTCTGTGGGCCTTGGCCTGGAATCAGCCACCACCACTACTGCTGTTGCTGATACCGCTGCTTTTGCTGCTATTGCTGCCACCACTACCACCTTGGAGCTGAGGGCAGACCACGGACTTCCCTCACCCAAACTCAGCAGTTTTCCCACTGATCTGCTCTTTTGTCTTTGGCGTTTGTGGGTGGAGAAGTCTGGTAACTGCCACAGCTCAGTGATTCAGGGTGCTGAGGCCTGCTCCACCCAGTTTACTCCAGCCTGGTCTGTCCTGGCCAGGCCCATATTGGTCTGTGCTCCACTCGCAGCATGGTGTGATACACCCTTCCCAGTGACCATCCAAGCCATCTTGGGCTGGAGACTTGTTTCCCTCTGTTATTTCATGAGTTCCGTAGCTCTAGGATTTGTTTAGAGTCATTTTTACAGGTGTTTGCAGGGATTTGGGAGAGAACTTAAGAGAGTCCCTGTTTTTAAGTCACCATCTTGGCTCTGCCCCCTAGAATTACTTGTAATGAAGAGACATCAAAAGTTTGTTTTTCTATAATAACACAGATAAAGCAAGGGTGACTGTTGTCTCAACTATTATTTGGTATAATTCAAAAAATGTGAGGCACAGTGGTAAAACAAGAAAAATAAGTTCAGGAAGTTATAATAGGCAAAGAGAAAGTAAAATTATATCCTTTTGGAGATAACATACATATATACATATATGCACACATATATATGACTTTAGAAGAGGGAACCACAATTGTTGACTGATAATGGATGATTTTCTAAAAAAAATATGACATGAATATAATACTTCATTATTGTACCATGGGGGGAAAAACAAGTATAAGGAATTCAGAGAGACTTTGAAAGGCTTTATATGAGCTCAGAAAACAAAGAATAGAGGGAAGTACTAATAAAACAGTGACAATAATTCAGTAAAAGCATTAAAAATAGTTTTAATCATTGCAATGAGCAATGTTAATTCTAAAGGATAAATACTATAATACAACTCCTTCCTCTTACTAGAGAACGGTGGTGATACGTTGGATGCCAGGAAATTTATGATAGATGTGGTAACTTTAACAGGTAGTGTTGCTAAATTACTGTTCTTTGTTACAAGGGAGAGGTTTATTTAGGAAAATTATTTATTACTATTATGAGATAATGATTGAGATAAAACAAAATGTATAATCAAAACCTTTTAAAATTGGTACAAGTAAACTGCAAACGTGTATAGGCATATAAAATTTTGTATATATACATGTATATACATACATATATTTGTGTATATATAAACACACATGCATATACACACACATGCACACACATGTATTCAAATATAGGGTATATGTATAGCATAAGGTATAGTCAAACCTAAACTACATACTCTCCAACTCATCCCTGGGAATATACATATTTAACAACATGTAATAGCTAACATTCAGACATTCAGTCACTAAGCATTTACAAAGTGCTTACTATATACCAGTCCCTGTTCTAAGCACTAGGAATATAAAAGAAGGCATAGTCCTTGTTCTCATGGAGCAGTTCTAATTGAGGAAACAATATGTAAATAACCTTGTTTAAACAAAATAATAATTGTAATTATACCCATACATATACATATCACAACAATATTTATACGGTGCTTGCTATATGTCAAACACTGTGCTAAGCACTTTAAAATTATCATCTCATTTGTTCCTCACCACCCTGGGTGGTAAGTGCTATCATTATTCCCATTTTACAGATGAGGAAACTGAGGAAAACTGAGGTGAAGTGATTTGTCTGAATCATGCAGCTATTAAGTTTCTGAGGCTGGATATGAACTCAGGTCTGTCCTGACTCCAAACCCAGCATTTTATCCAATGCATTACCTATCACCTCCCAATTAGCTATCTAGCTACCTACCTACATATACATATACATACATATACATACATACATACATACATATATGTATGTATGTATGTATATGTATATATGTGTATATGTATGTATATGTATATGTGTGTGTGTGTGTATATATATATATATATATATATATATATATATATATATATATATATACACACACACATACACACATACGCAAAGACATGCAGGCATATGTGCCCATGCTCAGATACTTGGGTGTGTATGCCCATGTATGTGCGTGCATACATACACATTCACATGCATATGCATATATACGCACATAAATGATAGCATTTACCTTACAACATTGATGTGAAGATGGAATGAGATAATGTATATGAAGTGTTTTGTAAACCTTAGAGTAGTATATTAAGCAACTGTAGGACTTGTCTGTATTATAGAATTTGATCCAAAAAAACCCTTTTTGTAGAGTTTCTCTTACTATGACCATTCTACAGATGAAACTTAGATTGGATGAGGTTAAGTCGTTTGGATAAGTCACACAACTGTAAGTGTCTAAGACTGGATTGAAATTCAGATAACCCTGATTCTAAATCTAGCACAGTCCAACATGCCACCCAGCTACCTCTATTTAAAATACGTTGGGTTGAGTTGAGAATGTTTATAAACTTAAAAACATACTCCTCATTGCCCTGAAGGCAACCATGTTACTATCTTGAAAACATCTCCTTTTGTAAATATTAATGTGGGAAGCAGGGCCATGGTTGACATGATTGTTAGAATCCACCAAACAACAATTGTCCAAGTATTTCTGGTTTAAGTTTCCTCTCCTTCCACACACAGACTTTTTCTGTAATCTTAAAATTGTATACCAAAAAGAGAGAGGGGAAGATAATGTCTTCCAGATGACAGCTTTCTGGATAGAATGTGAAGCCTGAAGCAAGAGAAAATTTTCATTAACATTCAGATTACATGTCATTTCGATTCACACTCCCTAAGCAAGCTAATTTGGTCCGTGGCCAACCTTCTTACAGTGTGATGACAACACACCAAGCTTTGCTGCCTCCCGTTCATTGCTAATGATTCTTTGAGTGACAGCCACAGTCTCAGAGCTACATGTGACTGTACGCCCTGCAGGGCCCTGCAGCTTTGGAACTGCCTCTGTCCTCAGGGTCCTGCTGGGCCTTTTGCAGCAAGGAAAAACTTGGACTTCAGGAACACTACCACTAACATATACATTCTTACACACATGCACACAAGCACCAAAAGAATCAGTTTGATCTTGCATTCAGAATGTGTTTTTGTGAGTATACCATAATATGGTATTATACAATATGTGACCATACCATAATAGTGGTATGAAATGGTCAGGTGATAATTGCATATTCCCTTGGTGCTTTTTTCCCTTCCACTTGAGGGGGAAATAAAAATCAACTCATTGTCCTTCACTCAATCAATGGATTTTTAGTGTGCTAGGAGCCTTTACATAGAATAATGACTTAAAAATAAAACTTTAAAATGTATTTTTTTTCACTAAATTGGGGGTAGGTAGAGAGATGTCATTAGGCAAAGAGATCTTGCAGAAACTTATCAGTGTTGCAGGATTCACCAGAATCTAGCTTGTGTGAAACACAACCCAATTGCTTCCAAGTCACACCATCAGATCCCTGCCTAGGCTTCTGACAGCTCTCTAGCTATAGAAGAAATATGGTTTGGGCTACATTTAATGAGAGATGACTTGTATAGATGCAGCCTTGGTATTCAGGGATTGTCAAGATGGGATTGGCCCATTTTATTTCTGTCTATTATTTGCCAGAATTGCTCTGGTACATCTGAAGGGCGAGATGAGGTTTTTGTGTAGTAAAAGGAATAATATTCATGTCTTTTTTTTCTTCTAAATCAGTGACCTAGCATGGAAAACTCTTAAATAAATATTTTAATGTTGGAAGGTCAAATTCACTAAGGTGAAATTTTAGCTTTAAGCCACATAAGAATAGTTATGTAAAGATATGTATTTATAATTTTTAAAAATCTATTTTCTTCCTAGTAAATGCTGACTAAAGTTTTCTTTGCTTTAGGAATATTTTTTTCTTCTACTATCATAAAAATACGTTTTACTAGGAGTGTTTTTTTAAAATTTCTTTGCCAAGTGTCTTTGATAATATAACTGATTTACATATCTTTGCATCATTTTAGCAATATTTTAACAAGATTAGATGGGAGAAATGTGTTGTAAAAAAATCTAGGATTTGTTTCTCATTTCATGTTACATTTTAAAATTCCTTGGATGAGTTATGAATTTCTAAAGGGAATCTCTCCTTTTTGGTGGTTATAAAACTTATGGATCTTCTTCATGCTTTGGAAATCACATGTGAGAAATTTTTCCAAAGGGGCTGGCTCCTCAGTCCTCTGTTGCCATTGAATCTCTCAACAGTACAGTGTCTGAAATCATTAATACTTTAATAAAAAGTTGTGCCTGGGAAGCATGTGAGCTAAAGGGAGAAAGATTCCAGTTCTTTGTGGTTCCCAAGTGAAAAGATCATTGGCAATGCCTTGTAAAAGGAAGGAACTATTAACATTCATGTTAACTAAGGTCAGAGTGTAATAAACTTCATAAGGCCCTAATTGGTCTAGCATAGGTGTTACTAGAGGCTTTATTAGGTTAAAATCATAACCAGTGAAAAGACCTTCTTGGAAATTTGGTCTGATTTTTTTTAGCAGTTCAATTGCTCTTCCTTCCCAGTCTCCATCTCTCCTTCTGGCCCTATAACACTGATAAAACATTACCCCAAAGCCTTTTTAGAGTCTTCATTCCTCTTTGGTCTCTCCTAACATCTGACACTATTGATCACTTACTCCCCTCATTCCCGAAAATCTTCTCTTGACTTTTCTAATGCTGTTGCTTTTTAGTTCTCCTAGCTAAATAGCATTTGGTTATTTGTTTTGTCTTCTTTGTCTCTTTCTCTTACCTGGCTCCCTCAAATGTGGACACCTTCCAAACTTCTGTCTTGAGTCTTTTCATTGTCTGTTCTCTTGTTTCTGTTTAATCTATCACAGAGGTATCATTTATTTATTCCTACATCTTCAAAGATTAATTCTGTGTTGTTGATCTTTGCATCTGTTAGTGGAAGAATATTGTATATTTATTGTTGTTAGGTCATTCAACTCTTCATGACTCCATGGATGATATTGTCGTGCTGTTTAATTGGCAAAGACACTGGAATAGTTTGTCATTTCCTTCTGCAGTGGATTGAAGCAAACAGAGATTAAGTGCCTTGGCCAGGGTCATGCTGTTAGTAAGTGCCTGAGGCTCGATTTTATCTCAGATCTTCTTGACTCCAGGCTAAGCCTGTGTCTACTGAGCTGCCTAACTGCCTCCTGTTGTACTATATAAGGTGCTGAAGTTAGTCAGTGAAACCAAGGTTCAACGTCTATCCTTAGACACTAGCTATATGACCCTGTGGAAGTCATTTAATCTTTCTGTGTTTCAGTTTCCTCATCTGAAAAATGAGGAGAGTGAACTCAACAACTTTTAAGTTCATTTCCAGTTATGGTTAATAATCTATGATCCATATCTCAAGCCTTAACCATGTATCCCTGTCATTCAATTCAAAGCTAACATAGATGTTTCTTTCTATACCTCTTACTACTCTCACTAATTCAAGCCCTTGAAAACTGAATGAATCATCTCCATTCTCAAACTGTTTCCTAAATGACAATGACATATATGGTATCATGAAAAAAAATCTGGATTTAGAGTCAGAAGAGAACTGAGCTCAAAGCTTAATTCCAATACTGACTAGCTCTTGTCCATGGTCTAACCACCAAATTTATTTGAGCCTCAATCTATTCATCTAAAAATTAGCATAATAATGTCAGTAGTTCCCAACTTAAAGACTTGTTACAATCACCAGTTGATACAGATAACAAGGTTGGCCAAAGGATCAATCACCCAAGTAGATGGCTTTCTCTAGAGAACTCAAACCCATTACATGCGTGTCCATTCTCTATCAGCTTACTTGCTGAAAACCCACTGGAAAGAAACAGAAGATGGACACTCACCTCATATTACTTGGTCATTACAGGGCTGTAAAGATTCTACTTCTGGCTTTGTAGGGGGTGGTAGATGTAGGGAAAAGAGTGGGAAGAAAAAGGATTCCAGCCAAATAAGAAAAAAAAAGTAATTGTTTAGGTAACTCAGAGGGATTTCTGTTAGTAAAGTCGATTGAGGAATTCAAGGAGAAGAAACTTGCCAAAATTGAGGATTTAATTGAGGATGATTAGAAGAAAAATATACAGACCAAGATACTGGTCCAGATTCTACTTCTGGATTGTAAGTACAAGGACGAGACCAGCCAGCAGTTTTTATAAATATGAAGAGTAAGCTCTGTCTTTTCCAATCCCCCAAATATACTTTGGGTCATACTCAAGTATTTTATAATCATTTCTGGTCCATTAACTATGTGGTAAAAAGACAAATTTTCATTGACTAATGAGCCAAAATTAGCTGTGTATTCAAGACCTGATGTTGTGAGGCTCAAATGAGATAGTGAATGCCAAGCACTTTACAAACCTTAAAGTACTATCTAAATTCTAGGAGTTTTTTTAAACTATCTTTATCATAAACATTATTGTCATTATTATTAACCTATAGACACTGACATTTCTCCAGCCTGGTAATGACTTCATTCCCTGAACCTTCTACTGTGCTTCTGACAAAATGAATAAATGTTTATAGAACAATACAGGGTGTACTGGTAAATGCTTAAAAACTGGGGTCTTATGGGAAAAATGCACATGCATTTTAAAGTTTAATCTGCATTATTAACATTTTCTTAAGGCTAGACAATCAATAAAACAAAAAGAATCAACCCCTAATTTTTTTTCATTTACTGATTTCTGAAGTATGGATTTTCACACTGAAAATTTAACATTAAGCTCTTGCCAATCATATGCAAGTAACTCAAGCATACCACTGATTCAAGAGACACTAATTGGCCAACAGAAGCCTCTCTCTCATATTTTTCCTGCCTGGCTGCATTTGAGTGAGGAGGTAAATATTACTATTAACTTCTGTGTGGGGAGAGAGAATTAGCAACAAAAGTTGATTGGTTTCATGTCAACTCATCAGGTGGGGCAAGCTATCCTCTCTATTATTGGTTGTACCTTCTCACATGTCTCCATTTACTTGCATGAAATCTCATTGGAAAGTATGGTTGGGAACAAACAAACAGGATAAAAACTGATAAACTAGTGCTGTAAAACAGCCTAATTAAACCAAACAAAACAAGTAAAAGACATTCAAAGGAACTGGGTAGCTGAAGGGGAGCTATTGATTCCTCTACAATTCAAGGTAGGTTTTAGAGAGAAGACTAGAGAAAAAAATAACTGTTGCTATAAAGAAAAATCATGGGCAAGATAGACTGAAGTTCTGAAGATTGGGAAATGGTAATATTCCTGAGTCTTACTTTTTCATTCAAAACCATACTACAACCAAGGTTGCATAAGACCTGGTCACTTTGAATGTGAGAAGTTGCTGGTGCTTTAGAATCCAGAGGAGCCAAGATCCTCTGAAAACATCTCAATAAAGTTAAATAAATATGCCAGTTAAAAAGGAATAAAGAGAATCACCTGCATAATACTTAACCCAACCCAGGGATTCACAAGATAGTTGATTCCTTGCAGAGACCCTGATGGAGATATATCAGGGAAAGGAAAAAGAAGGGGAGGAAAATAAGTATCTCACAAAAGAGCTACATAAAATGAGGAATGCTAAACAAAGGGAGTTAGTAGTGAGGAGAAAAGACATTTCACAGACACAGCTTTTGTCTGAAGGAGATAAAAGAAGATTGAAAAAAGTTACATTCATACTATAAGGATCATTGTATAGAAATACATTAAACTCAAAGGGGAAAAATGGGACAAGAAAAATGGACAGGAGAGAGGAAGATAAAAGGAAGGGTAAGATTCATTATAAAATCATAATAAGAAAAATAACTTCCAGCATTGGTAAGAGCAAAATTCTGGGGAGACAGGGTGAATAAATGTAAAATAAGAGAGTATATGGCAGCTAGGTGGCACAGTGGAAAGAATGTCAGGGCTGGAGTCAGGAAGAATATTTTTTTTTACTTCAAATCTAGCTTTAGACACTTATTAGTTGTGTGATCCTAAACAAATCACTTAACTGTGTTTGCCTCAGTTTCCTCATCTTCAAAATGAGCTGGAGAAGGAAATGGCAAACTATGACAGTACCTTTGTCACGAAAACCCCAAATGGGGTCAAAATTTGGACATGGCTGAAAAATAACTGAACATTAAGAGAGAGTATAAAGCTGGAATTAGGAACAGGTAAGTGGGAAAAATAGTTGTAACACATTAGAACACAGGCTGTTTCATTTATAGTTGAAAAGTTTCAAATAAACTTCCTCCTTTACCACTTTCTTTTTACATGTAAAAAAGGAGGGGTTAAAAAAGGAAAAATAAATACAAGAGGGCAGGATGAGGATGGAAGGAAAGACACAACAGCCACAATACTGAAATCTTGAATAGGATGTCCAAACATAAAATGGAAAAAGATGGCCAAATCGATTAGGAGAGATCTAAAAATATATATTGTTTACAAGAAACACACTTGACATATGAATATTCAGAAATAGTTTTAAAAAGCAGGATAGAGCAAAAATAGGGGTAACTTCTAGGACTGTATCACAAAGAGATCACACAAATGGGAAAAGGACCTACATGTACAAAAATATTTATAGCAGCTCTTTTTGTGATGGCCAAGAACTGGAAATTGAGGGCATGCCCATCAATTGAAGAATGGCTAAACAAATTGTGGTATATGAATGTAATGGAATACTTTAGTGCTATAAGAAATGATAAGCAGACAGACTTCATTATAACCTGGAAAGACTTACATGATCTGATGCCGAGTGAGGGGAGCAGAACCAGGAGAACAGAGCCACATTGTGTGATGACTAAGTTTGATAGACTTGGCTCTTCTCAGCAATGCAATGTTCTAAAACAACTCCAAAAGGCTCATGATGGAAAATGTTATCCATATCCAGAGAAAGAATTATGGAGTCTGAATGCAGATCAAAGCATACTATAAGCTCTTTCTTTAGTTTTTTTTTTTTTGTTTTGTATTGTTTTCTTTTGTTCCTTCTTTCTCATTGTTCCTTCCATTGGTTATAATTCTTCTTTACAACATGACTAATATGAAAATATATTTAATATTATAAAGGCAATTAGTGAATGGGAAGATCTTCCCCATCCATTTGAGTGGGCTTTGGCCCTGGGGCTCTCATGGTCCTGGGGGGAGTGGCTAGGACTGGAGCTAATGGTAGGTGCCTGAGTTCTGGTCCACGTGATGATATGAAGCCTGTGGTGGGAGGAGCTTGCTGAATGGTTGGAACAGAGCTAAGAGGAAGTTGGTGAGGCAGTTGGTGAGAGCCGTTAAGAGCTCAAGGAGAGAGGAAGCTGTCAGCTAGTTGGAACACAGCTTGGAGATTGCGGCGGAAGTGGGCAGAAGCGGGCAGAAGCAGGCAGAAGTGGCGGCAATGGCGGCAGGAGCTACAAAAAAAGCAGGACTGACCCTTGTAGAGACTGGAGAGTGCTGAGCAGGGGCTTGAGGCCAGTGGGTGGTCTTCTTGCTGGAGGGCCCTGGCATTGGTGGGGGAAGCACCAGTATGGCTTGCCTTGCTGCCATAATGTTTTTCTGCGGCCTCCTGGTCACTATTGTGAGATGGGAATACTGGTTTTGGAAGGTTCTTGCCAGGTTCTTGCCACAGACAAGGACACTGGTATGTGGGTCTGCTACTTTTGAGTTTCAATAAATGCTTTAACTCCTCTGTCTTCTACTTAGAGAATTCCTTATGTCCTGTGATTCTGGACGATTCAGGCATATTCATGGTTATCTTTGAAGTCATGAATTCTGCCTTACTGATATAAATATGAATGTATATGTAGAGTCTGTATCTTATTTCACACCATCTTGGCGAGGGGGAGGAAAGAAAGGGAGAAAAATTTCAAACACAAAAACTTTTGGAACTCACTGTTGTAAACTAAAAATAAATAATATATTTAAAAGCAGGGGTAGCAATTCAGATAAGACTACGGTAGATATGGATAAGTTTTAAAAAGATAGCCAGGGAATCTACATTGTATACAAAAACTGATCACATATTAGTGCATAAAGACCTTTTCAAAATATGAAGAAAAGCAGAAAAATATAATCTTGATAAAATAATAATAAATAATACTGATAAAATAATGGAAATAATAAAATTATACAAAAATATGGATTACAATATCATAAAATATATTCAATTAAGAGACTGAATGGTTTTTAGAAAAGTAATAGGACACTAATTAACTTAATTCTAAATAAATGTTCAAAGAAAAAAATAGACCAAAACCCACTATTGGATATTTCCAACCTTCCTTTTCTCTCTTTGTTGCCTCTTAACCAATTAGCAAATGGCTAATAATCTGAAAAATACCAAATTGTACATCTTATAAGATAATATAGTCCTTCCACAAGAATACCTAGAACCCTTGGGAAGGCAGGAAAATTGGTGAATTATCATTGGCAATAGTCAGAGGTTGGGCTTTTCCTCCATTAAAAAAAATTGGGAAGCACTCTATTGTTGTACTACCCAGAAATTGATTTGACAGTCAAAGCCGAAATACCTATTCATTGCATTCCTCACACACATTTTTAAAAACTCTTCTGAGGACTCAATTTAGCTGGAAGGAACATATCACTAAATCTCATTTGGATACCAAAGTTTTGTCCATGGTTTCTCTTTCCTAATAAGAATGCGGATTAATCACTAAATCATTCATTTGCAATAGCACTGGCCATTGAATATACGAACTTAAACTGGTAAGTGAAGTAGATCAATTTTCTTTTTTAAGAAAAATCCTTTAGACTCTGAAAATAGCACTCATTAAGAAGTTTTGTAGAGGATGTGCTACCTAATTGGACTCTTTAATTGGTTGTTCTTCATTCTAGAAGAGGACCAAAATGACACCACTATGTTGAAGTCAAGTTACAGTCTCTCTGACCATGGCTGATCAGACCAATAGGAGTTCAGAATGCACTACCACCGGTTACACACAAATAGTCCACATGCACATGTGGGGTGGATCTTTTGATTCATGTCTAAATTGGATTTAAGTGAGGCAGAGTTGCACAAAGTCCTTATCCTCACTCTCTTCATGAGATTTTAAAGGAAGTAAAGGATAGAAAAAAGGGGATGCCTTTCCAGTCTTTTTTAATAGTTTACCCTCCTCCACATTCTCTATAATCCAGTGTTACTGACCTTCATGCTTCTCCAGGCCACACAGCAGTACATCTCCCGACTTTGGGCATTTTCACCGACTATCCCACTTTGCAAGAATATTCTCCTTCCTCACTTCTGCCACCTAACTTCCCTAACTCGCTTCAAATATATAAAAAATTAATATGTATTGTTATTTACATATTGCCTTATTATTTACATATTGCCTTTAGGATGTAATCTCCTTGAGTAGAGGGACAATGTTTTGCCTTTCTTGGCATCCTCAGCACATAGATAGATCAGTATCAGACACATAATGAGTGATTAATAAATACTTATTGATTGAGTAATTGGAGAAAATCTGTTCCAGGCTTGGGATATGGTGTATGGAAATACATGGAGGCAGAGGTGGGATAAGGCTAGAGGACATCAGGGAATTGTGAGTAATTCATTTTGGCTGCTGTGAAGGAAGTCTGTGAAAGAGAGCAGTATGAAATAAGGTTGGAAAAACAGGTTGGAGCCAGATTGCGGAGGGCCTGGAATACCAGCCTGTTTATATCTCATCCTGTAGGCAATGAGAAGGCACTAAAAGTCTAATAACCTCATCTGACCTGAACATTAGAAAGTTAACTTTAGGAGCAGTGTGAAGTAAAGTTTTGAGAGTGGAGAGAATGGAGACAGAGAAAGCAGGTAAGAGTACAATGCATGGTAGCAGTGAGATTAGAAAGGGGATTACTAATGCTAACAATATTGAGGAGGTACAATCACAGAACTCTCAATTGATTAGAAGGGAGAAAGGGAAGGAGATGGAAGGAGAGGTGTCAAAGATGATTCCAAAGTTTCAACTCTGTAAGTGGATTTCTTCAATGGCTAAGAAAATTTATGTCAAAACCCCAAACAGTCTCAAAATAACACTCCACATGTATATAGTACTTTAATATTTACAGAGTGCTTTGCATTCTTTATATCATTTGATTCTCACAGCAACCCTGTAAATTAGGTGTTGTTATTATCCCCATTTTACAGATGGGGAAACTAAGACTGAGAGGGTAAGTGACTTGCACAATGAAACACAGGCAGCAAATTTACAAGATTGCTTTCTAAGGCTTTCCTGATTCCAAGTCCAGCAGGTTGATTTTAAAAAAAAAAAATAGAGGTTCTACTATATACACATGAAACAAAAGGGGTTTGAAATGCATGAATTCTCAATTTGTCATATAATCCCAGCAGAGGAGAAAAATAATCATCACATGCTATATCAATTAATGAAATCCTATCACCTTTGTGATTTGACATGGTTCAGGAATGGGTTAAAGCTGTGGTGATGAGTAGTACACATGGGCATACCAAAAGACAGTCTTTCCCCAGAGAAGATACCATAACATAAAATCTAAGAAGGGAACAAGTCTAAGGCAGTTGCCCTTAACCTAGGACCTGTGAAGTTTTATGAAAATAAATTTTTATAACTTTATTTCAAGATCACTGGTTTTCTTTTTAGTTCTGTGCATTTTATTTTATGCATTTAAAAATATTACTCTGAGAAGGGACTCATAGACTTCACCATATTGCCTAAGAGGTCCATGACTTTTTTGTTGTTATTCAGTTGTGTTTGACTCTTCCTGACTCCATTTGGGGTTTTCTTGGCAAAGATACTGTAGTGATTTGCTATTTCCTCCCCAAGCTGAGGAAACTGAGGCAAACAGGGTAAAGTGACTTGCTTGGAGTCACAAAGATAATCCATTTCTTAGGCCAAATTTAAACTCAGGAAGACATCTTCCTGAATTCACTCTGGGCACTCTATTTACCATACTACCTAACTGTTCCTTATATGATACTACAATAGTTAATAACTTGTAGGGAACCAAAGGAACCTCTCTGTTAGCATTCGTGAATAAGCTCCAAGCAGCTGGGATTTCCCCAGGAGATGAACTGGATCTTTATTTTACCATCAGTTTCTATACACAGCTCCCAAATAAGTTGGTGTCCCAGATTTCAAAAATTACAGACATTCTAGCGATGCTTTTTCAACACCACAACTTCTGTCAACATTTGGTAGTTGTTTTGAGATCATTTGCCTTCATCCAATTGGGTTTTCTGACCATGGTTCTAAAAACAGCCAGATGCTATATTTTATGTGATCTCATTTGAGTTGTATGTCCCACATTCAAGTAGTATCAACTAAACCTCTCCTATGGAAATCAGTTTATTCTCTATTTAAATGTTCACTGCTACTAATACCAGGACTTGAAGCTGTCTGAGTTAACTTATGAAGAAGTCAGTTGCTAGGGATGCTGCTAAGGGCAATCAGTAAGAGACTGGCTGATAAGTAACCTTCAGTATTTTATGGAGACACAGCCTAAACATTCAACTGAAGTGGAGTGGGGTTCTACTAAGTATAAAAAGAAAGGACATTTAAAACATAAAGCCCGAGTGGCAGAGGAACCTTAGATTAGGAGGAAGTAGGCAATATTGGCAGTAGTTATGAGTTAGAGTCCTGAACCTTAAGAATCCCCTGCACCATGCAAGAATACTTTGGAGCCACCTTCTATGCAACATTTTTCCTAATTTTTCTCCCCTCCAGATATCAGGGCTTTCAGTTTACTGAAACTATCTATTATTTACATATGTTTTTGATGCAGTCCTACCCACCCAACTGACCCTCAGTAGAATGAAAGCTCTTTAAGGTCAGGGAATATTTCCTTTTATCTTTTCCCTGCCCCCAACTAAGCATAATTTTTGGCATGTAAAAAATGCTTGATCAATAAGTGATGGTTAGATTGAACGGAATGATTCCCAAGCAAAGTTTTGATCAATGTAATATGAAGGGAAAAGCACTAGATTTGAATTTGCAGGAAATAGATCAGAATCCTACTTATGCTTGCCAGTGCAAAGAATGAAAATTTCCAAGAGAGAGAGTTTCTAAGTAATCAATAATCAATTTTTTAAATTATGCCTAGCAGATAATCAATAAATTGGGGTCAGTGGTTCCTCTCAGGAACCAAAAGACCTCCCCGGGAGAACACTGAATGAGTAAAAGCCTTTGCCAAAGGTGGTGTCCCTGAGGGTAGAAATCAGCTCTGACTGGTTAACAATCAATGAGGGGTGGACATATTATTAAGGAGGTGGGCAAAAGGTCTTCAGCTCCTCTTGCTGAGAACATGACCTGATCATGAGACTCAGGTGCCTCTAGCAATATGAACAAAAGAATTCTACCCAGACTGCTCTGATTGGTTTTCCCCTTTATAAACTGGGAATTTTAATGGAAGGTTCCAAGGACAGGCCTTATTTCCTAAGGGTAAGAACTAACCTAGACTGGATTCTGTTTGTTAAGTCTTCTAGTTGGATGGGGTCCAATCTAAGATCCAGAAGCAATCTCATCTAACATCAGTATACTTCAGAGACTGGCTGAGTAACTTACAGGGGGTGTTTTCTGAATAAAGAAATAGGAATAAAAAACCCTTAATCCTAATTGAACAAAGAAAACCTACATATGCCTCTAAGTTCTTTGGAAATACTCATAAGTCCTTTTAAGCATCTTTACAAAAGTCTTCTTCATCCACTTCTTTTCCTAATTAAACCTGATTTTCCCATTTAAGATAAGCAAAGGAAAAGAAATGCTTTCTTATTTAATTGTATTAATTTTCTATTTTTGATAATTACTTCCATGTCAAGAGTATTGTTTTCCTTTTTTTTTTCTTTTTTTACTGTAGAAGTATAGCTTCATTAGAACTTATTTGTACTTTTCTTAACTGGCACAGAATATCAAAACCAGTTTTATCTGAGTGGTTCTTTATTAAAATGTGCTCCATATGCTGGAAAAATAAGGTACTAATGAAATATAATCCATTGTATTTCCACTAATAGAAAATGTTTGATACATATATGCTATATTCACTACCAAATAAATGTGTTATCTTTGGAGATGGAGCTACTACTTCCTATAAAACATTTACATTTTGCCACGGGAAATGATATGATTCTAAAAATAATAATCAATATTTATATAGGATTTTATATGCATTATCTCATTTGTTCTTAACAAATTCCCTCCTATGTTGAAAATTAAAGTTTTATTATTCTCCATTTTATAGATAAGGAAACTGAGACTAAAGGAACCATCATTGTATAGTAGAGAGAGCTGAAGCCCTTCAGTCAGAAGATTTCAGTACAAACTGTATCCTTGATGTTTATGACTAGGAAAGTCACAACCTCTAAACTCCATTGGCCATAGATTTCTCATCTGTAAAATGAGGATATTGGCTTGTGGAATCTCTTACAACTTTAGGTCTATGAACCTATGACCTTGCACATAATCTTTCGTTCTCCTAGATCTCTAATTTTGTTAATACTATTCCTTATACCTGACATGCCCTCTATCATCTTTATCTCCTATTGGTTTCTCTCCTATCCTTTATTTTTATTTTTTAGCGTACAAGGAAGTGCTATTGCTGTATTTATAGAATGTAAATATAGACAATGTAAACTCTGTGGGAGTGCAGGAATTTTTTCCTTCTTTCTACTTAAATTCTCAGTGCCTAACACAATGTCTGGCAATGAGTAAGCCTTTAATGAATGTTTTGGCTGATTGAAGAGCATGCAATTATTTAGAGGTCAGTATTTGACAAGCTCCATACTTTAATCCATTTATTCTTTCTTGTCCATATTGTATAAAGTCCATAGTTGTTGTTATGGAAAATAATAACAATAGCAACAGATATACAAGCAATCCAGCTAAAGATAGAGATAAAGTTGATCCTCTTTGGGTGATCTTTACAATCCTTCTGCATATTTTTATGTTTCTCTTGAGTCTTGCATTTGAAAACCAAATTTTCTGTTCAGCTCTGGTTGTTTCATCAGGAATGCCTGAAAGTCCTCTATTTCATTGAATATCTATCTTTTCCCCTTAAAGTTTATCCTCAGTTTCACTTGGCATGTGATTTTCCTTTAATCTGAGTCCTTTTGCCTTCTGGAATATATTACAAGTACTCCAGTCCTTTAATGTAGAAGCGACAAAATCCCATCAAATTCTGACTGTGCCTCCATGATATTTAAGTAGTTTATTTCTGGCTGCCTGCAGCATTTTCTCCTTAACCTGGGAGTGCTGGGATTTGGTTATATTATTCCTGGGAATTTTTGTTTTGGCATGTCTCTCAGGAAGTGAATGGTGGATTCTTTCAATTTCTATTTTACCCTGTAGTTATAGAGTATCAGAGAAATTTTCCTTTATAATTTCTTGAAATATGATGTCTAGGCTCTTTGTTTATCATGGCTTTCAGGTAGTTCAATAATTCTTGAATTATCTCTCTTCAATCTATTTTTCAGGTCAGTTCTTTTTTCTAATAAGAAATTTCACATTTTTAAAAATTTGTTTCATTCTTTTGATTTTTTTTATCATTTCTTAATGTCTGATGGAATTATTAGCTTTCAGTTGCCCAGTTCTAATTTTTAAGGAATTATTTTCTTCAGTGAGCTTTTGTACCTCCTTTTCATTTTGCCAATTCTACTTTTAAGGAGTTGGTTTCTCTAGTGTATTTTTGTACTTCTTTCCCCACCTCCCCATTTTTTATAGTTCCTTTACCAAGCTGTTGACTTTGTTTTTCTCGTGATTCTATTACATCATTCTCATTTATTTTTCTGATTTTTCTTCTACCTCTCATATATGATTTTTAAAATCCTTTTTGAGATATTCCAGGAATTCTTTTTGTGCCTGAGAACAATTCACATTATTCTTAGACTTTGCAAGTAGGGGTTTTCCCATTGTTGTTCCCTTTTAAGTTTGTGTTTGATCTTCCCTATCCCCAGAGCAACTTTTTTCATCAGGATTTTATTTTTTGTGGTGATGGTGGTGGTGGTGGTGGTAGTGATGTTTTTGGTCATTTTTTCTTGATTTTTAATTTTTTGTTGAAGTTGGGCTCCTTTCATAGGGTGGAGGAGAATTGTCCCCAACTTGTTGTATGGGGATATGTGGCCTTGCCCAGTAGATTGTGGTGCATCCACAAGGCCTCACTGTGGGTCTACATGTTCTGGTTATGGGGCCTTGCTACTGAGCTACACTGGGGCTTGAAGGCTCACTGATGGGTATCTGTGGCATGGATTGCCAGAAGTAATCTACATTGGATTATGCTGCTCTTTTACCCCAATGAGACAGACTTTCCTATCAAGCTTCTAAGTTGTCTTGGGAAGGATATTTGTTTCACCTTTTCTTTTTTGTTGGTTTTACCATTCCAGAATTTGTTTTGAGGAATATTATATAGTTGTTTGAAAGTGAATTTGGAAGAGTTAAGATGAATTCCTGCCTTACTCCTCTCCAATTCTTTAACTCTTCTTGGAACAGCAATTTTAAATGCATAGAATAAAATATAGATTAAATGTAAAATAGGATCACAAAGAAAACTAATTTTGTTAAAATGTAGCTTTCAAAATATTTATTTATGTGTCCATTCATTTTTTTATGTGCCCCCGGCTAAGAATTATAGATCGATAACATATATAGATAGATATAGATATTGTATATGTTGTGTATTATATATATATATAATATACATATTTGTAGATATAGATATATCTATGTATAATATTTTACTATAAAATTAAAATGATCTATCTATCTAGGATTCTAGATAGATATCTGCATAGTCTCATTTAGATATAAATATCTAGGTAGAATTATATAGATATCTACCTGTCTGTCTATCTATCTATCTACATAGTCTTAATTGAATCTCATAGTAAAACATTGTGAACATATAAGATGTTTAAGAAATACTTGTTAACTTAAAGTGTTTTTTTTTATTTTTTTAATTGCTTACCTAATATCATGTCACTAGTATATAGCATTTACAAGCCTTGGAACTATTTCTTTTTACTTAATCAATCAGTCAAGAATCATTTCTACTACTCTAGGCTGTCTCCAGAAACTGCTCTGCTACTAATTTACCATATGATCTCACCTCAGTCCCCTCATCCTTAAATGAAGTTATTGGACAAGATGAAGTTTAACATCCCTTGTGTAATTATATGATTCCATGACTCCATGATTTATAAGTTACTAGGTAGAGGACAAACAAAACAAAACAGACAGACAAAACAAATAAATAAAAACAGAAAAAAAAAACTCTTCCAATGGTAGTACAGAGAATTGCCACTGGTTATAATGCCCATTTACAGACAACCTGGGAGATTCTAGTAGTCCATTGCTCTTTCATTTTGGTGTCAGAAGAGAAAACTTAGGCAAAAAGAAAAGATTGCTTTCTTGAGGTATCTTATGGGCTATCACTATAGAAATGAGATTGGACTTGTATTACCTGGCTACTAGGAGAACAGCTGGGGCCAAGGGAGCATGAGGGAAAGAGAGAGATTTCAGCTCCACATAAGAACAATGAAAATCCTCATAATTAGAGTTACTGAATGAAATCTTATATTTCATTAACCCACTGGGACTCAGTTTTCTTACATGTAATATGAAAGTTTGGGACTAAATGACCTGGAAAGTCCCTTCTGAGGCTCAGAATCTTGTGATTTTAAGAAATTTTGCCTGAAATGGCAGACCAGAACATCTATTTCCCTCCCATTCCTAAAATGCTGGGATTCTGGGATAAAGTGATTAATAGCTTATTAGCTTAGTACTGCTTCCAAATTTTTACCTTAAATCAGGCCTGCACAACGTGTAGCTTTCAGGCCATGGGCCATAGGCAGACCCAAGGATTTCGGGTGGCCAGCAAAAAATGCAGAGGTTGTTCAGGCCTGCCTTAAAAACAAAGTGTATGCTAAAAGTCTTAATGTAGTTTTTAATTTTAATGATTTCAAATTGCACTTACTCTTTTAAAACACGCTGCATATATCAAAAAATAGTGTTTATGATTGGTGTAATGTGTGGTACAAAAGAAAACAATAATTTGTTCCTTAACTTTACAGATTGGATATGTGAGGAAACCATTTTATGATATTGTTAGCTGTGTAGTGTCCCAGAAAACTTTGTGAAATGCCATCAGCTCTGACTTGAGAACGGAAGGAGATCTCCTGTGGATTATAAATATCACCAATAAGTCCCTGAAATAGCCTATGCTTATCTGCCTACCACTTATTTGCCTAATCAAATGCTGTCAATTTTGCAAAGTAACAGAGTTTTTAGACATGGCTTCGGATATCAAAACAGTAGCATTACTATTAGATTTACTATACAGTGTATAGAAGGTCTCATATTGGGATAAACAATATATAATTATTTCCTCCAGTATTGTCAGCAAATAACAACAAAAAATATGTCCTATCACTTTTCAGTTTAAGAATGCTTTTTACTCATCCATCCCAAAGGGGATTCTAAGCAGAAAATATTTCAACAGACTATGGGTTGGGGTAGGGAAGGAATGGTGGGAATGAAAAGGAATAATTACTTATGAGGTGGGATGTAGGAAATATAGAGGCAAAGTACATTATCCAAAACAACTTTCCTGATTAACTTTAGCTGGGTTTCTGCCCTTTCACACTGTTGAAACATGATATTACTCATCATTGAATGTCAGCCCTGAGTGTTCAATATTGCCTTTTCCATACAATCAATTCTATTTTACTCTAGCTTAATATTATTCATTCTCTTCACTCTTATTAATTTCAGGGCTGAATTTGGTGCCATTTTTTCAGAAAGGTTTCAGGATAGGCTATTTTTATTTTATGTGTGAACTCTTTCCCATATAACTTCTTAGCTGTCATATGTTTCTCTTTACCTCATGCTCTTTTGTCAGATTCATTCTTAATTTTTCTCTAAGTGTTACAAACAGAGAGATGACATTTTAAGATATCTCCCCAACTTCAATATGTTTCTTTTACTGGTCAGTCTTTTCTTTCTTTCATTTAATTAATTCTTGGAATGAAAGGAAATGGAAAATCACGTATTGAGCACTCTTGATGTCTGAGACTGTGCTAACTGGAAGGGATACAACCAGGATAAAACAAGATAGCCTCTTCTCTTAAAAATTTCACATTCTAATTAGGGAAGACAACATATATGGAGGTTTCGGTTCCTATGGGCAGATAGAAAAGTCTAAGAATCCAGAGCAATAGGACGATGATAATCACAGAACTATTCTGTCTGGGTCCAATACAGATTTATATCATACAACCTCCATCAAGCCCTCACTGCTGCTAGGAAATCCTTCTATACTTGCCTTATCACTTTCCTACTCTCCATGGCATCTCTTCCACAATCTCTTTTCTCACCTTGACTCCTTTCCCCTACCTTTTCACCTGAAAATTTTGTCTCCTATTTTATAGAAAAAAAGTAAGGCCATTTGCTGTGACCTCCCTCTTTCCCCCGTCTTCCTCATTTCCTATTATTCTGATGTCTTCTGCCACTTTCTCCTTCTGTACCCTTTTCTCACATGATGAAATGGCTTTATTCCTTACCAATGTTAACCCCTCTACCCACTCAAGTAATTTAGTTCTTTCCTGTCTCTTCCAACTAAGTTCCCACCTCTATCATCCCCACTCTATTACTTATTTTCAATGTCTCTATTTATTGGCTCCTTCCTTACTGTCTAAAAACATGCCATATCTCCTCCTTCCTAAAAAATTTCCTCACTTGCCCCTTGCATTTCTGCTATCTCTTGGTCTTCCTGTATTCTACTCCTTAGGGTTAAACTCTGAAAAGGCCATCTGTAATAGTTACCTTTACTTTCTCTCCTTTCACTCTTTTCTTAACCACTTATGATCTAGCTGCTTACCTTGTCATTCTATCAAATCTGCTTTCTCCAAAATTACCAATGATTAAATGTTGGAATGCTATGCTAAGCACTAAGGGTAAAAAAAGAGGCAAAAGACAGGCCCTGTCCTCAAGGAACTTACAATCTAAGGTGAGACAACAATGAAACATACAACAAGATAAATAGGAAATAATTGACAGAAGGAAGGCAGTAGAATTAAGAGGGATTGGAGCAGGTATCTTATAGAAGGTAAGATTTTAGATTGTATTTAAAAGAAGCCAGAAAGGTAAGCATTTGGAGAGGAAGAGAGAGAATTTTCCAGGCATCTGAGAGAGCCAGAGAAAATGCTCAGAGCAGAGAAATTGTGTGTCTTGTTAGTGGGAAAGCAGGAGGCTAGTGTCACCTCACTGAAGGGTATGTGTCAGGGAGTAATATATAAGACTGGAAAGGTAAGAGGGGGCTAGGTTACTAAGGACTTTAGATCCCAAACAGAGCATTTTGAATTTGATCCTATAGGCAACTGGGAGCCACTGGAGTTCATTGAGTATGGTGGTATGGTGGGGGGAAGACAGGGTGGAGACATGATCAGAATTGTACATTAGGAAAATCACTGTAGTGGCTAAATGGAGGATACATTGGAGTGGGAAGAGACTTGAGGCTGGCAGACCCACCAGCTAGTGATTGCAATAATCCAGGTATGAGATGATAGGGGCTTGTGCTTAAAGTGATTACAGTGTCAGAGGACATAAGGTGTATTTGAGAAATGTCACAAAGGTGAAATCCACAGACCTTGGCAATAGATTGGATGTACAGAATGAGAGATAGTGAGGAATCCAGGATGACTCCTAGGCTGAGAGCCTGAAGGACTGGGAGGATGGTGTTGCCCTGTTCACTAACAGGGAAGATAGGAGATGGAGAGAGATTGGGGGAAAGGTAATGAGTTCAATTTTGAACATGTTGAGTTAAGATGTCAACTGAACATATAGCTCAAAATGAAAGGCACTAAAAGGTCTGAAAGGCAGTTGGTGATGTGAGATTGGAAGACAGAAGAGGGTTTTGGGCAGATAAGTAGATCTGAGAATCATCAGAATAGATTCATGAGAGTTGTGAAATCAACAAGTAAAGTTGAAGAACAGGAGAGAAAAGGAGGGCCCAAGACAGAACAAAGAGGGACAACTATGTTTAGAGGGCATGATCTGGATTAGGAAGGATCCATCAGATAGGTAGGAGGAAAACAAGCGGGGTGGTATCCCAAAAACCTAGAGAGAAGAGAGTATCAAGGAGGAGAGAATGATCAACAGTGCCAAAGACTACAGAGAGGTCAAGGAGAATAAATATAGAAAAAAAGGCCTTTGAATTTGGCAACTAATAGATAATTTGTATCTTTAGAGAAATGATAAGGTCAGAAGCCAGAGTCCAAGGGGTTAAGAAGAGAGTCAAAGGAGAGAAAGTGGAGGCACTTAGTGTAGATAACTTTTCCAGGACTTCACTACAAAGGGCTTGTGTTTGCCCTTCATTTTCCAAGAGGACCATGGCATCAGGGAAATGATGACATGACTTTCAGTTGACTTTGATTTGAGTGAGGGAGGGCTGTGAAAGGTCGCCAGCCTCACTTTCTGCTCCAGAGCCATCTGGATCCAGTGACCAGATACTCATCAGGATGACTGGAGATGACCCAGGATGCAATGGGAGACTGGCCCTTTTAGGCTAAGGTCTTTTCATGCACTCACTTAGAATGAGGGCTAAAGGGATACAGAACAATAGAGGGGATGGAGACATTGAATGAGGTGGGTTTTGCTGTAGTAGTTATTTGGTTTTTGTTTTTTTTCCAGGGTGAGGGAGACATTAGCTTGTTTGTAGGCAGTAGGAAATGAGCCAGTGGACAGGGAGAGAATGAAAATAAGTGAAAGAGGCCAGATGGTAGAGGAGCAAAATGTTGAAAGAGATGCCATGAAATGGGGTAGCTTGAACAATTAGAGGGCTTAACCTTGGGAAGGAGTAAGGCCACTTTATCATGTGAGGCAAGTATGAAGGAGGAGAAGGTATTTCATGTTTGTTAAATATATGAGTAATGCACACACACACAAACACACAAACACACTCACAGTCACACTCAGGGTTACTTCCCCAACTTTTACTCAAATCAGTAGAAAGGGCTGTGTGAGCCTAGGTTGACTACTTTAAGGGTTAGTTGGATAACCCTGAGGGCTTCCTGTTGCTAATCAAACAGTAGCCTCAATTAGGTGCTAGCAAAGGGCATTTAATAAGAGCTATTAGTACAAAACGTTCCTCTCAAACTTGGGACTCATTCTTCCCCTACATGCATAAGGTCAGTGGTAGAATGAACTCAAACTTTAAATAAAAAGGTAGTGAAGCATATATGGAGAATACATAAGGCACTAGTCAATAGTCAATAAACATTTATCAAGTGCCTATTTAGTGCCAAATTCTGGGGATACAAAGGAAGGCTTAAGATAGTTCCTGCTCTTGAGCAGCTCACAACCTAATAGGAGAAAGACAGTCGATCAAAAGGAGCTGATGAGGAGCGGGGAGGGAAGGTTACTATGTTCTGAGGAAAGATGAAGTCCCCTACTCTGAGTAGGAAATAATTCAAGGAAGTAACGGTTTCAAAGGAGGGAAGAGTTTCGGATTTGCTGAATCATGAGTTTCTGGAGATCATGAAGTTCTGGAAAGTGGTGGTGGGGGAGTGGTCAAAGGTGAGGAGGGAGATGATAAGGTAAATTCACTGAAATGCCCTGCCTAAACTATGGAAGAGGATCTGGGAGGAACTCTCTAATATTAATCTTCTAGCTTCACTAATCAGAGGGAGGGAGAGGCTCCTGGGAGGGGCTGCTGAAGAAGTGAGCCCCTAATTTTAAGAAGCTTATATTCAGCCAAGATGAGCCTTAGTCAAGTCCCTAAGAGTTATAGCTGAGTTTTATAAACTCAGACACTTAACCTTTATCTGCCTTGGTTTCCTGATCTGTAAAATGGAGATGATAATAGCACTTACCTCAAAGTATTATTGACAGGATCAAATAAGATAGTATGTGGAAAGTACTTTACAAACCTTGAAATATTGTATAAGAGCTAGCTATTATTACTACAATAAGCGTATCCACTGCAGTCTCTTCTGTCTAGTCTTTCTCAATAGACTCTAGAGTCAGCATGGTATCCTGGATCTTGAGATAGAGCATGTGGGCACAAGTCCAAAGGATCTGCCACTATCCTAGTTGTGTGGCTTTGCTGGGTTTCTTGAGCTTCAGTTTCCTCAAGTGTAACATGGAACTAATTCTACTTTTACTACCTACCCTGTGCTATGAGTAATATACTTTGCATCTTGTCCCCTGCAAACTGTAATGTGCTATATAAGTATAAATTAGTTGTTGGTGTTTTTTTTAAGTTTTGAAGTTTAAATTTTAAGATCACAAATTTAGTGCTGGAGGAGACGTTACAGGCTATTGAGTTTAACCCCTACCCTCACCCCCCCAACCAAAAGATGTGGAAACTAACACAGAGATATTCTCTGTGTGCTTAAGGGCAAGGCAGTATGTGCCAATGTAAGGATTTGAACTCAAGTCCTCTGACTACACAGTGACCGTCCTTCCCATTGCAGCATGCTGGTGCTTATTGATTTTAACTGCAGTATGAGTGTTTGATTTGGTCTATGCCAATGGATTAAGATCACAGCACAGATTGAGTGATTTCTACTGGTTAATTTTTGTCTCAATACACTATATAATGATGCCTTTATTTTTCCCTAGGAAGTGGAAAATAGTTTTAATCAGTTACTGGAAAAGTTAATAAAGTTAAGAGTGAATTAAGGAGAACCAACATTACTTCAAAATCTGGGGATATAAAGAAATCAAAGGGAACAAGTAGTTAAACCTCTTTGCTATACATGAACATAATTTATTACTTTTTAAATCTTTCATCTTAAGAACTCACAGAGAACTTTAAAAATCAAGAAGTGGGAAGAGTTGAAAAGGGGTTAAGACTGAAGTAAGAGGATGGAAGACTGTCACATCTAGTTTAGATGAACAGGAGGAAGTCAGATTAAAATGGAAGGTAGGGGGGATGTAATTAACCAATTTGGAATTTGGCCAGTGTGGCTAAGCTGATAGGTCTCATAAAATGTGTTATTTGTGATCTTTAATGACAACAAATGGTCAGGAACCCCTGCTTGGTAATTAATATAACCCTCCATTCTAGCTCCAAAAGGCCCAGTCATTCTGGCTGTGTTAACTTCATGCTAGGGATGTGTGTGTGTATTTGTATTTTAATCTATGGGAAAATTATATTCTTCGTTGACAAATATAGGTACCAATTACCTTAAATAGCACCCAAAACTACCTAGGTGGTTCTCCTGACCTCAGGTCTGAATGTTATCCTCCGTACTCAGCTTGTAAAACAGAATGCAATCATAGAAATGACAATCCTCTTATTGACAATATACTCTAGACATCAGAATGCTGTTTCTTCTGCTGCTGCTTAGCCAGTGACAGTATGGCATAAGGGGAGATCTCCCCCTAATGGCATATGACTAGGTAAGGTATTCATGGTTTGCGTTCTGTAAAATGATTCAATACCTGCAAAATATCTGATTCCTATCTTTGTTTCTAAAATCATAGGTACATCACAAAGTGAAGTAAAGATCCACTTTATAATAGATGATGGATATAATATATTCCATTCATGATTTTAGATAAAAGAAATTACTGTTTATGCCTGTTTCCATTTTAAAAAAACATATTTTAAAGTGTATGTAAATTCACACGTTTTGTCTCACAGTATACATGGTAGAAGGTCAGGGGAAGAATGTGTTTATGTGCACTCATTCACATCTGTGGTGGTGATATTCTCATGTTGTCTTTAACTTTTTCATCCCATTTTTAACTTTTTTCCTTCAATAGGTTGATTAAAAACTTCTAATTCATGAATAGATTTCAATCTATCCATCCTTTGATTCCTCAAGGATATGAAATCATCAATGAGGCTTTCATAGAGTCTTTTCTTCAGAGAATGACCTGAGAAGATGGCTCTATAGTCTAAAAATAGCTAAAACCAATACCACCTTCAGACAAGTGTTTAAGTATAATGTGACACAAGGGATGTTTTAAATTCAGGTAATGTTAACCAAAGGGGACCTGAAAGAATCTTGCCTCCAAATTACAATCCTCCAACTTACTACCACTGGGAAATTTAAATCCAAATCAAGATCAGTATGTGAATTACTAAGAATGTACAATGTTTATAGGAAAGCGGTGCTCATGTACCATATAGAAGTAGGCAAATATAAATTATAGGAGGAAAAAAAGAGAGGAAAGAGGGTCTTGGGCAAGCAAATAAGATATTCTTTTCCGCATTGACCTGTCTAAAATTTCATTTTGGGAAAATAAACATTCCATAGAAAGTCCAACTAATAATGAGATGGATTTGACATAGACACAATGAGTTTTTATGAAATATCCTATGAAGCAGGAACTCCCTTTTTCCTCTTCTACCTTTTACTTGCTCCCTCTTTTTCCCTTTCTCTTTAAGATCCAAGAAAATATTTCAGTGTTTCAGGTTTTTGTTTCTTGTGAAGAGGTCAGTCTTTTAAACTCAAGTTGAACTTTGATCTTTCCCCAAGCAAAACAAAACTCCTACAATCTTGTCCTCAAGCTATTTGTTTGTATGTGTACACAGCACGATTGTGCTATCAAGTAATCGGATTTAAAAAAAAAAAAAAGTATGTCAGGAGAAGCATTCTTCTCTTTATTGATCAAAATTATATGTATACATATATTTTATGTAGAATAAAATATATCAATGTTATTAACAATTGGCTAGTAACTATTAATACCACTAATATTAATATAAAGCTATTTTATTTATATATGGTACAATAGCATAATTTCATATGCGTATATGTATGTGTGTGTTTGTGTAAAATTTATACCTCTAATGAAGTCTTGGATCTTAGAAATAAATAAACTGCTAAACCCAGTATTGGGATGTAGGAGATAATGACTATTTATCTACTTTTTGGATTCAAATTAAAACATGCTTATTATTAGGCAATTATAAACCAAAAGTCTAATGTAATCATTGGTCCATAGCTTATTTATGGTAAGAGAAACTGAATTATTTTTTCCCTTACCTGAAGAAGCTCCAAAGATATGTTTTCAATTTTATTATTTTAGTGCAAAAATACATCAATGTAGACACCAACACTCTCCTTTTTTCTGAATTATCATAATTTGAGTCCTTTGCCATTCTATTACCAAGACTTACAAAAAAGGGGTAGAGAGCTTTAGTTGTGTTATCAACTGTAGGAATGAATCTGCTCAGCTGTTTTTAGGGATCCTGTAAATAGACAAGGAGTCAGTCCTATATATCTATTGCGTATGCAGAACTGCCCCCCCAAACCCAATTATCTCCATTAATTGTCCCCCAAACTACCCAACTTCTTCAGGTCCTAACCCTGGATGGATGCGGGTGGTGAAAAGGAGACTCCTTCCCAGTAACAAAATGAATGCAAATTTGCCATCACAATAGGATTTAGGTTAGAACTTCTCCCAGAGGTAATTTTCTGTCTTTTGAAAGTACATTTGAAAGGAAGCCACATCATAATGGCTAGGATCTCCCTCCATTTGAATTCCTTGGCTTTTGGAATTGTTTTTCACCTTTGAACCCATCCCATCCTTAAGGTCATCTCTTCCTTTTAAGGTCATCACTCCTCTCCCTCTAGTAATTAGCTATCTGAAAAACATTTCTCCCCATTTCTTTATTAAAATGGCCTTGGATTTCTAGCTGTATAGTGACAGCATGCCAAAGAGACAGGTAATCTCAGTGGGTGAGGTTTAGTCCTAATTAGAGTAATGTCGATGGAACGGGGGAGCTGTTATTGTCACATGCAGGAACTGTGGGAGACAGGTAGTTTCAGAGACAGGCTATAAAGAATGTGTTGCACATAATAAAGTCACCAGAGACTAGCCACTGCACTGATGCTGATGCTCTTTCTAAAGCTGCCCTTTCCATGGAAAGTGGGCCTTATCTTATCCCTGTGATAAATGTGAGCCTAAACCATACAACCCTGACCTTTGAGCATGTGAGCCAACTTGCCTAGAGAGGCTGCTTGCTTCTGAATACCAGGAGAGAGAAGAATAGTAAGGGGAGGTGGGGGAGGAGAGATGCTAAAGAATTGCTTTTCCTTTGTGGCAGGCTCACCCAAGGTCCAGCTAGCACAGCTTGGTTTAAATGAATGTTGTTATAAAATAATTTACTAATTCTGGCCTGCCTTATAGGACTTCTGCCATTGAGATTTCATTTAAGACTTATTAAGCAAGCCAAACCCAGCACATATAAAGAATGCCTACATTCAACTATGGTTTTGATGTATTAAATCTAAATGTTTTCTCTGCACATTATTTTGGGCTTATAGATTTTAGATGTGGAAGAGTGGATAGAAGACTAGCTTTGGAGTTGGGAAGATTTGTGTTGAAGTCTTACCTCTGATATGTGTATCAATTATTTGACTCTGTGGCACAGCTGATAGAACACTGGGCTTGGAATTAGAAGATTCACCTTCATGAGTTCAAATCTGACTTCAGACACTTACTACCTATGTGACTCTGGGCAAGCTATGTAACCGTTTTGCCTCAGTGTCTTCGTTTGTAAAGTGAGATGGAGAAGGAAATGATGAACCACTCCAGAAAACCCCAAATGGGGTTATAGAGAGTCAGACATGTCAGAATAATAACAACCAGGATAAATCAGGTAATTTCTCGGGCACTCCAAGCAACTCTCTAAAACTATAAACTGTTGCTGCTTTGGGATGGCTAAATGGTTCAGTGAATAGAGCAATGGCCTGGACAGTAATATCTGAGTTCAAATTCAGCCTCAGATAGTTACTAGCTGTATAACTGTAGGCAAGTCACTTAACCTAGTTTGCCTCAGTTTTTTCATCTGTAAAATGATCCGGAGAAGGAAATGGCAAACCATCCCAGTATCTCTGCTAAGAAAACCCCAAATGGGATCACAGAAGAGTCTGACATGACTGAACAGCAATAGATGCTTTACTGCTCAGAAGGGGTGGAATTTGGGTTTAGGAAGTAAAGTTTGCCACAGAGAAAAAAATCCAAGGTTGAGAGAAAAACAACAAAAGATGTATTTAGAGATGTTGTAATAAAAATAATAATACAATTTTTACAGGTTTGGGAATCACTTTATATTTTCTCATTTGATCCTTCTAACAATCTTTGAGGTAGTAGCTATTATTATTATCCTCATTTTACAGAGGAGATAAGTGAGGCTGAGAGAGGTTAAGTCACTTGCCCAGGATCACATAGCTAGTAAATATTTAAGGCAGGATTCAAACCCAGATCTCCTGGACTAATATTCTGTTTTCTACATCCAACCCTCTCATTTTACAGAGAAGAAAACAGACTAGACAGGGGAAGTGACTTGACCAGTGGCACACAGATACTAAGAAATACATTTGAGATTCTTACACAAGGTCTTCTTAGTTCAGGATCAAGTATAATTCAGGTGCTTAATAAATGTTCATTGATTGATTGAACTATCACAAGGCACTTCACTAAGTTGAGATTTGTAAAATATGAGCACCAAAGACAACTTAAACTTTACATTTTGACTTAAGACACCACCTTCAAATTAATATTTCAACACTAAACCTTTCAACATTTCACATCTAACTTCATAGAACCAAAGAGAAATAGGGCAGGGACCACAGAGTAGGGAAAGGAGTATAAATCCATTTAAAATAAGATTATTTTTACTTGGATAATTTTGATTTATTCTCTGTACTAGTGACATAGAGAGAGATAGAACTGAGTAAGAGCAACAGTCACACTTTTCTGATAGAAATAGGTCTCAGGAATGTGTATATGGCATCTGTGAATAATTGGAAGTTGAAGTTTTAGGGTCTGTACAATAGAGGTCCATTGTGGTGACATTTAATGTTTTATAAGGACAATTGAAAGTACATGTCCTCTACCAATTTCTACAAAGCAGTATATAAACTACAGGACAGCTAGGTGGCACAATGGCTAGTGTCAGGCATGGAAGCATGAAGACTCATCTTCCTAAGCTCAAATATAACCTCAGTCACCTACTAGCTGTGGGACGTTGGGTAAGTCACTGTTTGTTTCAGTTTCCTCATCTTTACAATGAGCTAGGGAAGGAAATGACAAACCACTCTAATTTCTTCTCCAAGAAAACTCCAAATAAGGGCAGAGAGTTAAATATGTCTAAAATAACTAAACAACAAAAATGTAAACTCGAATTTGTAAGTCAGTGGTCCATGGATAAATGGAGATATAAAATCATAATTAATAACAGCTAAAATTTACACAGTGCTTTAAGGTTTGCAAAGGATATTACATGCATTATATGACATCTGATCTGCAACATTTTGGTAAGGGCTATTATTAACCCCAGTTTTCAAATGAGGAACTGATCCTAAAATATAAAGGGGATTGCCCGGGGTCACACAGCTAGTGAGAGATGGGCACAGAGTTCAAACCCAGGTCTTCTAGACAAGTGTTCTTTCCAGTAAATCATTCTACCCTCCCCCCCAAAATTCCCTCATTCTTAAAAGGTTTATAACTCGGCCATATATGTGCCTCAGGGCGTATGGATACTCAGCAAACCCTGTTAGAATTCCTTCCAACAGTAACTCAGACAATTTCTCTACTCATTATTGTTCTATTTATTACAAGAAACAACCTCCCTCTGAATTGTCTATATATTGGACAACCCTTTTGTCTGTAGACAAGAGTGAGTTTATGTATATCGTATGTAAATGTGAACACTTGAAAATACTCCTGTGTGGAGAAGTAGAAATTGACTGACAGTAATGAAACTAGTAGAAGAAGATTAGCTGACTAGTGGTGGGGATATGTGAAAGAGGATGATTAGGATAAGAGGGAAAGAAAGGTGAACATTGAATGGAGTGAGAAATGGTTGACAATTTTGCTTAGGAGTCTTCCAATCAGGAAGTCCAGAGAGAATGGAGCAACAAATTTGGAAAAATGCTAAGAGATAACTTTATTCTGAATATAGGGGCTATACTTAGAGAAAACCTATAGGCATTACCCATTTCCTCAGGGACCAAAAGGACTTAGGGTAAACTCGAGAGTAGAACCATGTTTAAATAAAATAAGGAACCCAATCATTTCATGACTGAAATGGAGGTGCTACGAGAGAATCAAGGGCTAAGAACATACCTGTATAATAATTCTTTCAAGCAAGACAAAATAGGACAATACTAGGAGATTTGCTTTTTTTAATAAGAAGGAGGTGTCTAGACATGTGATTTGTTCAGTATAGTGCAGAAACTCTCTCCACTGATATAGATGATGATATTATTCTTAGAGAATGATGCACAGATAGGTGTGCTGACCAAGGTCACACAATGAGTCATATCCTAAGCAAAGCATGAACCATGTTTTTTCTAATTAGAAAGTCATTCTTTTTCCTTTGATACTGTGATGCCCCTTTCCTTGCATATAGGAGGGGCAAATTGAAATTTATTGAACTTTTTTCTATAATTCTGTTGTGGCTTATGTTTAGTAGACTATAGTTTAGTTTCTGTGTTTTTTTTACAAAGGATGGGCATGGAACTCCAATATACATTTATCTTTCTTTAGGACTCTATAATCCAAAACCTAAACTTGAGTGAATCATTTTCCATGATGTTTTTTGGTGTTGTTCAGTCTTTTTTCAGTTGCGTCTGACTCTTTATGACCACATTTTGGGGTTTTCTTGGCAAAAATAATGTCATGGTTTGCCATTTCCTTCCCCTGCCCCTTTTACAGATGAGGAAACTGAGGCAAACAGGGTTAAGTGACTTGCCCAAGGTCACACAGATATTGTCTGAGGCCAGATTTGAATTCAGAAAGATTAGTCCTCCTGACTTCATTGGGATTCTATCCACTGCATTCTAGCATTCTATCCACTGTACCACCAGACTGCCCTTCATGATGTTTTAGTCACTTCCAAAATGTACATGAAGACTTTGCCCCCAACTAGCTATAAATGGGTTAAAGACTTTTCACCCTAATTATATCAATCACAGATTATTGTATTCGACAAAGCTGCCTAAGTGCATATGTGGTTCTTCATTACTCCCTAGCTGTTTCATAGTTCTCTAAGGTATTTATTGCATACCATAGTGTATTATAGCTTCTGCATTATGATATTCCAGTTACAAGATTAAAAGCTGTAGTCAGTCACCAAGCATCTACTAAGCACTTAATATGTGTATGGTATGGTTCTAAGTGCTGGTGATACAAAGAAAGACAAAACAAACAAACAAGGAACAAGCAAATAAATAAATATTAAAAAAATAATAGTCTTCACCCTCAGGAACTCTCATTCTAATGGGAAAGACAATATGTTAATAATTATTTACATACAAGATATAAAAAATGTAAATTCAAAGTAATTTTAGGGGGAAGACTATGAGTATGGAGGAGTGAAAAATATTTCCTGCAGAATGTGGATTTGAGGTGAGCCTTGAAGGAGTCCAGGGAAGCCAAGCAGTAAAGGTGAGAAGGGAAAGGATTCCAGTTCGTGCATTAACACTGAACGTCCTGTGCTAAGGACAGAAAGGAGGCTAGAACAACTAGATCAAAGAGAATGGGAAGGAAGAAAAATTTCAGAAGATTGAAGAGGTAGCAAGGGCCAGGTTATAAAAGTTGTGAATGGCTTTCAACACCAAATAGGTGTGTTTTTGTTTGATCTTAGGAGATAATGGAGAACCATTAGGATTTAGAGGGGAGATATGGTCTGACTTGCACTGAGGCAGCTCAGTGCAGGTGGATAGATTGGAATAGGGAGAAATTTGGGGAGGGCGATATACATATATACAAGCACATGTAAATACATACATATATGTGCATATGTATGTATAGAAATATACACACATGCATGTATATACATGATAAAAGTAGTAGCAGCAGCAGCAGAAGCAGTAGCAGTAATACTTATAGTAGCAGCCAGTATTTATATTACATCTATTATGTACCAGGAAGCACACATATTATCTCATTTGATCTTTACAGCAACATTGGGAAGTATTCATTTCATAGATGAGGAAATGGAGACAAATAGAAGTTAAATGATTTTCCTAGGGTCACACAGCTAATAAGCATCTGAGGCTATTTTTGAATTTGGGCCTACCTGACTCCAGGTCCTGTGCTCTATTGACTAAACCACCTAGTTCCCATTAAGTAGGTGCTTAATTTTTTTTTTTGAATGAATGAATAAATTCACTATGTAAGAGAGTAACGTGAATGGGTACCTATAAACTTCTATACCAAATAGGATAAGCTAAGAGGAGAATCTCCTTTTATACTTTAAGTTATAACATCATAAGTAATGAAAGTGAATACAAGACATCTTAGCTTGGACTGTGGTTATAGTGTTGGTCATATGTACTCTTACATTAATAAATATTAATTAATTTCTTGTATATCAAAATTTTACTCAGAGTAATTATATAGAGCAGGAAACTTCAGACCTACTATCAGGAAATAATATGTATTGATTGTTGAAAGGAGTAATGTTTAGTAAATATAAATTAGTGATAGCTAGTAGGATTTTTCTCATCAAGGTTTTCAGGCATTTTTTTCCTGTTAAATGTTAGGTCTTGTTTCTTTTTCTCCTCCTCCTGCCTCCTGTCCTCCTCTTCCTTCTCCTCCTCCTTCTTCATTGTCCTTTTTCTCTTCTTCTCTTTCTCTTTTTCCTTCTGAATTACAGCCCATCAAATGAACCTTAATCTCACTACAAGTCAATATAATTTCTGTAGATAAAAAGACAAATCTAATCTGTTTTTCAATCTACAGGTCATCAAATATTTGAGGATAGTTTTTAATTCATCCTATTCTCTTGACAATCACTCTACTCCCCCCCCCCCCCCGCAACTCTTCTTTTCTCCAGAATAAATATTACTACCATTTCATGGCGTCGTTTCAGTTGTACCAATTTACCAAACATTTTATTGTGTGTCAACTATGAAGATGTCCTAAAGATAAACAGAAAAAAATGGCGTAACCCCTGGCACCAATAATTCTATGATTTAAAGACAAGAGTGGAGAAGGTGCTCTGATACTTCTCACCTAAACTTTGTGTCATTCATCTTCCTAATGCATCTCCCTTATTCCATAGTCTACCTTTCTTAATCCATTCTTCACATAGCTGCCGAAATAATCTTCCTGAAAAACAGATTTACTTTTGTCGCTCCAGGCTAAACAATTTCAGTGCCTCCCTTTTGGTTGTAGAATAAACTGTAAACTCTTTAGCCTGTCATTTAAGATTCTGCAGGGTCTGGATAAGACTTATATGATTTTTGTTCATGTAGTCTGTGTTTCCTCCAAGTGAGATCACAACTTGTTGCTACAAGTCAACATTTGATCTCATGTCTTGGTACATTTGTGTGAGCTCTTTTCTATTCTTTTTAAAAATTTCTTTTGAGGTTTTTCTCACCTGATACTTCCTGAACATTTTCCTTTATTTCTCAATTTTGTTTGTTTGGTTTTTTTGTACTCACTCTCTCACTAAAGTATTCTATATTTATCTTTGTTTACGATTGTTTCTCTGCCATCATTAGAATGAAAACCCCTTGAGGACAGAAACTGTTATACTTTTGTCTTTAATTCACAATCAGTAAGAACTATGCCTTTTACAGAGAGAATATTTAATAAGTCCCTGTTGAATATTGAATGCTCAAAGAAGACTGATATAAGGCAAAGCTGAGTCAGATCAGCAAGCATTTATTAAGTACCTAGGGATTTTAATGTGAAGGTCCCTTTGAGTCAGTCGTCTATGGAGAGCCACAGAAATTTTTTGTTTGTTTTTTGGTAAGAGAAATGACAAGATCAGAATTGCATTAATAAAGATCTCAAGCAGAACTCTGAGTGACAGTTTTTAAAGAATAGCCTTGAGGGCAGGACGGTTAATTGGAAAACTACTACAAACAATAATAGTCAAGGCAAGAAAAAATGAGGACCTAATATAATTGTGGTTCAATGGATGGAGTCAATTGCAAGGGTCACTGCAGGGGCAGAAAGGACAGGATTTTATCTCCAGTCAATCCTCCTACCATCCTGGTCACCCTTTTCTAAAGGTGTGCCAGTTAACTATTGTTGAGAATCACAAATGTAAAAATGAAAGGGACCTTGCTGGCCATCAAACACAAATTCATCATTTTGCAGATGAGGAAACCAGGGCACCAAAAGGTAAAATGACTTTCCAATGTGACCCCGCTGGTATTCAAACATAGGTCTTTTGACTCCAAATCCAGTGCTCTTTCCACACTCTCCCATGCTACCTCTATCCTTTCAAACACCTCTTTAGAACTGACTTTAGAATCAATTTTACAAAGAAAATCAGTCCCGCATCTTTGAAGTTATATGATCTTGGTCTGAAAATGGTGTTATCTATCTAAGTCGGCTACCTTATTTATTAAATCTGGCACTGAGATGCTTTCAAATATTTCCCAAAATCACACCTGGCCTCAAGAGATGAGGATTTTTAAGTTATTATAAAAGGTACTTTAAGATCTGAAGAGAATTCCTAAAGAAGCATCCAAAATATTAGAAGTAGTGGCAGCATCAATGTAATAACCATATATTTGGCTTTTCATGGTGACTACTTTGAATGGAACAATGTTAATTTGGATAGACAATTTGTTTGTTTAAAAGTTACTCACATCATTTCATAGATACACTTTCTAAAAGTATTAAGTAAATTACTAAAGGAAAGCATCCCAGTACATTTGAAAAAGCTTTGGATTTAGAGACAGGGGACCCTACTCCTTCACAATTTTTTAATAATTCAACCAGCAAATGATATGCATGGTCATTCCTAGGTCCCCTCATAAATTACCCTGACTTCCTTCTCTAATCAAAGGTCAAAGTGTTTCTAACTCATTTTTCTTGTCCACTATGGAAACAAGTCCTTTTACTCTGTTTGGGAATAGGTAGATTAATTATAGGTTAAATTTGATCCCCTTATCATTATCCAAAAACATACTGAGTCTTGGAATCTGCACAAAGATTAATGAAGTACTAAGCTATTTCTTCTCTAGACAGTTTTTCTTGGATGTCCCCACTCTAAACTTAGTTATATCTAGGATATATGCTGCCATGTCATATTTGTATGCTCATATAGATTGTATAAAAAATGAATTATGGGAAGACTTTGATGGGCATCTCTGAAATATTCTCTACTACTCACTAACAGAGACACTGATTTATACATGGAGGGAACAGAAAGAGTTAGATTTTCCTCTCTATTATCCACCAGGAAAGAAGGATACAGCGTTAGAATTATATGTATTTATGTCTCCAATTTATTTTTTTCTGGGGTTGTATTAACAACTCAGCTGGCAGCTCCTGTGGGGGCATAAGATCCCCCCAACAGTCAGCACCCAGGAGGCTGCCGGGACCCAGGATGCTGCCGGGATGCTGGAAAAGCACAAGTTCTTTTTATCTGCTTAAACAAGGAAAGCACGGTGAAGGGGTTGACCAGCTTACTTTAATCCAGCATTCAGTTAGCATACAGACAACATTCATTTAGTTCAGGGGAAAAAACGCCAGTATTCAGTTAGCATTCAGTTAGTTCAGGGGAGCAAAGAGACAGGCATCAAGAGATATACCAAATACAGATTCATTCACATACTTCAGGGGAAAAAGACAGCACCCTGAGGTTCAAAACATTCATTTAGTTCGGGGGAAAACAAACCAGCATGCCGAACCTCAAAACCAAAATACAAACAAATTACAAATATCAACAGACAGACACAATACAATTCATAGTTACCAACATCTGGGCTCAGCCTGAGAGCAAGGGCTGGCCCAGAGTCACGCTCCCAGCTGCTCCCACCAACCAGAAAAAGGAAAGAGGGCTCTTCAAGCTGTCCTCTCCCCTCTTATAGAGTTTTTGACATCATCAAGCACCTCCTGAAAGACCAGAGCCAATTGGCTCTTGAGCTGGCCCCTCCCCCTAGCGTAGACCAGGTTAACACCCAATAGGGTGTGGCTCTGGAGCTAACACCTCCCCTCAGCCAGCCCCATGACTCATCACACAGGAAGTTCTGATTCCTGGCATGGTTGGACTTCCTGCCCCGGAAGAGCAAGCCACAGCGTCCAGAGGCTCAAAGAGCTAAGCTGAGTCACTCAAAGAAAACAAAGGTCATTCTGGTTACAGGGGTATATTGTTTTTTCTGATTCAAAAGCAACAAAGCCTCTCACTTTCCTAGTCATAACCCTTTAAAGAAGAAGGAGTCATAGGCTTGACTCTTCCTTATCAAATACTACTTATACAAAATAACATTATAAGTAGTGAATAATGAGTAAACCTACTTATAGAAGCAAATAGCAAACAAAATTCAGAGAATTTCTACAGATTAGAATATTCTAGAAAATGAATGGCATGAAGGAGCTCTCTGAGTAGAATCAAGAAATTTCCACTTCACTAAGAGAGAAGTCCTAATCTCATTCAAGCAGATATTTTCCAAAGTCTCCTGGGAGGTAAACTCAAAATACAGACATGTTGAAATGTCACCACCTCACCTGTCTTATACTTACCAAAGTGTTTTTCTCCCCTCTCCATGAGGTTCTTTCTGAACAGTCTGAAACCATGTCAAATTGCACACAATGGAGATTTAAGTTTCTGTGTGCAATCTTTTTTTTATTTTCTTTGCTCTTTTTCTGCTGGAATTTGCTGAGTTCAGAATATTACAAAAAAGTCATTAATCTTTTTCAAAGGTTTTGCCAATTTTTCTGAACCCATAGTTTCTTTAAAATAAACAAATAATCAAAGAGACAAATTGACAAAGAGATAAATAGCTAAATGCTAGAATGAATGAATGTATAAATGAAAATTTAGGATTCTTCACAATTCATCTTCACAGGGTCATCTTTATAGGGTTTCCATTATTTTCTCTAGTGTTCCCATAGCATCCTGACTCTCAGGACCAACTTTTCCAAACCCATATGTAGCAGATTAGTGGTCCATTCTTCAATATCAATGCTAATTTATTTAAAATCCAATCACATTTATATTACTAAATTCCCACAAACATTTTAGTGGGTTGTAAACCATATACACTTTAGCAGGAAGGACTTTTTTTCTTGACTGAGTTTCTGAACAACATTCTTCTCTCAACATTCATTAGATATATATGCATATATAAACATACATGTAAACATATTATATACATAGATATGCATGTGTGTGTGTATGTATGTGTCTGTTCCAGGGTACAGTACTGGGCCCAATGTCTATGACTTAGGCTTGCTGTTAAATAGTTTATAATTTATTGTGGGTGCATTGAGAAATGTATGTGAATGACTTTGGTACAAGAGTGAAGTATAAGAAAAGTTTGAAAAAAAGTGATATAAAAGAATTTGAGGAGGGACGAGGGTGGAATCCCTTTTACATTTTGGGGTTTACAGATGATTTTTTTTATCATGAAGACTTTATGAAAGACATGACACCTGAGTAAGAGAGTCAAAGGAAGAGGGAGTTGTCAACAGAAAGAGATGAGTGACAGGTGTGATGGGGAGGAGAATAGTGGAATATATTCTGGGAAGTACACACAGCAAGCAAGTACAAGGAAAGTGGAGGCAGCAGGATGAGAGTGAGCTAGTTTTACAGGAATATCTGCTGCATACGTAAAGAACAGGATGAGACAAGACTGGAAAGGAAGATTCAATCTGTGAAGTGAAGGGGCTATCATAAACAAAATCCTCTAATCCTCTCATCAGTGATCTAGTCTACTCAATGCAAAGCAGCTTCATTTTGGGATCTAGATGATCTGAATCCAGAAGGATTGGATAGATCTATTCAATATATCCTTACAGGAGAATCATAATTTTGTTTGTTTCTGAGGTTTAATTATAGATAGTAAGAGACAATCTCTGCCATAAATAAGTCATGCTTTCAAATGCTGACAATGGGAATACTACTCATCAAGAATTTATGCTATTTAACTGCATAGTGTTAGCTGAAGTATACTTCAAATTTTAGCTAAAGGAGAAGGAGGGTACTTTGTAAAAAAAACACTTTGGACTCTATAGGGGAAATAGTGTTAAAATGGGTCATTTGTGTTGAAACAAACTCAAATAACATGTATCCTGGTTAAAAAAAAAGCGATCAGGGAAATGGTCTAGGTATTGGAAGAGAAGAAAAACACTCTTTCAGGCAAGAACAATCTGAAAATTTTCCAGCTTGGTTTTGAACAGTGACAACTATTTATGTCTCCAGTTGGCTGACCTCACTTCTCTATGGAAATGACATAGTTTCATGTTCAGATTAGTAAGCTAAGCTCTTGAAACCATGAAAGGGAAATAGCCTTGGAGGATTGATAGTATGTTCCCTAATGACAAATGATTTTATTTAAAAATAAATCAGTGCAATGTGGTAGTCAAGAATCTATACTTATGGAATCTTAGGCTGTATTAATAAACTCAGTGTCCACAATGAGAAAGATAGTAATTTCCCTGTAGTCAGATCTGTTCAAACTACATATGAAGTATATTATTCAATTCTAAACATCACATATTGGAAAAAGACACTGAAAACTTAGAATTGGAATTGATTAAATGGATTTGTAATTAGAATTGGTTAACTGATTGTAGTCAGAGTAGTCAATTGATCACTCTCAACTTGCAGGGTCTATTTTTTCATTTAATTTTTATTTTCTTTCTCAATTACATGTAAACAAACATTTGTAACTTTTTTTAATTGCATTTGAAATTCTTTCCATCCCTAACATCTTCTCTCCCTGAGAAGGCAATTAATGTGATATAGAGTATACACATGTAGTCATGTAAAACATTTCCATATTAGCCATGTTGCAAAAGAAGACAGACCAGAACACAAACAAAAGAAGAATAAAGAAATAAAAATAGTACACTTAAATCTTTATTCATACACATCATTTCTTTCTCTGGAGGTGGATAGCATTTTTCATCATAGGTCCATCAAAACTGTTTTGGATCATTGCATTGTTGGGAATAGCTAAGTGATCATCTCACAATACTGCTTTTAGTGTGCCCAATAGTCTCTGGGTTCTGCTCATTTTACTTTGCTTCAGTTCATGTAGGTCTTCCCAGGTTTTTCTGAAAACCATTCTGCTCATCATTACTTATAGCACAATAGTATTCAATAACAATCATATACTATATCTTGTTCAGCCATTTCCCAGTTCATAGGCATGCCCTCAATTTCCAATTCTTTGCCATCACAAAAGGAGCTGCTATAAATATGTTTGTATGTGTAGGTCATTTCCCATTTTCTTTGATCTCTTTGGAATATAGAAATTACTAGGTCATGACAGTACTAGACATGACATTACTAGGTCAAGAGATATGTACATTTTAATAGCCCTTTGGGCATAGCTCCAAATTGCTCTTTAAAATGGTTCAATTAGTTTACAACTCCAAGAACAATGCATTAACGGTCTGTTTTCCCCACATCTTCTCCAGCATTTAACATTTCCCTATTTTTTCACGTTAGACAATCTGATAGGTGTAATGTGGTACCTTGGAGTTGTTTTGTTATTCAATAGTGATTTAGAGCATTTTTTCATATGACTATAGATAGCTTTAATTTGTTCAACTGCAAACTGCCTGTTCATATCCTTTGACCATTTATCAATTGGGGAATGATTTGTATTCTTATACATTTGACTCAGTTCTCTATATTTTTTTTTAGAAATGAGGCCTTTATCAGAGACACTGGCTATAAAAGTTCTTTCCCAGTTTTCTGCTTCCCTCCTAATCTTGGTTGCATTGGCTTTGTTTGTGCAAAATCGTCTCAATTTAATGTAATCACAATTATCCATTTTGCATTTTGTAATGCTTTCTATCTCTTGTTTGGTCATAAATTCTTCTGTTCTCCATAAATCTGACAGGTAAACTATTCCTTGCTCTCCTAAATTGCCTATAGTATCACATTTATATCTAAATTGTGAACATGTTTTGACTTTATTTTGGTATATGGTATAAGATGTTGGTCTATCCTAGTTTCCGCCATACTATTTTCCAGCTTTCCCAGCAGTTTTTTGTCAAATGGTAAGTTCTTATCCCTGAAACCAGATTCTTTGGGTTTATCAAACAGTATATTACTGTAATCATTGACTACTGTTTCTTGTGTATATAACCAATTCCACTGATTCACCACTCTACTTCTTAGCCAGTACCAAGTGGTTTTGATGATTGCTGATTTATTATACAATTTAAGATCTGGTATGGTTAGGCCATCTAGCCCTGCATTTCCTTTCATTAATTTCCGGGGTATTCTGGACTTCTCATTCTTCCAGATGAATTTTGTTATTATTTTTTTTCTGGCTATATAAAATAATTTTTGGTAGTTTGATTGCCATGGTACTGAATAAATAAATTAATTTCTGTAAAATTGTCATTTTTATTATTTTATTTCAGCCTATCCATGAACAACATGTTTTTTCCACTTATTCAGATCTGACTTTATTTGTGTGAAAAGTGTTTTGTAATTATGTTCATATAGTTCCTGGGTTTGTTTTGGCAGGTAGACTCCCAAATATTTTATAATGTCTACAGTAATTTTAAATGGAATTTCTCTTTCTATCTCTTGCTGTTGGGCTTTGTTAATAATATACAGAAATGTTGCCAATGTATGTCAGTTTATTTTATATCGTGAAACTTTGCTAAAGTTGTTTATCATTTCAAGTAGTTTTTTTTAAACTTGACTCTCTAGGATTCTCTAAGTATATCATCATATCATCTGCAAAGAGAGATAGCTTTGTTACTTCTTTGCCTGTTCTAATTCCTTCAATTTCTTTTTCTTCTCCTATGGCTAAACCTAACATTTCTGCTACCATCTTGAATAACAGTGGTGCTAATGGACATCCTTGTTTCACCACCAATCTTATTGGAAATACTTCTAGTTTATTCCCATTACATATAATGCTTGTTGATGGTTTTAGGTTGATGCTACTTATCATTTTAAGGAAAGCTCCATTTATTCCTATGTCTCCATTGTTTTTAATAGGAATGGATATTGTACTTTGTCAAAAGCTTTTTCTGCATCTATTGAGATAATCATATAATTTCTGTTAGTTTTGTTATTGATTTGGCCCATTATGCTGATGGTTTTCCTAATATTGGACCAGCTCTACATTGCTGTATAAATCCTACCTGGTCATAGTGTATTATTCTTGTGATAAGTTGCTGCAATCTTTTGCTAATGTTTTATTAAAAATTTTTGCACCTACATTTTTTAGGGAAATTGGTCAGAATTTTATTTCTCTTTTTTGACTCTTCCCCTTTTAGGTATCAGTATCATATTTGTACCATAAAAAAAGTTTGGTAGGACTCTTTCTTTGCCTATTTTCCCAAATAGTTTATATAGTATTGGAATTAATTGTTCTTTAAATGTTTTATAGAATTCTCTTGTAAATTCATCTGGCCATGGAGAATTTTTCTTAGGGGGTTCATTGATGGGTTGTTCAATTTCTTTTTTTCTGAAATGGGATTATTTAAATATTTTATTTCCTCCTTTGTTAATCTGGGCAATTTATATTTTTTTAAATGTTCATCCATTTCACAAAGATTATAAAATTTACTGGCATAGAGTTGGGCAAAAAAGGTCCTAATTATTGTTTTAATTTCCTCTTCAGGGTGGTGAATTCACCCTTTTCATTTTTGATACTGGTAGTTTGGTTTTCTTCTTTCTTTTTTAAATCAAATTAACCAAAGGTTTATCTATGTTATTGTGTTGCTTTTTTCATAAAACCAGCTCTTAGTTTTATTTATTAGTTCAGTAGTTTCCTTAGTTTCAGTTTTGTTAATCTCTCCTTTGGTTTTCAGTATTTCTAATCTGGTATTTAATTGAGGATTTTTAATTTGTTCTTTTTCTAGCTTTTTAGTTGCATGCCCTCTTGCATGCATTTTAGTTGCATGCATTGATTTCCTCTTTCTCTATTTCATTCATGTAAGCATTTAGAGACATAAAACTTCCCCTAAGAAGTGCTTTTGCTGCATCCTATAAGTTTTGGCATATTGTCTCATTATTGTTCTTCTCTTAGATGAAGTAATTGATTGTTTCTATGATTTGTTATTTGACCCACTCATTCTTCAGCATTAGATTATTTAATTTTCAATTAGTTTTTAGTCTATCTTTCCATGGTCCTTTATTACATGTAATTTTTATTACATCTTGATCTGAAAAGGATGCATTTAATATTTCTGCCTTTCTGCTTTGGAATGTGAGCTTTTTATGCCCTAGTACATGGTCAGTTTTTGTGTAGGTGTCATGTATTGCCAAGAAAAAGTTATATTCCTTTCTTTCCCCTTTCAATTTTATCCAGAGGTCTACCATACATAACTTTTCTAAAATTCTATTCTCCACCTTAATTTCTTTCTTGTTTATTTTGTGGTTAGATTTAGTTAGTTCTGAGAGGTGAAGGTTGAGACTTCTCATTAGTATAATTTGTTGTCTATTCCTGTAACTCCCTTAACTTCTCAAAGAATTTGGCTGCCATACCAGTTGGTGCATAGATAATACTTCATTGTCTATGGTGCCTTTCAGCAGAATGTAATTTCCTTCCTCATTTCTTTTAAATAGATCTATTTTTGCTTTTGCTTTGTCTGAGATCAGGAGTGGCACCCCTGCTTTGTTTTGTTTTGTTTTTACTTCAGCTGAAGCATAATATATTCCACTCCAGCCTTTTACCTTTGCCCTGTGTATATTCCTCCCCACATGTGCTTCCAGTAAACAGTGTATTGTAGGACTATGGTTTTTAATCCATTCTGCTATCTGCTCCAGATTTATGGGAAAGTTCATCTCATTCACATTCATAGGTATGGTTACTTTCTTTCTCTTCATTCTGTCCCCTCCCCTTTTGTGTTTTCCTTTGTCCTTTCTCCTTTTCCCTCCTCAGTAGAGTTCTGTTTTTGACCATTGCCTCCCTTAATCTGTGCTTCTTTTTCTCAGTCCTCTCCCTTTTTTCCCTTTTCCTGTAATACTTCTTCCCTCCCTTCTATCCACCCCCTGCCTTTTTATTTTTCCTTCCCCTTCTACTGCATGTAGGGCAAGGTAGATTTTTATACCTAATTGAGTTTGTTATTCCCTCCTTGAGCCATATCTGATTAGAGTAAGGTTCAAACAATGCTCATCTCCCTCCCTTCTTTCTCTATACTATAATATATCTTTGTGCCTGTTGATGTACCCTTTTCTGCCTCCTTCTTTCCTCTTCTCCCATTGTAATCCCCTTTCACCAATTAATTAGATTTTTTTCATCATCACGTCAAAGTCAACTTATACCCACACCCTCTGTCTATGTATATCCCTTCTAAATGTCCTAATAAATATACAGTTTTCAAGAGTTATAAGTATCATCTTCCCATGTAGAGATGCAAACAGTTTGCCCTTATTGAAGAACATTTTTTTCTTTCATATTTATCTTTTTATGCCTCTCTTGAGTCTTGTATTTGAAGATCAAATTTTCCATTGAGCTCTGATTTTTCATCAGGAAGGTCTGAAAGTCCCCTATTTCATTGAATGTCTATCTCCTCTCCTAAAAGATTATGCTCACTTTTTTATGGATCCTTGGTTGTAATCCAAACTTTTTTGCCATATGGAATATCATATTCCAAGCCCTCCAATCTTTTAATGTAGAAACTACAAGGTCCCGTGTAATCCTTACTATGGTTCAACAATATTTGAATTGTTTCTTTCTGGCTGCTTGAAGTATTTTCTCCTTGAGCTGATAATTCTGGAATTTGGCTACAATATTCCTTGGCATTTTTAATTTGGCACCTCTTTCAAGCAGTGATCAGTGGATTCTTTTGATGACTATTTTACACCCTGGTTCTAGGAGGTCAGGGCAGTTTTCCTTGATGATTTCTTGAAATATGCTATCCAGGCTCTTTTTTTTTTTTTTTTTTTTTTTTTTTTGCTCAATGCTTTCAGGTAGACCAATACTTCTTAAATTATCTCTCCTGTATCTATTCTCCAGGTCAGTTGCTTTTCTTTTCTTTTTTTAAATTTATTTTGTTGTTATTTTTATTTAATTTTGTTTTCAACATTGATTTTCACAACAGTTTGAATTATGAATTTTCTCCCCATTTTTACCCACCCACCCACTCCAAGATGGCGTATATTCTGGTTGTCCCATTCCCCAGTCAGCCCTCCCTTTTGTCACCCCACTCCCCTCCCATCCACCTTTCCCTTCTTCTCTTGTAGGGCAAGTTAAATTTCTACACCCCATTGCCTGTGTATCTTATTTCCTAGTTGCATGCAAAAACTTTTTTATTTTTTGTTTTTGAACATCTGATTTTAAAACTTTGATTTCCAAATTCTCTCCCCTCTTCCCTCCCCACCCACCCTCCCTAAGAAGACAAGCAATTCAACATAGGCCACGTGTGTATCATTATGTAAAAACTTTCCACAATACTTGTGTTGTGAAAGATTAACTATGTTTTATTCCTTCCTAACCTGTCCCCCTTTGTTGAATTTTCTCCCTTGACCCTGTCCCTTTTTGAAAATGTTTGTTTTTGATTACCTCCTCCCCCTGTCTGCCCTCCCTTCTATCATACCCCCTTTTTTATCTTCTTCCTCCTTCTTCCCTGTGGGGTAATTGAGTGTGTATGGTATTCCCTCCTCAGGTCAAATCTGATGAGATCAAGATTTACTCATTCCTCCTCACCTGCCCCCTCTTCCCTTCCTAGAGAACTGCTTTTTCTTGCCACTTTTATGTGAGATGTTTTACCCCATTCTATCTCTCCCTTTCTCCCTCTCTCAATATATTTCTCTCTCATCCCTTAATTTGATTTTATTTTTTTAGAAATCATCCCTTCATATTCAATTCACCCTGTGCTCTCTGTCTATATATACACACCTACATATGTACATACATAAACACACACATGTTTTTATATACACACATACACACATATATACATATGTGTATGTATGTATGTGTGCGTGTGTGTGTGTGTGTGTGTATATATATATATATATCTATATATATATCTATATATGCATATTCCTTTCAGCTACTGTGATACTGAGGTCTCATGAATCATACACATCATCTTTCCATGTAGGAATGTAAACAAACAGTTCAACTTTAGTAAGTCCCTTAGGATTTCTCTTTCTTGTTTACCTTTTCATGCTTCTCTTGATTCTTCTGTTTGAAAGTCAAATTTTCTATTCAGCTATGGTCTTTTCACTGAGAAAGCTTGAAAGTCCTGTATTTTATTGAAAATCCATATTTTGCCTTGGAGCATGATACTCAGTTTTGATGGGTAGGTGATTTTTGGTTTTAATCCTAGCTCCATTGACCTCCAGAATATCGTATTCCAAATCCTTCAATCTCTTTATGTGGAAGCTGCTAGATCCTGTGTTATCCTGATTGTTTTTCCACAATACTCAAATTGTTTCTTTCTGGCTGTTTACAGTATTTTCTCCTTGACCTAGGAGCTCTGGAATTTCGTGACAATATTCCTAAGAGTTTTCTTTTTGGGATCTTTTTGAGGAGGCGATCTGTGGAGTCTTTCAATTTCTATTTTACCCTCTGGCTCTAGAATATCAGGGCAGTTTTCCTTGATAATTACTTGAAAGATGGTATCTAGGCTCTTTTTTTTGATCAGGGCTTTCAGGTAGTCCAATAATTTTTAAATTATCTCTCCTGGATCTATTTTCCAGGTCAGTGGTTTTTCCAGTGAGATATTTCACATTGTCTTCCACTGTTTCATTCCTTTGGTTCTGTTTTATAATTTCTTGATTTCTCATCCAATCAATAGCTTCCACTTACTCCAATCTAATTTTTAAGGTAGTATTTTCTTCAGTGGTCTTTTGGACCTCCTTTTCCATTTGGCTAATTCTGCCTTTCAAGGCATTCTTCTCCTCATTGGCTTTTTGGAGCTCTTTTGCCATTTGAGTTAGTGTATTTTTAAAGGTGTTGTTTTCTTCAATATTTTTTTCAGTATTTTTGGGTCTCCTTTAGCAAGTCATTGACTTGTTTTTCATGGTTTTCTCACATCATTCTCATTTCTCATCCCAATTTTTCCTCTACTTCTCTAACTTGCTTTTCCAAATCCTTTTTCAGCTTTTCCATGGCCTGAGACCAGTTCATGTTTTTCTTTGAGGCTTTTGATGTAGGCTCTTTGACTCCTTTGTCTTCTTCTGGCTATATGTTTTGGTCTTCTTTGTCACCAAAGAAAGATTCTAAAGTCTGAGACTGAATCTGAGTGTGTTTTTGCTGCCTGGCCATGTTCCCTGCCAACTTACTTGACTCTTGAGTTTTTCAGAGGGGTATGACTGCTTGTAGAATAAAGAGTACTTTGTTCCAAGCTTGAGGGGATATGCCATTGATTTCAGAACTATTTCTATACAGCCAGCTCTGCCACACCAGCACTCCTCCTTCCCCAAGGACCACCAACCTGGACCTGACATAAATCTTAAGCAGGCTCTGCACTCCTGCTCTGATCTGCCACTTAATTTCTCCCACCAGTTGGGCCTGTGGCAGGAAGCAACTGCAGCTGTAGTTCTGTAGGTGTACCACTCCCACTCCCCCTGGGGGGGTGGGTGAACCATGCACTCTTTTCACTCTGTCCCTGCAGCTTTCCCCACTAACCTTCTCTGTTGTCTTTTATGTTTGTGGGTTGAGAAGTCTGGTAACTGGCACAGCTCACTGATTCAGGATGCTAAGGCCTGTTCTGCCTGGCTCGTGGTCTGGTTGGTCCTGCTGCTCCCCATGCTGGGCTCTGCCCCCTCTGCTCTGTGTGTGATAGACCTCATCCAGCAATGATCCAGGCTGTCCTGGGCTGGATTCCTGCTTCCCTCTGCTATTTTGTGGGTTCTGCAGTTCTAGAATTTGTTTAGAGACATTTTTTATAGGTTTTTTGAGGGACCTGGTGGGGAGCTCATGCAAATCCCTGCTTTCCAGCTGCCATCTTGTCTCCACCCCCCAGTTGTTTTTCTAATAAGGTATTTTACATTTTTACTATTTTTTCACTCTTTTGATTTGGTTTCATTGATTCTTAATGTCTTATAGAGTCATTAACTTCCACTTACCCAATTCTAATTTTTATTGAATTGTTTTCTTCAGTATACTCCTCCCATCCCCCATTTTGTCAACTGTATTTTTCAAGAAATTGTTCACTTTGTCTTCTACCTCTCTTATTTGACTTTCAAAATCCTTTTTGAGTTCTTCCAGAAAGGCTTTTTATGCTTCAGACCAGTTCATATTCCCCTTTGAGGTTTCAGATGTGGGTGTATTGACAGTGTTGTCCTCTCCTGAATTTGTGTTTTGATCTTCTCAGTCACCTTTTTCCTGGTTTTAAAGGTTGATCTCTGCTTCTGGGGCACAGGGGGCACTGTTCCATGCTTCTTGTTTTGGAGGCTAGGAGGCTGGTTACTGGTTTTGTGTGCTGGGGCTTCAGCTGCTGGCAGCTGGTAGCTGTACGGGTCTGGTAGCTTACCTTATGCTGAGCTGGAGCTGTGGGGTGGCTGCTGTGTGCCAAGGCCAGGTGGGACTTTTCTGCATTTCCCCTAGATTACACTGAATTTCTCAGGGTTGGGGGTGGTCTGGTAGGTGGAGGTTGCCTCCCCTGGGGCTATGCTAAAGCATGGGTAAATTCAGTGTCTGGTGGATGCCTGTCTGCCAGCACACATGGTAGTTCTCTCCACTCATGTCTGCCTGTTCCCCTGGCTCTGCCAAGAAGTGTAGGCATCCTGGTATTGGTGCTTGCCCACTCCATCACACTGGGGCTCAAAATCTCCTGCTGGTTTGCTGAGGTGGGGCTTGCTGCTGGCTTGCTGGTACACTTCCCATCCTGTACTGGTCCCCCTCAGCCACAGCAAGAGGGACCTTTCCCATTAATCCTCCTAGCCTCCCAAGCTAAAAAGACTGCTGCATTTTATCTTTCTGCTGACTCTATTGTTTCAGGAGGTCCAAATGAATATAAGACCACTGGCTCCAGATTGCTCTGTAGGAGAGTGTGAGGCTGGTGACCTTGAAGAATGAACCCTCCCTCACTCAAATCAAAGTCAAGTGCAAGTCATGTCACCGTTTCGCTGATATCAGGGTCTTCTTCAAGAATGAAGGACAACCACAACAACAGTTGTTTGATCATCTTTCATGGCACAGTATTTTCTGGGTTTCTCAATATCAATAAGGTAGGGTGAGAGAAGTCACTGCTAACTCCACCACCTTAGATCCCAGAAGTAGAAATAGTTGATATTCAAATATTCTGTCTGTAGGCTGAGAGCTCCAGAAGCAGCTGCTGCCACTGCCAATTCAGTCATTCCCAAGGCCTGCTTTTGGTTTGCTGGGGCCAGGCTGTGCTAGCATGGTGTGTGTTGGACTGCATTTCTCTCTCACCCAGGACTGACAGATCTTATCTATTGACCTTGTAAGTTGTCTTTAGCATTTCTGCTTTTCAGTTTTCCCAACAATATTTTTCAAAAGGTCATGTCTTGTCCAAAAATCTTGGATCTTTAGTTTTGTCAAATACAAGATTACTATGGTCATTTACTACTTTGTATAGTGTACCCAATTTATCCCACTTATGTAATACTCTATTTCTTACCCAGTACCAGATTATTCTGATGATTTTGTTGTTAAATTCTTCAGTCATGTCCAGCTCCTCTTGACCCCATGCAGCTCACTGTCCATGGAGTTTTCTTGGTGAAGATATTGGAATAGTTTGCTATCTCCTTCTGTAGTAGATTGAAGCAAAAAATGATTAAATGTCTTGCTAAGGTTCATACAGCTAGTAAGTGTCTGAAGGTGGATTTGAAGTCAGATCTTCCAGACCCCAGGCCCTGTCCTCTATCTCCTGAGCCACCTAGCTGCATATGTCAATGATTAATATTTTATAATACAGTTTGAGATCTAGTACTGCTAAGGTACCTTCACATTTTTTTCATTGATTCCCTTGATATTATTGACATTTTGTTCTTCCAGATGAATTTTGTTGTGATTTTTCCAGCTCTATAAAATATTTATTTTTGATACTTTGATTGCTGTGGCACTGAATAAATAAATTAATTTAGGTAGAGTTGTCATTTTTTAAAAGTATGTTGGCCTGGCCTACTCATGAGCAATTCATATTTTTCTAATTATTTTGATCTGACTTATTTCTTTGAAAAATGTTTTGTACTAGTACTCATATAGTTGCTAGGTTTGTATTGTCAGGTAGATTCCCAAGAATATTATATTACCTACACTTATTTTAAATGGATTTTTTTCTATCTGCTGGATTGTGTTGGTAATATATAGAAATGCTCATGATTTATATGAGTTTATTTTATGTCTTGCAACTTTGCTGAAGTTGTTAATTAACTCAACTAATTTTTAGCTGCCTCTCTAACATTTTCTAAATAAACCATCATATCATCTGCAATGAGTGATGGCTTTATTTCTCATTGCTATTTTCATTCTTTAAATTTTTTCTTGTCTTATTGCTATAGCTAGCATTTCTAGAACAATGTTCAATAAATGTGGTGATGACGGGCATCCTTGCTTTATCCCTAATTCTATTGGGAATACTTCTGGCTTATTGCCATTACAGATGATTCTTGATGATGATTTTAGATAGAAGTTACTTATCTTTTTAAAGAAAACTCTATTTTTGGCAGAGCCAAGATGGTGGCTAGAAAGCAGGGACTTGCTTAAGCTTTCCCCCAGATCCCTCCAAACACCTGTAAAAAATACCTCTGAACAAATTCTAGAGCTGCAGAACCCACAAAATAGCAGAGGGATGCAGGGCATCCCTGGACAGCCTGGATGGTTGCTGGGAAGGGTCTATCACATGGAGCTGGGAGCAGAGCAGAGCACAGCCCAGTGTGGGGCATGCCAGGACCAACCAGACTGGGAGCTGGGTGGGAAAGGCCATAGGGCCATGAATCATTGAGCTGTGGCAGTTACAAGACTTCTCAACCCACAAATGCCAAAGACAACAGAGAAGGTTAGTGGAAAAATGGCTAGATAGATAGGAGTGAAAGGAGCTCATGATCGGCACCAGCCCCAGGGGTGGGAGGGGGTACAGCTCTGTGGCTGCTTCCAGAGCTCCATCTGTGGTTGCTTCTGGCCCCAGGTCCACTTGGTGCGAGGAATTAAACTGCGGATCAGAGTGGGAGTGTAGAACCTGCTTTGCCCTGCTTGGATCTGGGTCTCAATCCTGGTTGGATTAGGGGAGGACGAGCACTGGCATGGAAGAGCTTGCTGTGTAGAAGTAGCTCTGAAAACAGCAGCACAGCCCATTAAGCTTAGGACAAAATACTCTCTACTCTACAAGCAGTCATACCCTTCAAGGGTCAAGGAGTTGTTTGGGAAGATGAACAAACAGCAAAAATGGACTTGGATTCAGACTTAGACTTTAGAATCTTTTTTTGGTGACAGAAAAGACCAAAACATACAGCCAGAAGAAGTCAACAAAGTCAAAGAGCCTACCTCAAAAGCCTCCAATAAAAATATGAATTGGTCTCAGGCCATGGAAGAGCTCAAAAAGGATTTGGAAAAGCAAGTGAGAGAAGTAGAGCAAAAATAGGGAACAGAAATGAGGGTGATGCAAGAAAATCACAAAAAACAAGTCAATGACTTGCTAAAGGAGACCCAAAAAATACTGAAGAAAATAACACCTGAAAAAATAGACTAACTCAAATGGCAAAAGAGCTCCAAAAAGACAGATGAGGAGAAGAAGGCCTTGAAAGGCAGACTTACCCAAATGGAAATGGAGGTCCAAAAGACCACTGAAGAAAATACTACCTTAAACATTATATTGGAACAAGTGGAAGCTAGTGACTCTATGATGAATCAAGATATTATAAAACAGAACCAAAGGAATGAAAAAAATGGAAGACTGTGAAATATCTCCTTGGAAAAACAACTGACCTGGAAAATAGATCCAGGAGAGATAATTTAAAAATTATTGGATGACCTGAAAGGCATAATCAAACATAGAGCCTAGACATCATCTTCCAAGAAGTTATCAAGGAAAATTGCCCTGGTATTCTAGAGCCAGAGGGTAAAATAGAAATTGAAAGAATCCACCAATTGTCTCTCAAAAAAGATCCCTAAAAGAAAACTCCTAGGAATATGATTGTCAAATTTCAGAATTCTCAGCTCAAGGAGAAAATACTGTAAACAGCCAGAAAGAAACAGTTTGAGTATTGTGGAAACACAATCAGGATAACACAAGATCTAGCAGCTTCTACTTTAAGGTATCGAAGGGTTTGGAATACGATATTCTGGAGGTCAAAGGAGTTAGGATTACAATTAAGAATCACCTACCCAGCAAAACTGAGTATCATGCTCCAAGACAAAATATGGATTTTCAATAAAATACAGGACTTTCAAGCTTTCTCAGTGAGAAGAGCACAGCTAAATAGAAAATTTGACTTTCAAACACAAGAATCAAGAGAAGCATGAAAAGGTAAACAAGAAAGAGAAATCATAAGGGACTTACTAAAGTTGAACGGTTTTGTTTACACTCCTACATGGAAAGATGATGTGTGTAATTCATGAGATCTTTCTCAGTATTAGGGTAGTTGAAGGGAATATACATACATACATACATACATATATACATATATAATACATATATATATATATATATATACATATATCACAGGATGAATTGAATATGAAGGAATGATATCAAAAAAAATCAAATTAATGGATGAGAGAGGAATATATTGAGAGAGGGAGAAAGGGAGAGATAGAATGGGGTAAGTTATCTCACATAAAAGTTGCAAGACAAAGCAGTTCATTGGAAAGGAAGGGCGGCAGTTGAGGGGGAATGAGTGAATCTTGCTCTCATAGAATTTGACTTGAGGAGGGAATAACATACACACTCAATTGGGTATCTTACCCCACAGGAAAGTAGGATGAAGGTGATAAAAAAGGGGAGATGATAGAAGGGAGGGCAGATACGGGGAAGAAGTAATCAAAAACAAACCCTTTTGTAAAGGTACAGGGTCCAGGGAGAAAATTAAATAAAAGGCGATAGGATAGGTTACAGGGAAATATAGTTAGTCTCTCACAACATGAGTATTGTGGAAATGTTTTATATGATACATGTGTGGCCTATGTTGAATTGCTTGACTTCTTAGGGAGGGTGGGTGGGGAGGGGAGAGGGGCAAGAATTTGGAACTCAAAGTTTCAAAAGGAGATGCTCAAAAAAAAGTTGGTTTTGCATGCAACTGGGAAATAAGATATACAGGCAATGAGGCATAGAAATCTATCTTGCCCTACAAGAAAGTAAGGGGAAACAGTACTGGGGGCAGTGGGGTGACAGAAGGGAAGACTGACTGGGGAACAGGGTAATCAAAATATATGCCATCTTGGAGTTGGGGGAGGGTAGAAATGGGGAGAAAATTTTTAACTCAAAATCTTGTGGAAATTAATGCTGAAAACTAAAAAAAAATTAAATAATAAAATACGGAATTAAAAAAAAAGAAAGCTCTATTTATTCCTGTGTTTTCCTTGTTTTTAATAGAAATATGTTGTATTTTGTCAAAAAATTTTCTATATCTAATAAAATAATCATATTATTACTGTTGGTTTTGTTATTAATATGGTCAATTATGAGGAGGTTTGCTAGAATTGATCCAGTCCTGTATTCCCAGTATAAATCTCACCTTGTCATAGTATATGACTTTTGTAATACATTCCTGTAATATCCTTGCTAGTATTTATTTAAAAACTTTTGAATCAACATTCATTAGGGAAATTGGTCTATAGTTTTCTCTCTCTGTTTTTGTTCTTCCTTGTTTAGATATCAGAACAATATTTGTGTCATAAAAGAAATTTGGTAGAATTCATTCTGTGCCTATTTTTACCCAAATATGTTATATAGTATTAGAAGTAATTGTTCCTTAAAAGTTTGCTTGAATTCATTTGTGAACCCATCTAGCACTGTGTATCAAAGGTTCATGGGCAAGATGTGGCTAGGAAGCATTTCTACTCACAGGAAATATAAATCTGGTATTTTTGCTAAACTCAGGATTTACTAGAATTATCTTTCTACTTTCATACTGTTAACTACCCACTCCCCCTAAATATCCTCACTTTTCTGGGTCTTTGTGACACTACAGTGTCCTGATTCTACTCCTACCTTGCTGACAGCTCCTTCTTTTGGTTTCATTTTGTGGCATAGCATTCATATTCTGTCCCTTAACTATAAGAATTCCATTTTATCCTAGGCCCTCTTCTCTTCTCCCTGTACACACTCTCTTTTGGTAACCTCATTGGCTACCATGCTTTTAAATGTCCTGGCTTTCTGCAGATGACTCAAATATATCTTTATATCTCTACTTATCTTTCTGTAGATAGATAAATACGTAGATAGGGAGAGACGTACATGTGTGCGTGTGCATGTGTGTGTGTGTGTGTGTGTGTGAGAGTGTGTGTGTGTGTGTACCCAGTTTCTCCCCTGAGCTTTAGGCTAACATCACCAATTGTCTAGAATAGATAGACTGCTAGATGAATAGGATTCCTTGGGAAGGAGTGATTCTCTTCTCTTTGAACAAAACAAAAGCTAGAGTCAATTGCCAGGTGTATTTTAGAGTAGATTCTTTTTTCATCTATGGGTTGAACTTTTCAGCTCTATCCCGAATCTGAAAATTTGTGAAACTGAAGCATATCAATGCCATAGCCATTCAAATTCATGTGAACATATAACTTAAATGAGTAACACACACACACACACACACAGACATCCTCTATCAATAGTGGCATCCTTTCTATAAATGAATCTAAAATACAAAAAGGTTTTCAGATAAATGGGAAGATGGTTCTTAGTTGTTCCTTGGGGAAGCAAATAAAAGATTATTTCATTCTACATTCCAAGAAAACAAGCAACATCATTTCGATTATCATGTATTTATTTCAATATAAGCACTCATGATAAACATTTTCAAAAAAGACCATTATGAGAATCATTACAGTCTATGAATACCCTCCAAATTAAATAATTATATTTTAATACCTGGAGACTTTAATGCGAAGGTGAGTGTGGGGAAAATGACAAAAAATGTGGGAGATTTTGTTCAGCAATAAGAAACTAGAGAGGCCAAAGACATACAGACTACTTAAGCTCCTCACATATGCACACAGGCACAAAATATCACCAAAAATGAAATATATTTTAATAGAGAAATAATGACTAAATGCCATACAATCCCCTACAGTTTAATGTGGTATTTCTACAGTGGTATATAGATAAAACCCACACTTTGTAAGATCATCACTTCTCTTTCTTAGGTGTGAGATACTCTCACTTTTTTCTGGAATTGGATCACTCACTCCTACCTCCTCTAAAACGAAGACATCTAAACTCCAGAGATAGTCCAGCAACAAACAATTATATTTAAACTCTCTCAGAGTCCTAGGGATGATACTGTTGAGGTGAAATGTACTTTTATTACTCACCACTCTGTCTGTTGAGCCCTCATTTAAGGTGTTTTATATATGTACAACCTATTACTCCTAAGGTGATATATCTGCATAATATGTGATATTTATACAACTAGGCACTCATGATAACACTTTTGGTTTTTAAACATAACCAAAATGATAATACAGGCTTAAGTAATGATATTTTATGTATTAAATTTAGATATTTAGATATTAAAGCAAATGTATAAATAATAAAATATATTCTAGCACACTCATATCACGCCCCCACTAAATGCACTAAACAGCTATGGTGAATAGTAGCATCTACATTTATAGAAATCTGGCAGGGAAGCACATGAGGGAAGAAAACTCATATTATTAGGCAGACTCATAGCTCTGGAGTTTTAAGTAAAAGTTGAGTCACAAAGTCAGGGGTTCCCATTTAATCCATTAAACATATATTGTATAAGACAACAGGAAGAGAGGAAAAAGGAACCTGAAAGGAGTTGAGGACTTAAAAGGTATAACTCCACAAATTTTCCTTATCAACTCTCTTTTAAAAAAAATCATACCTCAGTCTGCAAATGTTTATATGGTTTTTATTTTTTTCTTCAGAATTTTACCCTCTTTAATCACAAAAATACATATCCAAATTAGGGAAGGTACCCAGGATACTTCAACTTCAGAGTTCTGAAGTCTACAATAATGTCCTCATTCTCTTTGGTGTTTGTTTACAATCACATTTCTCTATTTTTCATGAATAAAATCTCTTTTTCTGACTTTTATGACATTAAGCTGTTCCCACTAGCATCATTCAAAATTTGTTAACAGAGGCATCTGATTTCTCGAATGTACACTATAGATAATTTTCTCTTTTAAATTGTCTAATTCCCTATGAAACCTATATGTATTTTATTAGTTTATATTAAGACAAAGTTCATTTCTACTCATATTAGGTATCAAAATATGTTTCCCATAATGGCATTTGTACCACACCCTTTGACAATGAGATGAGGTATTCCAAAAGTCCTATTGTTGATTTAAGCTTTAATATCTTAGATAGTTAAGCTTTAAACAACATTAAGACTTTTGGAACACAAATAAGTCTATTTGTATAATATTTTTTTGCATGTTTATCATTAAGTATTCATTAAAGGCCACAAACTGGGATTATTGGGGTATACCATACATTGGGATGGTCAGAGTAATGGCTTTGAAAAATAAGAAAAAATTAGTTGAAGACCTTCATTAATCAGATCAAGTCAACAAGCATTTATTAAACTCTCACTATATTCAGGCACCCTGCTAATCATTGGAAGAAGAAAGAAAAAAAAAATGTCTCTGCTCTCAAGAAGTTCGTGGTCTAATATTATCAACAACATGCTAACAACTGTGTATAGACAAGATATAGACAGGATCAATTGGAGATAATCTGAAAAGAAAGACACTATTATCATATAAAAGATAAAGTACTACCCTGAGAGTCTAGAGGACCTGAATTAAAATCTCTTCTTTGACCATACTAAGAGTCAGCTAACTAAGCTGTTTCAGGGTGACCCAGCGTTAATGGCCTTACCACTCTTGATTTCAATTTCCTATTCTCTAAAATGAAAGGGTTGGGCTTAATAACCTCTAAAGGTACTTCTAAACCTAAATCTTTGTTCTCACAATTCTATGATCTAAGATAATCTATCTGCACTACTGTAATAGCCTTGTAACAGGCCTTCCTACATCTGTTTTCTCCTTGTCAATACATCCTTCATATCCCTGCTAGAACAATATTTAGCTTGCATAAAACCAGTCATTCTGCTTCTCTGCTCAGATGTCTTCAATGAGTTACTATAGCTTTTCATGTAAAGGTCAAATTTGTCTGCCCAGTAATATTAACAACAACAATGATAATAAAACAACTAACATTTTACAATGCTTTAAGTTTTTGGTTTGAAAATTAAATTACATTTCCTATAGAATTCAAAACCTACCATAATCTTTGGCAAACTTACCTTTTTGACTTTACCTCATATAACTTCCTGATGTGTTCTTGTTTCCAACAAACTCCTTGCATCTATATTCTGCAAAGGCGCCTTGAGCTTTTAAACCATTCTCTATCTTTGCACAAGTTTTGTTTTGTTTTATTTTGTTCTTTTCCCAAAATGCCCTTCTTCTGAGCCCTCTTCTTCCAATCAATCAATAAGTATTACTAAAACTCACTGCAAATGCTACTTCTTCCAATAAGATTTCCCTGATCTTTCTGGTCTAGTAGTTGCCAGTCTTTTCGATCTTTATATAACAGTTCCTTTCAAGTGTTTGTAGTGGCTTATCATGTGACATCTTTGTGCCCTAGTTGGTTTCACCTCCCTATAAAACCACTAAGCTCCACGAAGGCAAGGACTGTGTTTTAGCTACATTTTGTAACCCTCCCTGGTTACTGACACATTTTTTTGTGCATGATAGGTACCTAATAAATGTTTATTGAATGAAGAAATAAATGGTTTTTGAAAAAAAAAGAATATTCCCAGATGGAAGGAAATGGTGTGAGGAAAGATGATGTCATAGCAGAAGTGTCAAATAGGTAAGATCTTTGTAGTCCACATATTGACTTAGAATACCACAAATTAACATTTTATATTGTTTTTTAATGTGTGTTGTTAAATATTTCCCAATCACATTTTAAACAAGTTCAGGCCACACTCCAGAGTTTTGCAGGACACATGTAGCCTGGGCTGTGAATTTCATGCTTCTGCTGTACATGATATATACAGGGAGTAATAAAGATACTAGATTATCTGAGGCAGAAAGATTATGCAAAAAACCGTGATGAGAGGAGTCTGGAAAAGTAGACTGGAGGTAGACTATGTGAGGTCTTCAATACCAGGTAAGGCATTTTTTTTTCCTCACCTTTATTCTATATGCAGCAAGGAATTATTGAGGGGTATGTGTGTGTATGTGTGTGTGTGTGTGTGTGTGTGTGTGTGTGTGTGTGTGTGTGTGTGTTTTAGCCTAGGAGAGACATTATGAGCATGAGCTCTTAGTGGTTAGTTTGGAGCTAGAGCCTTCAGATGACATAAGGAGTGAATTTTATTCTTCACATGAAAAAAACTGTACACACTGAACACTCATTTAGAGAAATTAGTGCACATTTATCTGGGTTACATTAATACCAAAGCTAGCCTTGCAAATAGTCCCTTGCCATCTGTCCTAAATGTTCCAACCACATTTTAATTCAACTGAAAAGTTTTTACACTTGGAAAGATTTAAAACAACTAACACATCCCTTTGGAATTTTTCCTCTTTGGCTAAGAACTTGTTAAATTTGGAAAATGTTTGCCAGATTACAGTAAGTTGCCTAGACTATAAACCTCTGCCCAGTTTCCCTGTCTACCTGAGCCCCCAAGAGCAGGGTGGCCTGGCCCTAATCTAAGTAGAATAGTCAAATGGGCTTCAGTGCACTGGAAGGCTTCCTAGTATGCCACCAAATCCCACCATTGGACCTTCCTTAAGGTAAAGATACTGTCTCCAGATGCCCCTGTTAAAATGCAAGAATGTTACTTAGGATAAGGCAGTTGAATTTAATATCATGGATCTCTACTTAGACAAGGATGATATTCTGATGTCAGAGATTGATAGGATCAAAGATCTAACCTATGCTTGTTACAAAAATGTAAGAAAAGAGAGAAAAAGTACTGGAGGGATCATGGAAGAGGGATCATCTTTGAAGGCAGAAAATTTAAAAGGGACAGGGAGTATGGTTGTGTTGTTGTGTTTGTCCTTCATTCTTGAAGAGGATCGTGACATCGGTAAATGATGACATGACTTACAGTTGACTTTGATTTGAGTGAGGTAGAGCTGTGTAAGGTCACCAGCTTCACTTTCTCCTCCAGAGCCATCTGGGTCCAGTGGCCTGATATTGACTAGGAGGACACCACCTCCTTCAGCCTGCTCTCCCTTGTGATTGGAGGGCTGGGGAACAGAGTATCAAATTCCTCCCTATACCTTGTAAAGACAATCACAATGACATACTTAGGATTGCTCCTACTGCAGATTCTTTTATCTGCTTTACTAAGGAAAGCAACTTTAAAGGGCTCACCAATTTTCTTTAATTACATAAAATACAAACAGAGGAAATACAGAGAAGAGAAATGAAAACCAACAGACAGGGCTCTACTGTCTGAATCAAAATAATACTGCTTTATATATTTTATATTCACCACTGGACCCAGAGAGACTTTACCTCTGAGCAGTGAGTGGGGAGGGTCCAAACATATGACTACTCAGACTCTGGACCAGGGAATCACAAGATTCTTCTCATAAGTGAGCCCCCCCCCCGGGATCATGGGTAGAGTAGAAAAAGGCATGCCCAGAGTCACAAAGGCAGTGAATTTAAGCATAACATTTAACCATGAACCTCAATTTCCTCATCTATAACACAGGGCATTGGTCTTGATAGCCTCTAAAGTTCATCCCAATTCTAAATATCTGATTCAGAGTATTTGAAGGGTCACAGTAAAGGATTTGGCTAGTCATGTTTAGCCCCAGGCACTTAAGGGGGAGTGATGAGTAAGTAACAGTTGCAAAGAAAAAAGTTTAAGCTCAATATTATGAGGGAAACTAACAAAACAAAACAACTTTCTAACAATGAATCCTGCTCAAAGCAAAATGGGCTGCCTTGGTGTTATGGTAATTAGTGTTTTCTCTTTTGGAACGCTAAGGCCATCAAGTACCTTTGATGAGTCTCCCCTTTCAAATGTAATGGAAAGCAAACTGGACTTTTTATAGTCTTTGTTCTGCAGTGCTTCTCAGCACTAAGGAATCTTTAATTGGATGGGGATTCTTTGATGACCTGCTTATATTAAGGGAAAGCCTCGTCTACATGGGTTTGAGCGGCATGGTTGTGATGCCCTTTGACCCTGAAGATGGTGTATATAAATGCAGAGGTTAGCGTTTTGCCTTTGGGGACACAGTCATTGAAAGAGTGTTGGTGAGGAGACTCTTGGTAGCCTTTGAAAGAGTTCCCCTCCACCCCCCACACTTGGAAAACCCAGATGGTGGTGCTTTTCTCACTGGTAACTATGCATGTATTGCTACAATCACACCTGTTTGTTGTTCTGTTTATATTTTCCTGTTCGTAATTTCTGTTTGTATTTGCTCTGAAGTTTAGGGTGCTGACTTTTTCCCCTGAACTAAGTGAATTATATATGTATATTTAATTAAAGTAAGATTGTTAACCCCTTAAAGTTGCTTTCCTTGTGCTGGCAGCCCTTCTGTGTGCTCTTGTTGTTGGTCTTGTGGGTCTTTCACCTCCGCAGCAACTGCTGGCAACATTATGGTTACACTTGGGAGATGCCTGGCTCATCTTCGTTTTAAGTCTTGTAAACTATAATTCATTGTAAATTGTAAATCATTGTAAATCATCAAGCCAAAGCTACATGGTGACTTTGGTATATTTTAGAGGGAATATTTTGGGGTTATGGTTTAGATTAGACAACCACTCAGGTTCCTTGTAACTAAAATTTGATGATTCTGTGTCTTGGAAATGAGAAAGGAATACATCCCAGGACTAAAGGTGAAAAGAGAATTCGTGGGGAGGAAATAAAGATTCTCTAGTGTCCTTTAAATCCTACGGTCCTGACAAAATCCTAAGATTGACTATTGCTGAATTATAGCTACAGAGACTTAAGCAAGTAAAACAGTAGAACTTTCAAATGGAAATGATTATAAAATATGGAATCAGCCGAGGAGTGGTACTGACAGCTTGGTAGAACAATGGTAGATGGGATAACATACAAAGTTCCCTTCTATTTTGGGGATAATTTCTGATTGAATATTGCTTCAACCACATCCTAGCAGAAGAACGAGTTTTTACATGCAAAGTTATATGTATTTTTCAATTCATTCCCAATTCTCCTTAAAATTCTATAATTCTAGGTTTGTGTTTCCCTATTGCCCACTAAAAGCAAAAACCATGATATACAATTTCTGTGTCCTAAGACCAGGCATGTGCCTGCTTCATTCAAACCTCATGTTTGTAAAAAAAATACTACATCCTTAACTGCCTGGCAGCATGGTTATAATTCAAAGGAGTTTAGTTTCAGCTGGCACACAAGGCTGTTTTCCAAGGGTACTGTACAGACTTGCCCGGTGGAAATTATAACCTCCATAAATTGTTTAATGATCAAATTTTGTTTTCTCAGTTCGGTTTCATCAGATCATGCAAGGCTCGAGTGGAAGTATTGGATTTCCTTTTAGTGCTGCTGAGCAGCCAGAAAGCCTTGTCTGAACAGAATCACATTAATTGTAAATATGTACCCTTTAATAAGGCAACCGTTTATTTTGGTTATTTTTTAGTTCATGCCAAACCTAAAGTTTGGAATTAAGAGAAGAGTTAGAAGTGGAAATTTGAAGATTAAGATAGAATGACAAAACAGGTAAAAATAATTTATGAAAATAGGGAAACTCCTTCCATCTATGCAGATTGTAAGCTTTTTACCAGTCAGTAGAGAAGTTTTAAGGAATCGTCAAAAGAATAGAGATGTCAAACAACTTGCCCAAGGTCACCTAACTAGTAAGTGTTGGAGGGAGGACTTACGCCCAGGTCTTCAGGACTCCAAGCCCAGTACTACAACCACTCCCCAGGCTGTCTCTATGAAGTAAATTGCTTTATTAATATTAGTATTAATATAATCACCTTTAGCACTTTGCAGTACAAAGCCATTTGTCATTATTATAGTTAAGTAAACACCTTAAATGCATGCTCTTGTCATTCTGGTTACTTCTTTTTGTTTGGAAAGTACTTTATTTACATTTGCTATTCTCAACAAACCTGTGAGGAAGGTTTTTTTTTTTTTTTTTTTTTTTTACCACTACAATGATCACAATCTTACAAATTGAGGGAAAAAGAAGCTTAGAGATGGTAAGTGAATGAATATGTTCATGGCGAGATAATTAATTAGGATCATAGTCTACATTTGAACCCAAATCTTACTGATTCCACAGCCTACCCCTATTTCTACTACACCAGACAATCTTTATGAACGGCAAAGTGGAATCCACTGCTGCTAAGCCTTTTTGAAGTTACTTAGATTGGATCCTAGAAGTCAGAGATGCGTAGTCAGTTGCTAGGTCCGTACCTGAAGCTTTTTCAGTTTGTCAGAATCTTCCAGAAGTATTGATTTCCTGATTTACACTGTGAGAGCCTAGCATCTCCTCTCTTACATGAACCTTCAAAGTCCTGCTATTGGCTGAGTAAAGATGATCAGAATAATTCATATTTATACAGCACTATAAAATTTAGGAAGTACTTTGCCCTACCACAACCTGTAATTTAAATGATGTCAGATGAAGAAATTGGGTCTTACAGAAATTAAGTGATTTGCTTATGGTTATGGGCAGCCAAATGGCACAATGGTAAGAGTGCTGGGCGTGGAGTCAGGAAAACTCAAATCTGGCCTCAGACACTTACTAGCTGTGTGATGCTAGGCAGATCACTTAACCCTACTTGCCTCGGTTTCCTTATCTGTAAAAAGATCTGGAGAAAGAAGTGGCAAACCACTCCAGCTTTGCCAGGAAAACCCCAAATGGGGTCTCGAAGAATCAGACACAACTGAAATGACTAAACAGCCACAATAATGATCATGGACAGCTACTAAATGTCACAGGATGGAATCAAAGTGTGGCCCCTTGCCTCCAGTTCCAATGTTATCTCCACTACATGCAGATTGATATTCCTATTTCAGACAAAAAGGGCTGGAAATGCATTACCTTACATCATACAATAAGTGGCAAGATTGGGGAGAGAGAAACATTCAAGATTCTCAAAACATATTATCTTCCAGAGAAAATGCTGATAAACTAATCAAAATTTTCAATTCACCGAGAGAGACTTTTCTGAATATGTAAAGTCTAGTACACATACCGCAAAGCAATATTTTTGCTTGACAGCAGGAAAACAAACTCTGGTCCATATGTTGAGTGAACTTCATTGACATCAATCACTTTTGATAAGGGTGGTAATTTTTTAGTCAGTTTTGTTTTTCAACTAAATTTATATTTTAAATGTCTAACAGTGAATTGATTAGCACATGTTAATACATTAAGATTAGAGAGCTGAGAAGAGGGTGTGTCAGGATGAGACAATGGGAGCTGCATGAAGTCGTCCAAAGTTATAATTGTAAAATGCATTTTACTTGGGTTTAAGACAGAAACATAAGGGAAGGTGTCTGCCTTAGTGCACCCAGGACAGAATGTGCAGTAACCCCATCTGAATCCCCTAGAGATTTCAGAAGGTTTACTTATTAACATTTAAAATTGAATCCATCCAAGGTGGAAACCAGAAACTTCTTGACCTGACAGACTGACACTGAAAATACAATTTTAAAATTAGGCCTGAATTTTTCCTTTCCTTTTGAAAAAGGGCAGCTTTGCAATGTCACATACTGCCTCAACCCCACAACCCTTCAATGAGAGCCTTGTCCTCTAAATAAATAAATAAATAAAGGTTGCACCCAAAGTAAAGAATAGGTGGTATTGGTGTTCTCAGACTGTGTAGCCAGGATGTAGTGTGCCATACTAGAACATGTCATGAAACTGAAATTAAAAAGCCAGAAAGTCTGGATTCAAGTGTTGACATTGTTACTTCTAGTTTTATTCTGACGTTGGACAAGTCTATCTTCAAGAGATGGGAATTGGAGCAGGGGCTTTTCAAGGTTCTTTCTAACTCTGATATGGGGAAGGGAACACACACTTACTAAAAACCAGGCACTATGCTAAGTGCTTTACAAATATTATTAAATTTAATGCTCATAACTAGCCTTTGAGATAGATGCTATTAATACCCCCATTTTATGCTTAAAGAAACTGAGGCAGACTGAAGTTAAGTGATTTGTCTGTAGTCACACAGCAGTAAATATATTAGTAAATAATTAAGGTCAGAGTTGAACTCAGGTCTTCCTGACTCCCAGCCCAGTGCTGTATTCCTTGTGCCACCTAGCTGCATGTAACCTATAATGCAGGGCTAGTTCATCTGATCCTTAACACATAATGACCTCTAGATCCAACAATATTTCTTTTGGAAAATGAACTCTAGCCATTGATTCTGGGTTGAAAGAAGCCACTGAGGTCACTTGGTATAAGACATTCATGATCAAGATCCCTCTACCTCCCCAAAACTCCATTTTCTGCTTGAAGACCTCTAGTGAGGGCAGATTCACCATTTCCTAGGGCAGGCCAGAAGGCAGAAATATTTGGCTCCAAGCTACAACTTCCCTTTCCTCATCTTTAAAATGAGGGAATTAGGCTCTGAAGTCCTTTTTAATACCAAATCTCTGATAGTATTTGAAGGGTAAAAGTGAAGGGTTAGAAGATCTGTGTTTGGCTCCAAAAGGTAAAAATGGGAGCAATGAATAGAAGTTGCAAAGAACAGGGGGAAGTACACTTTTGTACAGGTTTTAGCAATAAGAGAATTTTCCTTTTTTTTTTTTTGACTAGGTGACACAGTGGATAGAGCTCAAGACTAAGAGTCAGGAAAACCTGAGTTCAAATTTGAACCCAAACACTTACTAGTTATGTGATCCTGGGCAAGTCACTTAACCTCTGTTTGCCTCATTATCCTCACCTATAAAATAGGTCTAATAATAACACCTACTGTATTGTTAATACAATTTGAAGATTTTCCAATCCATTAATAGGCCCATGTTACCTTTCTGAGTCACATGAGCCTGTAGTGGGAGGAGCTTGCTGAAAGGGTAGAGCAGGAAGGGTGGAGTAGAGCTGAGGAGAAGGGAGACGGAGCAGTCAGAGCTAGACGAGAGAGAGAGAGAGAGAGAGAGAGAGAGAGAGAGAGAGAGAGAGAGAGAGAGAGAAAGGCAGATAGACAGACAGACACAGACAGACAGAGCAGCAGCTAGCATGAGTGAGAGAGGGGGTGATTTTACTTAAGGGAGCTTGGTTTGTGGATGTCTGTGCCCCCTGCATTGATAATGTGTATAGATTTCTTTGTTGCTATGATGGACTTGGCTTTCCCAAATGTTTTGGTTCTTCCTTCAATGAAGAGAGTCTGTTATATTTTGTGATTCAGAACTGTGCCAGCATATTCATAGCTGCCCTAGTCACTGTTAGTATAGCCTTGGCACTACACCTACCAGGTTTCTTTTGAGATCTAATAAGATAAAATTTTAAAGCGTTAGCCAGTTCCTGCCATGCAGTAAGTGCTATACTCATGTTAGTTATCATTATCAATATTAATCTTCCTCTCTGAAGTTCAATGTAAAGATACCATGGTAGAAACCCATGTGATTCTGTGGTTCTCTTGAATTTTTTAGAAGACTTTCCCTCTTTCAACTGGCTTAATACACATGGTTCCCACGGGGCAAGGTTGACACTGATCATTCCTAAATTAAGGACTACCTAATGTTAGAGCCCAACTTTTATCTGGCCATTAGGTTACATATTCTTGCTTATATAAGCAAAACTTCCTATTATCAGAGGTACATAATTAAGAATCATTGGTGGGGAAAGGTATAAAAACAAATAATATTGAGCCAGAAGGGACCGAAGAAATCCATTTATTGAACTCCATCAATTTATGAAGAAAGAAAATGAGGCTCAAAGATGGGAAGTGACTTACCCAAGGTCACTCGGATAGTAAATAGTAGCACCAGGATTAAAACAAGTATTCTGATTCCATACCAATACTTTCTCACCCTATACTGTGCTGCCTCTTATGAGCTCTTATTGATAAGATTTCAATGTAATAGAACATACACCTCTCTATGTATGATTTTTTAAAATTGTTTTGAAATAATTCTAAATTTTATCCTCACGCCCTCAAATCAGACCCTGATTTTACCAAGTATTTTGTCTCATTCTTACTAAGACACCTGGAATGACATTAATTCCAAATGTAAACTTAAAAACCCTATAAGAAGAGAAGGCAGAAAGTATTCAAAAAAAAAATCTGGATTGAAATAAGACTTAGTCAAACTAGATGATCTCTGAGGTCCTTCAAGCTGTGAAATTGTAACAACATCAACTCTAAAATGGATCTTACCCTCATTTTTTTACCTTTTGAATAGTTTCTCCATAATGTTTTGATTTGTGTTGAGGAAGGTATTATTTTAATTCAGTTTAATTAAAGTCACATTTATGAATATAAGCACCCACTAGGTATCAGGTGAAATAGAAAATATGCAAAATTACTCCAAGTTCATTTGGTTTTGACTTTGAACCTGAGTGGACATCTGTAAAGGGAAGGGGCTGCATGAAGATGAGAGATAAAGAAGGCCTGGCAGCCACACTGGAGAGTCTGGAAGCCCACTGGGCCTAGTCTGAGTGGGGATCTCACTGGTAGACCTGAGGGGGAGTTTGATGACTCATTTTTACCAGGGAACATGCTATATGCAAGAAAATGCTAGGAAGAGAAAGAAAAATACAACACAGACAGAAACTTCTTCCAAGGGTCTAGAGTCAGTTTGAAGAAGTGAATGAGGGAAGGACAGAAGCACAAATTGCTTAAATCCAAGGGAGACTGTGATATGTGCAAAATATAAGTCTAGGCTAAGTGCCATGAGAAATATGAGTAGAGTCAGATATCATTTTCAGAATCAAACATGGGCTAATAGATTCATGGATTCATGGAACAGTTGGCAGCTAAGCTGGGCCTTAAAGGAAGGGAAGGTTTTAAACAGCAGTCTTTGGGTACATCCATTACTGGAATGGGAGATGATGTGAGGAAAACCACTGAAACAGGAGAGGACAAGGTAAAAATGGAGGATAAGAAATATATCAGTCTAGTTTAGCTGGACTGTTTAGTAAATGATAGGAAAATATAAAATAAGTGTGGAGAGAAAGAATTCAGATTTTAGCAGACCTTGAATATCATGATAAAATTATTTACTTTATTCATTGGGCACTCCTAAATCACTACAGGTTTCTGAGTAGGAGTAATTTTTTTAAAGCTATGCAATAGTATGATTATTAGGGAAGGATAGATTAGAGTGAAGGCACTAGCCTATTGCTGTATCTCATATGATGCTCAATCTCCCATGTTTCTTCCTTTGCACTGCCTTGTCCCCTTAGTTGAAATGCTCTCCCTTTAATTCTTAGAATGTCTGACTTTCATCAAGAGTAAGTTCAAACTGTCATCTTCTTTATGAGGATTTTTCTTTCTCGTCTTTCAATAAATGGCACAATGGATAGTGCAATGGGCCTTATATCAGGAAGACCTGAATTCAAATCTGGCCTCAGATACTTATTAGCTGTGTGACTTTGAGCAAGTTACTGAACCTTCATCTGCCTCAACTACAAAACAGAGATAAAATAGCACCTAATTCTATGGTTTGTTTTAAGTATAAAATGAGGTAATATTTGCAAAACTCTTAGAATAGTGTCTAGCATATAGTAAATGCTTAATAAATGCTTGTTTCTTCCCTACTTTCCTTAGCTGCTAGTACCTCCTTCTGCTCTAATGTTACCCTTCAATCTAATTATTATGTAATACACACACATACATACCCACACGTATGTACAAACACACAAACACATACATCTATTTATGTACATGTTCTCTCCCCCACGAAAATATGAGTTCCTTGAGGATATGGCTTGGTTTGAGGATTTTTTCCTTTATATCCCCAACAGTTAACCCACAGAAAAATCTTAATAAATGCTTGTTGATAGATTGGATGGAGACATGGAGATCAATTAGGCTGCTATCATAATAGTTAGATGAGACTTCAAACAGGTATTTTGTAGTATATATAGAAAGGAGGATGCAGATAAAAGAGTTCCAGTTTAGAAGAGAAGGAAATTGGCAAAAGGATGAATATGGAGAGGAAAGAAAACGGGAGAGTCAGGTAATTCTGAAGCTTCGAGTCAGTTTAATTGGGAGCATGATCATAGAAATACAGAGGTAGGGCAGGTTTTGAGGGGAATGTAATGAGTTCGAGAGGCAGCAGGTTATAGTGGGTAGAGAGCTAGTTTTGAAGCAAGGAATATCGGGGTTCAGTCCCACCTCTGATGTAAACTGGCTATATGACCATAACCAAGTACACACAGAACTTTCTGAATTTCTCCAATTTAGTAGTGCAGGTGCTGACTTGCATTGAAAGTTTCCTTATTCAAAAATTCCTAAAATAAATGAAATTAAAGGTCCAGTCTCTATTTCCTAAACTGAATTCATTTCTAAATGAGGACATTGAAGTATGCATATGGTAGGTATTAGGGGGATGGGTGGGGAAAGGCAGGTGAGAGATTTGAGAAGCAGTTGAAAAATAAGCCTAAAGACCCAGGGAGAATTTGGGGAGAGAAATAAAAATTTTGAAATCATCTGTTGATTGCCAAAGTCATAATGCATAATATCACATAAAGAGAGATTTTAGGGAACAGCCATGGATAGAAACATGGGGATAGCCAGCAAAAAGGATAGGAGAAGATAACTAACAAAGGCCAAGAAAGAATAGTTAGGGAACTTGGAAGAGAACCATCTTCTTTTACAACCTGCGACAGTGTCCCATGGAAAATAACCTTGTTATTTTCTATTTATTGTTCAATATGACTAGTATATTTTCATCTCAAATCAATTTAATTCATTGACCATTTGTCAAGCACCTACTATGTATAAGCCATTAATCTAGATTCTAGGAATTCACAGACCAAAACAAAACAACCCTTATCAGGAAACTCATAGTCTACGAGGATGATGTAGCACACACCCACAGACAAGTACATAGATGACTGTGAGGTTAATGGGGAATAAGATCTTCCTTGCCTATCAATAGGCCTAATGTAGAGCCCATTAAGGGAAGCTTGCTTGCTTGTAGGAAGACTTATATACCTTTTATTAATTTCTAATTAGGCACTGAACCTATTAGCTGAAGGAGTATATATTCTAAGAAGTGAGCTTTTGCTTTGGGGTTTTGCTTATGAGAAAGATGTGATTCCCTGGTCAAGACTCTGAGTGGCCATATATTCAGAGTTCCCCAACTCCTAAGATGTAAAGGCTCTCTCAATTCAGTGGTGGATGTAAAGCTTTGATTCAGGCAGTAGAGCCCTGTCTGTTGGTCTTTATTATTCTCCTCTGTATTTTTTCTGTTTAATTAAAGAAGATTGTGGACCCCTGAAAAAGCTGTCTTTCCTAGTAAAGCAGATAAAAGAACCTGCACTAGCAGCCATCCTGGGTGTGCAAGTGTGGTTGTTATTACAATAACATAACTTGATGAGAGAGAAAAACACTTTACCAAGTCAAATAGATTCTTGGAAGGAAGATATGGATTCTGAATCAATCAATCTGTTGCATTATTAAGTTGCATTTATTAAGTCCTTCTGGCCATGGAGAATTTCTTGTGTGACTCCATGGAGGCATGAGATTGAATCTTACCTGTGAAGAACATCTTCTTTAGCTGAAACTTAGCTTTTCTGCATGGGAATTTTTATGAAATAAGGCTAGAGAGATGGATTGGCATCAGATGGTGGAGAAGACCTTAAATGTTAAGCAGAAAAGTTTGTGCCTAATCGTAGAGGCAATAGGAAGCCACTAGAGGCTTGTGAGAATTTATCTCTGATCTAAACAAGGTAGTTTACCATGTTTGCTTTGGGATTTTCCTGGATATTCTTTAGTGATTAAATTTAGTTCTTTTTGATGCTTATGTGCCATCAAAATCCAGCTGTTGTATTTTGAAATTGCCACATTTAATACACAAACTCCCCAATACAGTGCATGCCATACTGTTACCTAAAGGACATATTTGGGTTTAATGCACATATACACAAACATACACACACATACACCACACACACACACACACACACACACACACACACACACACACACAAGAATACATCTCACATTCTCTATGGGAAAAACATAGTCTTCTCTACGAATATATCAATGCAGGGTATCATTTAATCATAACATTGGATCATTGGAGCTATGTCTCCCTCTGTCATATTACAGCCTTGAATTATGGAATATTCAACAAGAGGTTGTCTATAGTTCAGCGAAATCTTAGGCATAAGGTTGCAGCCTTGGCATATTTAAGTGTTGCTAGAGGCAACATCTGGCTACTCTATAATTAAGCTATTGTATTAAACAGAATGTTTATTTTTTCCATATCTAAAATTCCTGACTGGCAGCTCTTAAAAAGTTAAGATGTGTTGTGCGAAACAAACTTTTGCTCATTTGATATTGATTTTTTTAAATATGTGAGATTACATAAATATTCCTTTACTTAGGTCTTTCAGGAAATTAGACAGTATAGTATTGGGCCTTCATGAAGACTGTGCCTAGGGAGAGCAAAGTAAGCAGAATCAAATGTACTGCATACAAAATAACCACTACAATGTAAAGCGAATTAACAGAAAAGACACCAGAATTTAGATCAATACAATAAACATCCTTGAACATATTTCTACTGTTACTATAGAGAAGTGGGAAACAACAAGTGAACAATCTGACACATTCAGTCAGGTTTGTTTTTTGTATTGGTTTGATTTGCCTAACCATACTTTGTTATGAGAGAGATTTTTGGTTGCGATGGTGGGGTATGGTACTGCGGATGATGTTGCTGTGAAAAGCAGCAAACAAAATTTCATTTTTAAAGAAAAAAAAAGTGTTCCCATGGCAAGGTTGCAAAATATTATGGGAAGTTTAGACTTATCTTGATAAATCTTATTTACCCTGAAACTCTAGGTATGCAGCATGGTATAGTAGAAAGAGTGTTGGATTTGGATTTAATAGAGAACTCATTTCAAATCCTGATACTTCCTTCTGTATGACCTAGTGGTGGAGAAATTCATCTCTATGAATTTTACTCTTCAAAATCAAGATATATTCATTATATAGCTCATAGGGATGTTTTAAATCTTAATGTGGTTTTAAAAAGATTTCATGTATATTGGAAAAACTTATTGCTTTATTTCTCAATTTTTGTTTTTGTGGCCATTGAACTCATAGTCACATTATTAAAATGTTTCTTTATAGTGAGCATAATAAAGCTCCTCTTTGATTTCATATTCTGATTTAAACCCTTTTTTAATAAATGATATTATGGGACACCAATGGGGAACTTTTAGAGAAAAAGGATAACTCAGCACTGGTTCCTAGGATTTGAGCTAAAAATATGATATTAGATGGACTGAAATTGCTGGACTCAATAATCCATTCTTTCCATGTAAAGCTTTTGACCTAAAGCAATATTTCCCAAATTCATGTTGCCATGGAACACTTTGGAGCATGTGATATATTGGCTTGTTTTTTCCATGCTTTTCTAAGAGGAACATCCTGGTAGATGAGTGGAAAGAATTCTGTACTTGGAGTCAGGAGATTCAGGTTCAATTTATTAGCTCAAGTACTTACTAGCTATATAACTACTGGTAAATCATAGGACAAGTGTGGAAGTAGACTAAAAATTTTGTTGCTGATACCAATTTATATGAGGGAGCAAGAGGAAAAGCAGTTGAAAAAATAAACTTGATCTTACCCTAAAGGTTTTGTTGGCTTCTCCTAACTGGTTATGTCTTTGTGACCATGGGTGATAACTGAAAGAGTTTAGTCTTCTATTTGGAGAAAAGGTTGTCTAGCAACTGGATTTTATCAGAAGGTAAGAGAGAGAAAATTCAACTATGGAGGTGTCCAGGAGAATCCAGCTGAGAGTAATATAACAGAGAGAAATGTGTAGCAGGTAGCCCAACTCAGCAGAGAAAGCAACTCACCTGATGACATCACCGGGGACACCAGTTATTCTATAGTATCAGAGGTTTTAGTCATTCTGGTCTCAGAAAGGTATGTCCTGGATGAAAGGGTGTCCTATTATTTGTGCCCCACCACCTATGTTCCCTAGTCATATATGTTCTCTTGTGAGTGCCCCTTTGTCCACTAGTCATATGATAATTTGTGGAAGAGTGCATCCCTGGGTGTACGGTGGAAAACTTTTTTTTTCCATAATTTGTCCTGTTATACTGTTTAATGAAATCTCTTCCTTGGAATACTAAACAAATTTTGTTCATTTGATTTAGCAAATAAAAACCAGTGCTCTGATTGTATGGTAAAAGATATATCTTGATGGAATTTTTTTGAGATAGGATTCTGTTTGGATGCTAATTCACAGTCTAAAATCTGGGGTGGCATTCAGTGATGTCAGTAACATGGAGGGATAGAGCCAAGTGACATAACAAATCTTAACAGCTGGAAAGGACCTTGAATGACTTTTAGTCTAATGCCCTCCCTTGACAGATAAGGAAATTGAATTGCAGATGGTTCAAATGTTTTGTTTAAGGTTTACTGGAAGCAAAGAATAGAGTAGAAAAAGTTTACTCTGGTTCTTTAACTCCAAATACAGGTATATTTATACTATAGCATATCTGCCTCTATTTTTCTGTTTAATTTATCCTCTGAGGATCATGGGATTCAGAACCAAATGGAATTTTAGACATCATTTCCTAAACCTATCCTTTTACAAATGAGGAAATTGAGGACCTGAACGATGAAATGACTTGTGTGAACTCATAAAGGTAGTAAAGAACAGATAGAGATAATTTATATCCAGGTTTCCTAGCTTTAAATCCAGTGTTATTTCCATTATTCCATGCTTCCTAAGGGCATCTTTAGATTTAACTTCTCCAGCATATCAGAAACTTGAAGTGACATTTCGCTGAAAAAGGAACAAGAAGGAAGGTGGAGAGGAAGGTACAGAGAGGTCCCATTCCTGTTGTGGATGCTGCAGTTTAGCATATTGAGATCTAAATAGTGACAGATGAAAATCATGCCATCCTGTGAACAGCTAGAGGGGTAAACTCTGGATTAGACATGAAAGCATAAAAGTTACTAAATCCTAAGAGATTATAGAAGGAAAAATATCTCATTACCTAATAAATAATAAAAATAACAGCTACATAACACTAAGTGCTAGGCACTGTCCTAAGCACCTTTTAGTCATTAATTCATTTGTATAAAGTGGTGGTAATCATGATGTTGGTGGTTGGGGCTTCATAACTCCAAAAAGCCATTGTGACTAAAACACACAGCCTTTCTTGTTTCCTTTGTTCATTCACCATTCATTCATTCATTCATTCACTCACCATTCATTCATTCATCCATCCATCCATCCATTCATTCATTCATTCTTTCATCAAGGTACCTTTTATGTTTTGTACACCGTGCTAGGTGATGGTAATATAACTATAAAACCAAATGTCATCTAAAAGCGGTTTATGTTCAGTTGAGTGGGGAAGGACAAATATGTGCACAAAAATATAAAATGTAAATAAAGTATGAGTACAAACTCATTTCTAGGTGAGGGGAAGAAACCGACAGAAACAACGGGGGCGGGGCAAGGGAAGAGATGAGGATAGGTATTAAAAAAGCTAGGGATTCTAAGAGTCAAAAGCAAGGAAGGAATATATTCCAGGTATAGAGAGAGGGGGCATTTTGTGCAATATATGGAATGTCTTAAATGGAGAATTTTAAGTCAATTTGGTTGGGAGATAGGGTGCATGGAATAGAATATTGTGTAGCAAGTCTGGAAATGTAGGCTAAAGTCAAACATTGTGAAGGGTTTAAAAAAAAACTAGAGTCCTATATTTTATTCTAGAAGTAAGAGAGAGCCACTGAAGTTTCCTGAGCAGGGAGTAGGGATTGGCATGGTCAAATGTGATGTTTGGGAAATATCAATTTAGCAGCTGTTTGGAAGATGGATTACAAGATGAAGAATTCAAGACAGAGAGACAAGTTTAGTGAATGATTGTGATCTTTCAGATAAGAGGTAGTAAAGAATTTGAAACCATAAGTTTCAAAATAGTGTGAAAATTGAATACATGTGACTTTTCAACTGATTGGCTATGAAAAAAAACAAAGGAGAGTGAAGCATCAAACCTGAGTGACTGCGAGGAGATAGGGGTGTTCTTAACAAAAATGGGTAGTTTAGGTGGAGGCAAGGGTTTGGGGTTAAAGATGAGTTCTGCATTTGATATGGTGAGTTTGAGATGCCTTTTGGTAAACCCAATTTGAGATGTCTCAAAGTTGGTGCAGACCTGAAGCTCATGAGGGAGAACAGGGCTACATATATAGAACTGGGACTCACATCAAAAGTTACTTAAACCTATTGGAAACTGATGACATCACCAAAAGAAAGAGTGTAGAAAGGAAAAAAAAGGGCCTAGGAGAGAAACCAGTGGTACGGTCATGCATATGAAGGACATAGATGATAAGCAAAAGAGACAAAGAAGGAATATCCAAGCAATTGGACATGCTTAATACAGTGTACAACAAATAGTAGAAGGGATTGTCCACAGCGTCAAATGCTTCAGAGGGATAAAAAGAGAAAAAAAGAAGGTGAGCACTGAGAAAAGGCCATCAGATTAAATAATTAGAAAACCAGTCCAGAAATAGAACTTGGTAATGGTTCTATTATGTAACTGTAAGAGTTCTGAGTTGATCGAATCATCTCTTTTTTTTTCCTTCCCTTTTATTTTTTATCCACCAAATGAACCTGTGAGATTGCTAAACAGTGTTAAGTGTTAAGTCTCAGCTAGTAATCATGAACTAATATTGCTGATAATTACTAAGGTTATAAAGGTTACAGCAACAACAAAACACAGCATTTTTTATAACATACTTAAAAGATCGTAGACTTCATCAGTATACTCATAATGATGAACTAAGATGGACCCAAAACTTCTAGATTTGGATAAATGGTCTGTGTGAATTCTTATGACCTCATGGCCAGTCTTTTGCAGATCACCTTGTCCCAACATATTTGATCTGGTTTTCAAAGGTCAGACACAGAATCCATCACTGAATCTCTACTCCAAACCTTTTCAGCTTGCGCGCTTCTAGGATCGTGGGTTATCCTAGCATAGTTGCTGTCATAGTATGATGAGACACCATAAAATGATGGTAATAGGGGCTATGCTAGTACAGAATCATCTCTGTCAGGTTTTACCTAGTATGGGCTCAATGATGAATTTAGTGCCTGTTGTCTGAAGGCCAGCCTAGTTATGCCAAATCAAGTCAATAAACATTCGTAGCATGAGGGATACAATGAAAGGGGAAAAACAGTACTTCACCTCAAGGAGTTCACTGTTAATGGTGGAAATAATATGCAAACAAGAAAAATACATAATAAATTAGATCTCTTAGGGGAAGGCACTAGTAGTGAGGGATCCAGGAAAGACCAGGAAGTGAAACTTTGGCTAAAACGTGAAGGAAACCAGAAAGACTGGAAGAAGTCACAAGTAGGGACAGAGTTCCAGCCATGGAGGACAGCTGGTAAAAAGGTATAGAGATGAATAATGGAGTACCTGCTCCAAGAAATAGCAAGGAGACCTGTGGCACTGGATTGTAGAATGTTTGGAGTTGATTGAAGTGTCAGAAAACCAGAAGATAGAAAGGTGCTGGTTATAAAGGATTTAAAAAGTCAAACAGAGGATTTTGTATTTGATGCTGGCAGTAATAAGGAACTACATGAATATATTTAAGAGGAGAGTGACATGGTCAGACTTGTACTTTGAGAAGAATAATTATTCGAGAGCAGAAAGGAGGGTGGACTGGAGTGACAAGAACTCTGAAGCAGAGAGTCCAATCAGCAACCCATTGCAAAAGTTTGGGCTTCATGTGATAAAGCCCTATATTGATGTAATGGCAGTGATAGAGGAAAGAGAAGAGCTGATATAACTCATATTATAAGGGGTGAAGGGAAATTATTTATCAATAGATTGGATATGGGTGAATGTAACAATAATGCTGCTTGCCGCTACTGTGGCTGTGTAAGGCCAATAACACCAGTACACAGGAGGGCTACTAGCACAGGTTCTTTGATCTGCTTTTCTAAGGAAAGTGACTTTAAGGGGTTTACAGTCTCACATTAATTAAACATACATGTATCATTCCCTTAGTTCAGGGGAAAAAGTCAGTACCCTGAACTTTAGAACAAATACAAACAGAAATTACAGGCAGAAATTATATAAACAGAACAAATAACACAAATCAACAGACAGGCTTATATCCTGACCTAAATATATAGTTAACAGAGAGAGAAGGACAAACATCTGGGTTTTCAAAGCTGGGGGACTCCTTAATGGCTACCCAGAGTCACCACACCAACACTCTTCAAATGAGTGAGTCCCCCAACAAAATGCTAACGTCCTGCAGTTCTAAGAGTTCTTGACTCTCAATTTTCGATTCTGAGTTCAGTGGCTAATCTCTGGGTATATATACCCTTTTTCAGGGTCAGAGAGGTTCACACCTCTCATGACCTAATTAGCAAAAGGGTGTGAGCCTTCCTACAAACAAAGGCAAGACTCAATCAAAGGCATTTGATTGCCTTAGTGCTAAGAAGAACTCCATGAGAAAAAAAACAGTAAAAAGTCCCATTTTGCTTGCCCTTATAGTGAATCAGAAATTGTGATGAGTGAAAGATACAAGCTTGAATGACTGGGAGGGTGATAGCGCCCTCAATAGTAATTAAAAAGCTAGGAAGAGAGAGGGGTAAGAGGATAAGAGAATGAGTTCAGTTTTAGACATACTGAATTTAATATGTCTAAAACACATATAGATTAGACATTTTACTGGAGGTCAAGAGATAGTTTAGAATTGAATAACTAAATTGAATCCATGGGAACTGATGGAATAACCAAACAAAATGTTATAGAGGAAAAAAAAGAGGGTCTAAGACAGAGCCTTAGGGAACACCCATACTTATGTGGGTATGACCTGGATGAAGATTCAGAAAAGGAAACTGAGAAGGTGCAGACATATACGTAGGAAGAAAAAGCGGAGAGATCAAAGTCATAAACCCTAGAGTAGAGATTATCAAGGAAAAGAGGATGATTGACAGTTTCAAGGGTGGCAGAGAGGTAAAGAAGGATAAGGATTGAAATATGCCATTAGATTTGACAAACGACATCACTAGTAAAGTTAAAAAGCAGTTTCACATTAATAACAAGGTTAGAAGCCATAATATAGAGAGTTAAGAAGAAAGTGAGAGAAGTGAACTGGAGGCCCCTATTGTAGATGGCCCTCTTAAGGAGCATAGCCCTGAAAGGGAGGAGAGATATAGGGCAATTGCTAGTAGGGATGGATGGATAAAGTGAGGATTTTCTGAGATTGGATTAGACATGGGTGTGTCTGTAGGTAATTGAGAAGCAGACAGCAGACAGGGCAAGACTGAAGATTAATAAGAAAGTAGAAATGATTGAGGAGGTAATTTTTTGGGGAAGAAAGAACAGAATGAGATTACTTGTATATACAGAGGAGTTTCACTTGGCTCTTCACCTAAAGGTTGCTGTCAAGAATAGAATGGTTTCCACCATAGCAACGTATGTACCAAGTCATTAGGTATTGCTATTTGAAGTAGTGGAGACAATTCTGAGACTGACAAAAGCAGATAAAATCAGTCAGTCAGCTAATAGTAATTGAGCACCTACTGTGTGTTGGACACTATGTTAAGTACTGAGGATACAAGGAAAACCAAAAACAGGAAAAAAATAATAAAAAAAAGAGTCTCTGCTCTCAAGGAGCTCACAGTCAATGAGGGAAACAGTGCAAAAAACTATGGACAAAGAAAATATATACAGGACAGACTGGGAGGAAGGCAATAAGAAGGAGTTAGGACTGAGAAAGGCTTCCTACAGAAGGTAGGGACTTGGCTGAGGCAAAGATGAAGAGGGAGAGTGTTCCAGGCATAAGGGGAAGCCAAGGAAAATATTTGAAGGTTGGAGATAGTATCACATATGAGGAATATCAAGGAGACCAGTTTCACTGGATCATAAAGTATATAGAAGGGATCAAGGTGTAAGAAAACTGGAAAATTCAGAATGGACTGGTTCATGAAGGGCTTTAAGAGCTAAAAAGAGGATTTTATATTTGATCCTGCCACAGGGGCAGTGAGGTGGCACAGTGCATAGAGTGCAGGACCTGGAATCAGGAAAACTCATTCTCCTTAGTTTAAATTTGGCCTCAGACACTTACTAGTTGTGGGACTTTCAGCAAGTCGCTTAACCCTGTTTGCCTCAGTTTCCACATCTGTAAAATGAGTTGGAGAAGGTAATGGCAAATCACACCAGTGTCTTTTCCAAGAAAACCCCAAGTGGGGTCACAAAAAGTTGGACATGACCAAAATGACTTAATAACAACATTAGAATTTACTGAATGGGGCTTGATATAGTCAGACCTGTGTTTTAGGAAAATCAATTTGCCAATTAATTTATGGGTGTATTAAAGTGGAGAAAGACTTAAGACAGGGAAACCCCAAAGGTTTGTGGCATGAAGTGATGAAGGACTTTACCAGGGTGACAGCAGTGTTACAGGAAGGAAGATGAAAGCATAGATCTTTCCTGTTTCCCTTTATTAGAATGCAATCATTTGAGGGCAGGGATGATTTGTTTTTTGGGTCATTATATTACTGGTTTCTAATACAGTGCCTGGAAAATCATACTGTTGATGAATTCTTATTGAATGACATTAATTTTTAACAACATCTTAACATTTTTATTTAAAGTTTTCACTTCCAAATTCTATTTCTCCTTCCCTGTTCTTCCCTCTCTTTCTTTCTTCCCAAGAAAGTAAGCAATCAGATATACATGTGCAATTATGCAAAACATTTCCATATTGACTTTTTTAATATTGGCTCAGGCTACTCATGAGTAATTAATTCTTTCTCAATTCTTTAGATCTGACATTATTTAAGTGAAAAGTGATTTATAGTTGTGTTCATATAGTTCCTAGGTTTGTCTTGGCAGGTAGCCTCCGAAGTATTTTATATTGTTTACAGTTACTTCAAATGGAATATCATTTTTATCTCTTGCTGCTGGAAGCTGGTAATATATAGAAATGATAATTTATGTGGATTTATTTTGTATTTTGCCACTTTTCTAAAATTGATAATACTTTCAAGTAGTTTTTAAAATTTTTTTCTCTAGGATTTTCTTTGTAATGACATCATATCATCTGCAATTTTGTTTCCTCATTGCCTATTCTAATTCCTTTAATATCTTTTTCTTATTGCTATAGCTAACATTTCTAATACAAAATTAAATAATACAGGTGATAATGGGCATCATTCATTAATCTTGATTGTATTGGGAAGGCTTCCAGTTTATCTCCATTACAAACAATGCTTGTTGGTGGTTTTAGAGAAATATTACTTATTTTAAGAAAAGCTCCATTTATTCCTATGCTTTCTAAAGTTTTTAATACTAGTAATACTTTTGATACTAGTAGTTTGTTTTTCTTTTTTTCTTTTTTATTCAAATCAGCTGGTTGTTTATATAGTTGTTTTTTTCCTAAAACCAGCTTCTAGTTTTATTTATTATTTCTATGTTTTGTTTTATTTTTAATTTTCACTTTTATTACTCTCTCCTTGGATTTTCAGGATTTCCATTTTGGTGTTTATTTGGGGATTTTTAATTTGTTGTATTTTGCCAAAAATTTTTTCTGCATTTATTTAGATAATCATGTGATTTCTGTTGCTTGTGTTATTGATATGGTCAATTATTCAGATAATTTTTCTAAAATTGATCCAGCCCTGCATTCCTGGTATAAATCCCACCTAGTCATAGTGTGTAATCCTTGTGATATATTGCTGTAATCTCTTTGTGAATATTTTATTTAAAAAATTTGCAACAATATTCATCAGGGAAATTGTTCTATAATTTTCTTTCTCTGTTTTTACTCTTCCTTGTTTAGATATCAGCATCATATTTCTCCTTCCCTATTTTTTTCAAATAGTTTGTATAGTATTGGGATTAATTGTTCTTTAAATGTTTGGTAAGATTCATTTGTAATTCTAACTGGTCATGGGGGTTTTTTCTTAGAAAGTTCATTGATGGCTTGCTCAATTTCTTTTTCTAAGATTGGGTTATTTAAATATTTTATTTCTTCTGTTAATCTGGGTAAATTATATTTTTGTATGTATTTGTCCATTTCATTAAGATTGTCAAATTTATTGGCATATACTTGGGCAAAGTAGATCCTAACAATTGTCTTAATTTCTTCTTCATTGGTGGTAAATTCAGTGCTTTCATTTTTGATACTAGTAATTTTTCTTCTTTCTTTTTTTAAAAGAAATTAGCCAATTATGTACTTAATTGTTTTTTTCATAAAACCAGCTTTTTGTTTTATTTATTATTTCAATGGTTTTCTTACTTTTGATTTTATTAATCTCTCCTTGGATTTTCAGGATTTCTAATTCAGTGTTTAATTGGGGATTTTTAATATGTTCTTTATCTAGTTTATTTTTTAGTTCCATGCTCAATTCATTGATCTGCCTTTTCCTCTATTTTATTGATGTAACTAATTAAAGATACAATTTTTCCATAAGTACTGCTTTGGCTGAATCCCATAAGTATGTTGTCGCATTGTTTTCATTTTCTTTAATGAAAGGCTACTCATGAGTTTTGCTTCTGTGATTTGTTCTTTGACTCACTTATTATTTAGGATTGGATTATTTAACTTTAAATTAAATTTTAATCTCTCTTCCCATTGTCCATTATTGGATTTTTTTTAGAATTATGATCAGAAAAGGATGCATTTACTATTTCTGCTTTTCTACATTTGGTTGTGAGGTTTTTCTGTCCTAACATATGGTCAGTTTTTCTGTAGGTGTCATGTACTATTTTCTTTTCCCATTTAGTTTTCTCCAGAAATCTAACTTTTTTCAGAATTTCATTCATCTCCTTAACTTCTTTCTTGTTTATTTTTTGGTTTGATTTATCTAGTTATGAGAGGGGAAAATTTGATTTATCTAGTTATGAGAGTGGGCAGTTGAGATCCCCCACTAGTTTCATTATCTTTTTCCTCCTGTAACTCATTCAACTTCTTCCAAAATTTATATGCTATAACATTCAGTGAACATATGTTTAGTACTGATATGACCTGATTGTATAGTTTCCTTCTTTATCTCTTTTAATTAGATGTATTTTTGCTTTTGCTTTGTCTGAGATCATGACTGCCATGCTTTCTTTGCTTCAGCTGAAGCATAATAAATTTTGCTCCAGTCCTTACCTTTACCCTGAGTGTATCTCTCTGATTCAAATATGTTTCTTGTAAACAACATATTGTAGGATTCTGGTTTTTAATCCATTCTGCTATCCACTTCTGTTTTATGACTGAGTTCATCCCACTCATGTTTTTATGGTTATGATAACTGTGTATTTCCCTCTATGCTATTTTTGACTTGTTTATCCTCCCTTTTTTGGAGGGGAGAAGGCAAGGCAATTGGGGTTAAGTGACTTGCCCAAGGTCACACAGCTAGTGTGTCAAGTATCTGAGACCAGATTTGAACTCAGATCCTCCTGACTCCAGGGCTAGTGCTGTACTTACTGCACCACCTAGTTGCCTCTCTTTTATCGCCCATGCTTTTCCTCCTCACAAATGTTTTCCTTCTGATCACTGCCTTCCCCAATCTACCCTCCCTTTTATGAGTCTCTTCTATTATCCCTGTCCATTTTTATTTCCTTGTAGGGTAAGATAGATTTCTGTATCCAACTAAGTATGTATATTATTTCCACTTTGATCCAGTTTTGATGAGAATAATGTTTAAGCTTTGCCTGTCTCCCCTCCCTTTCCACTGCATCACAATAGCTCTTTAATGCCTCTTTTATGTAGGATAATTTATCCCAATCAATCTCTTCCTTCCTTCTTCTTCCAGTGTAATTTTCTTTCTCACCCCTTTATTTTGTTTTTTTTGACTATCATCCCATCAAAGTCACTTTATATCCACACCCTCTGTCCATATACATTCCTTCAAATTGTTCTTGTAATAGTAAAGTTTTTAAGGGTTAAAAAATTGTCTTTCCGTATAGAAATGTAAACAATTAACTTTATTAAATTTTTCATATTTTCTCTTTATTGTTCTTTTTCACCTTTTTAAGTTTCCCTTGATTCTCGTATTCAAGGTCATAAGCCATCTAGTCCAACCCCTTCATTTTACAGGTGAAGAAACTGAGGGTCAGGGAGGCTAAATGGCTTCTTCAAAGAGTCAGAGGAAGTATCAGAAGTGAGAATTGAACTCAGATCATCTGATTTCATAGCTGGTGTTCTTTCACTGTCCCACTTTAATTCTCTAACTTGCCTTTACACAATTCATGAGTGGCCAAATCGGGGCCTTCTGAATTCCAACCCAAAATTTTTATTAAGTACATTCATTATTCTAATCTAAAAACAAAAACAAACAAACAAACAAAAACATGATTATTTTTTCCTTCTTTGTTCCCCCTCTAAATTCTACCCTCTACGGAGAATTTGTGGAAAGACGATGACCAGAATTACACATGATAAAATCACTTGGTTGGGTAGCAATATGATTGATGAAGGAAGTGTGCCAACAGAGAGATCATGAATCCATCAGCATATAAACTCAATAAAGTGTTAATCAAAACTTATATTCTCATTCTATTTTGAACAAGATCTTTAGTATGACAATATAGGAATCACGTGACTAGTTCATTCTGAGCAATATAACAACAAGGTACTATAATAGATGAAAATGTAAACCAAAAAACCCAAATAAGGGAACTGGCCATAGATTTATGGAGATATATTTGAGCATGTATGCCTACCGTAGGGGGATAATCTCAGATGAAGGAATGAGATACTTATCTACAACACTCCTGTTTAAAATAGACTTTCACATATTATTGAGCAAATTAAAGTCACTTGGAGATTTAGCTTTTGCTGGGGATGTAGAGTCCAGGGAATACCCAAAAGACATTGGTCCAGGTTCCACTGGGTATTTGAGGGGGATGCAAAGGTTAAGGCTGCAGGGTGGTCAGGTTTCTAAGTTGATTAAACAAAGAAAGAAAGAATAAGTATGGGTGTCCATTGGATAAGATTTTGAACAGGCTAAGGCAGGTAGATGGTACAGGGAATAGAATGCAAGTTTTAGAGTCAGGAAGAACTGAACTCAAATCCAGCCCCAGACACTTACTAGCTTTGTGACTCTCTGCAAGTTGCATAATATCTATCTGCCTCAGTTTCCGATTTTTTTGTGAAATTAGAGTAATAGGACCCATCTGCTAGGGTTTTTTTTTAGTATGAGTATGAAATTATACATATATAAAATATGTATAAAGCATTTTTTAAATCTTAAAGTTCTATATATACAGGTTAGCTACTATTAGCTATCATTGTAAGGGAAAAAAAATGAACACATCCACATTATATACATGATATAAAATTGTAAGGGTTAACTAAGAGAGAACCCATACGCTCCTATTGTGTCCTGGTATTTTCAGGGGAAAGTAAGGAAGGTTCCCAGCATCTTGGATAGAATCAGCTGTACCAATGGGAATATCAAAGAGGGCATGGGAAAAAGTCCATGACTAAAGGAATGAGCAAGCATCAGTGAATTATGAGCTTCATGGTTGGAAGAGATATCCTCATCAATAAGGTCACATATCCATTAGAGCGTATATTAGAAAGTGAGAAAAGATCATGAGCTCATCTAGTCTAACTTCATTATTTTATAAATAAGGAAACTGAGGCCCTAAGAGGTGAAGTGACTTACCCAGGATCATACAGCAAAGAAAGAGCAGAGCTAGCACAAGGACACAAATTTTCTTACCCTATAAACAGTGGTCATTCCCATATGCTCCACTGTTTCCCAATTAAGCTTGGGTATAAAATGCATGACACATTCCTGAACTTTCATTTAAAATTAATTTATTCACTAAGCAATTCTCTAGGATTCTGAAGAGAATCCACAAAGGATGTATACCCAAAGGTAAGGTACTCAAATATCTAAGTTTTCAATCTCATCTTTCATATAAGAACAAAAAATAAAGGCAGCTCACATGTCTTTCAGAATTAATGCCTTCTTTGCAAGTGGAAATTTTCTCACGAAAAGAAAGGGGGGGCAACATTTTCATCTGTATTTCTCCATATGATACATCTGTGATTGTTTCCAATAATAGTTGTGATCCTCAAACAGGTAGAAATTCATCTGTCGAAATAAGCTGTCAGGCTTTACTTTAAAGTTGAAGCTTTCAGTAATCAGTGAGTACCCTCCAGAAGTTTAATTATGGGCCTTGAGTGGATACAAGTAACACTTGAGTCGGTAGTGCTGCTGTGGCTTAGATGAAGACACTATCCCAAACACACAGTCAAAAAGAAGATGCAGATTTTCACTCTGCAAATTAACCAAGAATGATTATACAAAAGCAAGTGGGAAATCAAGGTTACATTTTAAACATAATTTTGTGGTGCTTAAAGAATGTGTCACTGTGACAGATGGACAGTACTTTACGCAGCAGGTGGAGTGGCAAGAGTGATGAATTTGGAGCTAAGAAGTTTGGGTTCAAATTTTAGCTCTGTCATTTGTGATATGACCTTGAATCAGATAGTCCATGTCCTTGGGACTCACTTGCCTCATCTGTAAAATGAAGTAGTTGGATTCAATTGTCTTTCATCATTTCCAGCTCAGATGCTTTATAATTGAAGGGAAGTAAATTTCACTTTCCTGAGCCCCAAAATTGATGAATTAGTCCGTGAACATCTATAAAGACCCTACTCTGTGCTGGACAATAGCCTATATACTCAAGCACGAAGCAGTCGCTGCCCTCAAAGAACTTAACATTGCTTTGAGAGAAGCAGTGTTTACCTATTTAAACAATATATACAAAATGAATTACAAGGCAGTTTTTTGGACAGAGATCATGCAATTAGAGATAGAAAGGACCTTAAAAATTTTCTAGACCAACCCTCTCATTTTACAGATGAAGAGCTGTGGTCCAGAAATTAAATAACTTGTTGTTTGTTCTTCGTTCTTAAAGAGGACCAATAATATCATGAGGGTGATGACTTGACTAGTGCACTAATTGGATTTAAGTGAGACAGAGCGGTGCACTCATCAGCCTCACTCCCTCCTTCAGAGTCATTGAAGTCCAGTGGCAAGACAAAGGTCAAAATGACTATAGGACCCAAAGTTGCAGAAGAGATCCAAGCCAGAAATCAAACTCAGGTTCAATGACAACAGTCTCAAGGCTTGTTATACAATTATACTGCCTCCCAGGAAGTCATTTAGCAATTGTGGGGGATCAGTAAAGGCTTAAATTTCTAGATCTATAGTATAGTGATAATAATATTTCAAGAGTAATCAGTTGACAGCCACTTTATTAAGCTCCTAATATGTATGATCTGCTATACTAAGTAGCAATGATACGAAGAAAAACCACAGATACTCCCACCCTTTAGGAATTGTTTCACTGAAATGTAAATATATATACATACACATACACACATATATAAATTTACATATATGCACACAGATAATTAATGCGTATGTGTATATTCATATGTGTAATAACATACACACATGCATGCACACATGCGTACATATATACATATATACATATGTGTGCCAAGGAATCTGAGAAGGGAAAAAACACATTTCTTTCAATGCTATATAAATTAACTGATTTTTTAAAAAAATCTGTCTACCTCATAGAGCTGTTGTGAGAACTAAATATTGAGGTGGGTCCTTTGTTCTTGAAGAGGATCAAAATAACATCACTATGTTGGAGTCAGGGTACGATGTATCCCATCGTGGATGATCAGACCAATCTGAAATTGGAAGGCTTTACAATAGGTTGGGGACAAATAGTCTACATGAACCTTTAGAATAGAGATTTCTCTAAATTTCCACAACTCATGGTTTTGGGTGGGTTCTTTTTGAGCTATTTCAATTATGCTTCACTCATAGAGAATAGTACCTTCTTTGATGTGGGCATGCCATGCTGGGTGGTCCTGTGAAGTATCTTCCATGTCATGCAATCCATTCCAAACTTCTTCAGAGAGACCTTGAGAATGTCCTTGTATTGCTTCTTCTGATATCCATGTTATTGTTTACCATGTATGAGTTTTCTGTAAAATAGTCTTCTTGGCAAATGAACGTTTGGCATTCTAACAATGTAGCCAGTCCATCAGAGTTGTGCTCTCTGTGGTAGAGTTTGAATGCTTGGCAATTTTGCTTGAGAATACAGTTCCTTATCTTGCCAGGTTATCTTCACAATCTTCTTAAGACAATTCAAATGGAAACAATCCAGTTTCCTGACATGGTACTGGTATAATATCCAGGTTTTACAGGCATGGAACAATGATATCAGCATGATGGCTCTTTAGCCCTGCAGTTTGGTAGGCAGTCTAATACCTCTTCTCTCCCATGCTTTCTTTTGGAGCCTCCCAAATAATGAGCTAGCTCTGACAATGAGTACATCATCATCATCATCTGTGTGTACATACCTGGAAAATATACTGCTAAGGCAAGTGAATTTATTCACAGCATTCAATATTTCTCCATTTGAGGTAAAAATGGTTCTATGTATGGATAGTGCAGGGCTGACAATTGGAGAACCTGTGTTTTCTTGGTGTTGTTAGACCAAAATTAGTACAAGCACCAAGTAATCAATTCATACTTGGATGCATCTTGGTCCCAGAGGCTTCACTGAGTACAAAATCGTCTGCGAACACAAAATCTTGTGCCAACACTTTAGTCTTGGCTTGTAGCCTTTTCAAGTTAAATCATTTACCATCAGGCCTGGAGCTGATCTTGATGTCATTTTTATCCTTATTTAAGATATGTGACAACATTGCTGAAAATGTCACGCTAAAAGCATGGGAGCAAGCACACAGTCCTGCTTCACTCCATTGATGACTAGGAAAGCAATGAGCATAACGTCCATTATTCAGAACCCATGCAAGTATGCTGCCATGAAACACAAATTACGCCATAATTTTTTTACAAGCCTTCACACTGACAGTATCAAAGGCCTTGGTCAGATCAACAAACATTGTGTACAGACATCTGTTCTGCTCCTGGCATTTCTCCTAGAGTTGTCAGATAGTAGACACCATATCAACTGTTCTTCAGCTGTCTCTGAAGTCCCACTGGCTCTCATGTAGACGATTATATTCCAGGTGAAGGACTTCCCTATTAAAGAGGACTCTGTCAAGAATCTTGCCAGCAATTACTAAGAGAGAGATTTCACTATGATTGCCACAGGAAAATAAATTTCCTTTACCTTTATAGATATAGACAATGGGGGTATCCTTGAACTCATGGGGGATAACTTCCTTTTGTCATAAAACCTGGAAAAATTTCAGTCAGTTTTTGTATGAGCAGTGGATACCCTGCCTGGTAAATCTCAGTTGGAATAGAATCAGCACCAGGCATTTTGCCACATGAGAAGAACCAAATGTCATTCAAATCCTCTTCTTCAATTAGAAGTTTGGCTAGAGGGGGGTCGAATTCAACCTGAGGTGTATAGTCAATAACTTCAGCATTCATTGATGGATGATGGTCTATTGAGAACATTGTGGGAATGCTTAGCCCATCTCTCCAGGATGTTGTCCTTTAGTCAATATGGCTCCAACAGCACAAAAGGTCTTTGGTCCATAAATAGCCTTCAGGGCATCATAAAAGTGTTGCGGTTTATTACTATCAGTGTAAAACTGAATTTCATCTGCATTCTTACTGAGCCAAGAATCCTGCATCACTTGCATTCTACTTTTGATGGAATTAAATGCTGCTTTCTTAGAGATGGAATAGCTATCCTGTTGGTAAACCCTGTGGAATTCTCTTTCATTTAGCATCTTCTGAATTTCATCATCATTTTTGCCAAACCAACCTTGACATTAACCTGTGTTCTAGCCCAGATGAGTAAATGCAGTGTTGTACGTCAAATATCTGAAAGCTGCCCACTCCTTTTCTGTTCTACTTTTACCAACTCTGTGTTGGCTTAACTTTCCCTCCAAGTTAACAACAAACTGTTCCCACTATGAGAAGCATTCATCTTTTGACATTGTCTTCTAGCAGTTGTCTTGGGGTCACTGCTTTTGTTGAATGTGAATGTTTAGTGTGGAGAGGACAGGTTTATGATTGGTCCAGCACTGCACCACACATCACCTTTGTTACTTTTACCTTTGTCACTCTCTGTCTCATCTCCTTAATACGACGTGGTCTAATAAATGCCACTGTTTGCTTTGATGGAGCACCCACAAAGTTTTATTGCATTTTAGTAAATGGAAAACAGTGTTGGTAATGCGAAGGTCATGAGATTCACAAGTTTTCAGTAGTAAGTGACCATGGCTGAGTTGTACTCTATCCCTCCTAAGGACTCCCCACCATGTCTGGTAGTCTGTGCTTTACTCTTAGATTAAAGTCACCCAGAATTACAAGTTTGTCCTCTTTCAGCACATTAATGATGAGGGTTTCCAGGTATTCATAAATTTTTTCTTTAACCTCATCAAGGTTCGTCATGGTGGGAGTATACATACTAATGATGATGGCATGGCACTTCCCTTCAAGTGGAAATTGTGTTGCCATGGGCTTGTTGTTCATTCTTTTGGGGAATTGGGTAGATGCAAGAGGTGGAAAGCAGTCCTGAAAATGGCTCAGCAAGCTCTTGCACTAGAGATGCGAACACACCCTATACCCCTGAGCAGCAAAACAAACTGACAAAACTCTCCAGGTCGCCTATTAGAACGTTTTTTTTTTCTCTTTCTGTTTCCTATCTGTAGGGTTGTCCTTTTATCATCTCCTAGTAAATGGTATATTTGCCTTCATCCTATCTCTACTCCTTAAAAAAAAACCTTCCTATCCTTCAGGTGCTAACATTTCTATCAGTCCTCTAAGTGCACATTAATTTATCGTGAAGTTTAAGAGTTGGAAGTATCTCAGGAACTATCTAGCCCAACTCACACACTAAAGGAGTCTCCACTGTAGCATACCTGACCAGAGTACTAGATTTTGAGTTAGAGGATTTGCGTTCAAATCGTGTCTCTGCTTACCTGTGCAATCTTTTACAAGTCACTTTGTCCCTTTAGGCTTGAATTTTTCTTCTCTTTCAAATGAAGAGGTTGGAACAAATGATTCCTAAGGTCCCACCCAGCTTTAATTTTCTGTTAAAAAATGTCTTTCAGCTCTGACATTCTATGATTCTGTGAAACCCCAAAGGATAAATTGCCTCCCTCTGTTATTAACAATTTCCAGAAGAAGGCATTCTTGGGAACTCGCTGCAGCATCTCTCAAACCTCAGCCAAATAATTGCCTGGTGTCCTTTGAACATTTCATCAAACCCCCTTTCTTATTGTATACATTCTTTTCCTTCTCCGGAAGTCTGCTTCTCTTTCAGGCTTCTGACAAGGAGATTTTGTCCTCATGTATAGCCTGTGTGAAGCACTTTAAGCCACTTTTATACTGGCTTCAAAATTTGGCTTCATTTAAAAAAAGAAAAAAAAAGCTGTAATTGGGTGACTTACACCAAGGCTTAAACATGCCTAATTACAATCTAACACTTATTCTGCCATCCAGACTGCCCCCTCAGCTAGGGAGCAAATCGATTTCCCCTGGGTGACCTCTACAGAGCTCCTTCTGACTCTCTGCTGTAGCTTTTTAGGATATTCTCCACATTCCTCTCTAGTGATGTCAGTTTATAGGAGCACTTTAGTTCTTTTAGATGTCTTTCCAAAATTCATGAATTTATACCCGTGACCTTACCCACATGACTGGACACTTGGAATTTGCAAGAAACTTCCTGCCAATTAATACCAACTGTTCTGTGAGATTTTATATAAATACTATGGTAACTATTGATGTGTTAAAAAGAAGATGCCAGAAATCTTTTTCAGTCCTTAAAGCTTTAAAAATAACCCTCTTTCATGACCTCTTACTCAGGGTCACCTTTTGTAAATCTCAAACAAGTCTCAGAGCTGATGATTAAATTCAAATATTAAAACTGTCCAAGGTCTGAAGGTTTACATTCATTATAAGATATAGAATGCACATTTCTCTCCCATTCTCACCTACCCAACTAGTTTATTAATTAGTCTATTTCATTCCTAAGAATTCAAAATGTCACTCATTTCTGTCAGAATTGAACATTGCTTACTAAACATTTCAGGCAAAGGGTTTGCATGTATCTAGGAAGTGCTGTCTATAACAAGGAAAATAGAATGTTCTGGTTCAGAAGCTCAGGACTTGAGAATCTACATCAGCTGTCATTCTGAGGACATAGAGAGTGAAACTATGTCACACCTCACCAATTGTAACTACAATTCCATAATTAAATAATTGAGAGAAGAAGTAGCATTCATATTAAAAGTATTCTTTTTAGGGCCATTGTTTGTAATTCAAATGTCTAACTCTAAGGCTGCTTGATCCTGTGACCAGGTGATCTAGAAATGCTTTTCTAAAAATCAAATTTTAGTTTCAAGTAATAAATTGAGTGGTGAGCAAAAGTTTCACCTAATTTGTATATGACCAACATATTTGTTAAGAGAATAACAAAATAAAATTGAGAGGTGGGGTATATATTTACATCAGTGCAATCAAATCACTCATATCACAAATAACATTTTATTTCTCTAAAACACAATCACTATGAGTTGGAGAAAGACATACTCATTTTAATATATCTTTTCTATTTTTTTTTATAAAAGTACTCCCTGTCAGGCTGCCAATCACCTTTTGTAGCACTTATCTTTTTCAGCTTGGTGTAGTTGATTGAGAACTTGTTTTGAAGTCAGTAAGATGTCAGTTCATGGGGAGAGCCAAGATGGCAGATTATAGGCAGCAACTCTGCTGAACCCTCCCAACATTCTCCTCCAAATAACTTTAAAATAGATAATTAAATCAAATTTTGGGGGAGCAGAGAAAACCAAAGGTCAGAGTGAGACTTTTTCTAGCCTAAGACAACTTAGGAGGCCAGATGGAGTGGTTTGTAACATGGGGGTGGGGCAAGGAGAGGAGCCAGCCTGGAGCAGCTCAGAAGCACCAGCAGTGGGCCTGTGAGGCAGTACTGACAACAATACCAGTTTAGGGAGCTCTCAGACTAGAGATGGTAAGGGGGTGGGCGTCACTCAACTGGTTAGGTAGAGGTTACAGGGTGCCCTTTGCTGTCAATGGGTACAACTGGCTCCATATACAATTCTAGGTCATAGTTATAGGACAGAGAGGAATGCTAACACTTTTGGCTTCAGGGAAAGAAGAACACTTCCTAACTAAAGACCAGAGAGAAGCAACCACACCTTTCCCTAGACTACACTATCGTGGAAATATCAAAAAACTGTAGACCCCTACAACTAGCTCTGAAAACACCAGCATAATAAAGGCTCAAGTGTCTTTCTACCCCCTAGGTGAGCAAAACAGAATGTTAATGTGAAATTCAGAGTCAAGAAAGAGTCTGGAAAAGCAAGCAAATAATAAAAAATAGAATGTGTCCATAAAAAAAAAGACAATTACAGTGACAGGGAAGACCAAAAATTAAACTCAGAAGACAATAATGTGAAAATAGCCATAAACAAAGCCTCAAAGAAAAACTGCTAATTGAATCCAAGACCAATAAGAATTGCTTCATGATTTGCAGAAAGAGACAATAATACTAGAGGAAAAAATAGGAAAAAAGAAATGAGAGAGATGCAAAATAATTAATGTAGAAATGTTTTACATGATTACACATATATAATGTATCAGATTGCTTACCATCTGGGAGGGAGAGAGGGATAGAATTTGGAACTGAACATAATACAACGAATGTTAAAAACTATTTTTACGTGTAATTGGGGAAAATAAATATTTCTAAAAACAATAATAATATTAAAGAAAAGAGATGGTGGTGGAGGAAGCAGTAAATTGCCACAACTCACCCATATTTGCCTTCAAACAACCATGAAAATAGCTCCCCAAAATGAATTCTAGAATAGCATAACTGGGAAAAAGATGAGGTGAAACAATCTTTTAGCTCAAGAAAGTTGGAAGATTAGCAAGAAAGATCTGTATCATTCAGGTAAAGGGGGAACACAGTTCATGACAGGACGCATCCCAGCAAGTCAGCAGTAAGCCCCACCTCAGCAAACCAGTGGGAGATCCTGAACTCCTGATGGAGCAGGCAAATGCCAATAACAAGACCCCCCATATGCCTCAGCATAGCCAGAGGAACCAGCAGACACCAGTTCCAGGAACCACCACATGTTTCAGCAAAGCCCTGGGTAAATGGGCAGCCACCAACAACAGACAGCCTGCCATGTGCTTCTGTATAGCCCAGGGGAAATGCTGAAACAACCCACCAGCCTCAGTATACCCCATTCACCAGGACCAGAGCCCAAGCTCAGCACCAGGTAAGCTGCCATACCCTTATAGCCTATAGCAGCATGAGCCAACCCCACAACACCCCTTCAGAAAAACACCACAAGGGAGAGTGCCCTGAGGGCCACAGGGCAGCATCAGTACTGTACCAGATAAGCAGTCAGGACCTGAAGACCCTGGAACAAGAAGCCTGAGACATTGCCCTTTCCACCTCTGGAGCAGAGCTCAAATTTCAAGAAAGGAAAAGACCAAAAAATGATCAAAAAAACAACAAAAGAATCTGACCATAGAAAATTATTATGGTGACAGGGAAAACCAAGAGACAAACTCAGAAGAGGACAGCAATGTCAAAATACCTATGGGCAAAACCCCGAAGAAAAAATGGGAAGTATTCTCAAATCCAGAAAGAATTCATTGAAGAGCCCAAAAAAAGAGATTGAATATCATATAGGAGAGACAGAAGAAAATTGGGGAAAAGAAATGAGAGTGATACAAGAGAATTATGAAAAAAGAATCAACAGGTTGGAAAAAGAAAACAACTGCTTAAAAAGTAGAATTGGCCAAATGGAAAAGGAAGCACAAAAGTTAGCTGAGGAAAACAACTCCTTAAAAGTTAGAATTAGGCAAGTAGAACCTAATCACTCAATGAGATATAAAGAATCAATCAAACAAATTCAAAAGAATGAAAAAAATGGAAGGAAATGTAAAATATCCCAGGAGAAAAACAACTGACCTGGAAAATAGACCCCAGGAGAGACAATGTCAGAATCATTGGACTACACAAAAGCCACAATTAAAAAGAAGACTTGGACAGCATGTTTCAGGAAAGTATCAAGGACAACTGCTGTGATATCCTGCAACCAGACAGAAAAATAGGCATTGAAAGAATCCACTGATCTCCTCAGGAAAGAGATCCCAAAATAAAAATTCTCAGGAATCTTGTAGCCAAATTTCAGAACTATCAGGTCAAAAAAATACTTCAAGTGACAAGAAAGAAAATTCAGTTATCAGGGAACCACAATAAGGATTACACAGGACTTGGAAGCTGCAACATTAAAAGATCGGAGGTCATAGGACATGATATTTCAGAAGGAAAAAGAACTAGGATTACAACCAAGAATCACCTACCTGGCAAAAGTAAGCGTATTACTCCAAGGGAAAAATGGCCATTCAATGAAATAAAAAGGATTTCAAGCTTTCATAAAGAGAAGAACAGAATTGAAGGAAAAAAATGATCTCCAATATCAAGACCTAAGAGAAGCCTAAAAAGGGAAAAAGGGAAAAAGGGAAAAAAAACATTAGAGATTCAATGGAGCTGACTGAACTGTTTAGATCCCTACATGGGATTTATTTTATTTCTCAAAAATTGTACCACTAATAGTATAGCTAGAAGGAATATACATAGAAAAGAGGGTATGGGTATATGGTGAACTGGAGGGAATAATATTAAAAAATAATTAGAGGATCAGAAAGAGGAGTATACTGGGTTCAGAAGGAAGGGAGAGGTAGAATGGGGTAAATTATGTCACATGAAGAGGCATGAAAACCTATTTTAGTGGAGGGAAAGATAGGAGGGTGGGCAATGGGCATTGCTTGAACCTTACTCCCATCAGTATTGGCTCAAAGAGGGAATAATTCACCCACTCAGTTGGATATAGAAATCTCTGTTACCTGACAGGAAAGTAGGAGAGGAGGTGATTAAGTAAAAGGGGGAGGGTGACAGATGAAAGGGCAGATCAGGGAGGTGGTAGACAGAAACAAAAAAAAAAACTGTTGAGGAGGGAAAGGGTGAAATGAGATAGAACAAACAGGAAGAAAAATAGGATGGAGGGAAATATACAGATAGTAATCATAACTGTAAATGTGAATGGGATGAACTCTCATAAAATGGAAGTGGAAAGCAGAGTGGATCAAAAACTAGCCAGAAGTTAAATAAATTGCCCAGGGTATCACAGGTAAGAGACTCAGGCTGGATTTGAACACACATCTTCATTTTCCTGCCCCCAATGCAAGTGTTCTATACACTGTGCCATCGAGTTTTCTCCAAGAAGAGAAAGTGAGTACCTCTCCTGTTAAGTTTTACCTTCCATCTCAAAACTGGCACTACAAAAAACAGTAGAACTAGATTGATCTTTTATTGTTTCATGGGGGTAAATCTTGTCTCAATTTTTTTTCTGCAAATCCTTTTGAGGAAGGAAACTGTAGCGCTCATCATGCCAAACACAATGAAAGTAGTAGACTCCAAATAAATACTTGAACTTAAGTACTTCAAACAGGTGAGCTGACTTTATAATTTAATAGATGTTCTTCATGAGTTGGTGGGACTAAAATATTCATTTCCCCAAGGGAAACCTGCCAATGAACTTCCCTACATTCATTCCCAGGGTAGTGTTTTTAAATGATGGACACAGTCCTTCCCAGGCTTATCACTGATGCTTTTGTACTTTACTAGGAACTTGCCAAAGACTTGTTCAAATTTCTAGAACCTTATGATAACTGCATACTATAAAGAGATGTCAAAACATGGCATTATTTGTAACACAGAATCACAGAATTAGAGAATAGTGAGAGAATTTAGTGGCCATCTAGCCCAATCTAGATCTTAAAAAAGTCTCTCTCTCTCTCTCTCTCTCTCTCTCTCTCTCTCTCTCTCTCTCTCTCTCTGTCTCTCTCTCTGTCTCTGTCTCTCTCTCTCTGTCTCTCCCTCTCTGTCTCTCTCTCTCTCTCTCTCTCTCTGTCTCTCTTTCTCTCTCTCTCTCTCTCTCTCTCACACACACACACACACACACCATAGATCAGGCATTTCTAGAATAGCTCCAATGAGGAAGAACCTGCTTCTGAGCAAATCCAATTCCACTTTTAGAATAACCTTAAATATTAACGTTTCTTTTTCCCTTTGTATCCAGCTCCAGCTCAGATTTACCACTTTGTCCCCATTTATCTAGCCAATCAACCTTATTCTACCCTTTGGGGCCAAGCCTAACAAGGCTAATCCCATGTACAGGTGATAATATTTCAGATACTTGAAGACTGGTCCTTCTTTCTTGTCACCCATTTTCCAATGTCTTCTATTATTAATTAGTTCTTTCAATCAAATTCATAGGCCACGTACACAAGGCTCTGAAGTAGCATGGTTTTTCTCCTTTGGACACGCCAGAGAAAAAAAAGACAAAATGTTTGTTGATTTATTTTAATCCATAAGAGATATTTTGAATGCATACTTGTGTGCTGAGGCTGTTTTTTTAAAGTGGTTTTTATTTAATGCTTATCTTTTTGTCATTGTTTTTAATTTTCTTTCATCTTCAATATCCCTATCGTTAAGTGATTGCTCTTTCTTCCATTTCCATATTTAGAAACATGAACTAGGGAGGTAAGCTGCATGTCAATTTAATATTGCTTGGGTTATATAATGGCTTGTAATAGGCTTCAAGAGTTTTTCACTATGCACACACCTTCCCTGAAGGACTGAAGTACAAAATGTAATTATCAGCTACTAGGGAAATCATTGCTATAAACTCTACAGTCTTCAAAGTTAGAGCTACACTGATAAACTACTAGAGCAGCTCAATTTATGCCAGCAGAGATTTAGATGTAGTGAACTAATTTGGAAGTCTATCAAATAAATAAGAGATAAAGAGGTGATCTCAAAAGAGGCAATTGAAAAAGACTGCTCATTGTTCTAAATTTCTATCATCAAAGGGATGCTTTTCAGCATATAGTTTTAAAATATTTGACAAATTCTATATTTTTCTAAAATAAATATTTTGCATGTTAAAAAACAAACCACTTTGTTGTTTGAAGGGCTTTTTTAAAATTTACAATATGATAGTGGAAGGGCAGGCCATCTCTCCCTACCAGACTGTAAACTTTTAAGAGCAGAGACTATCTCTTTTTTTATCTCCCATCTTTCCATCTCTGGCCTATGAAAGAAAGAAATAAAAAAAAGGATGGTGCCAGGCATAGAGCTTGGATCTGGAACCAAAATTCAAATCCCAGCTCTGTCAAGTACTTCTTTGTGACCTTACACACGTCGTTTAAACTCTTGGAGAGGCAGTTTCCTCATCTCTAGAATGCAAGGGTTGGATGAGATGATCTCTGAGGTTCCTTCTAGCTCTCAACCTTTGATCTCACAGTTTATGAGTGATCATGGACAATTATTGCACAGTGTGAGAAGATATTATGACCTATTGTAGTACTCCTATAATTTAGAATAGTGAGAAAACCTATTAATAGGGACACGCTGGCAAATGTTTTACCATTATTTCTCTGGGGAAAAATGCATCCACAAGACACTTTCAAACATAATATGCATTAATAACATTTTCTCCATCATGTTTTTAATTTTAGACAATCAATAAACATGTAAATCAAGCCCTGATTTGTAGCATTTGCCCAAAAACTTAACAATATTCTTTCCAGTGTTATAAGCTAGCTCCAATGCACACTTGCCTAAATAAGTGTTCATTTAATTGAAGGCTCATTTAAATATAGAATAGACTACTAGAGCTAGTATGGACCAAATCATTTAGTTGTATGGCCTCATTTTATTGAAGATAAAAATGAGTCTGAGAGACAAATGATTTGCCATTTGCGAGTATCCGAGCCAGAACCTGAACTCTGATCTCCTCACTATGAACCATGTGGTCTTTCTGCTACAGCAAACCTCTAGTCTTTGCCAATTACAAAAAACAGTAGTACATGAACCTTAGCAAAAACATTCACAAAGCGCTAAAGATAGAAGGAAGAAAGGAAAGAAGGATTTATTAAGCATTTACTAATTGCTAGATACCATGCTAAGCACTTCACTAGAATCATCTCATTTGACGCTCACAATAGTCGTGGGAGATAGGAGCTATTATTATTTCCTATTTTATGGGTGGTATTTTGCAGTTGAAGAAACTGAGGCAAACAGAGAGTAAATGACTATCTCACAGTCATATAGCTAATAAGTGTCTGAGGCCAGATTTTAGCTCAGTTCATTCTGATGCCAGGACTACATTGTGTCATTTAGCTGCAAAGTACATGTTTAATGCACAAAGATCCATTATGTCAAGGGTTTTAATGATTTGTCCACATCTGTATGCCTATGAATCTCAGCAAAATAGATAATTGTCTATAGTTTTTAACCAGAAGTAAAAACATGTAATAAATGATGTCCTGATAAACAGTTTATTAATATCCAGCATTCAATTCATCAAAAATAACAATAGAAATAAATGTCAAGTGCTTACAAGGTTCTTAGCATTCCACCCAAGTTTAAATATATGGCACACACAAAGTTATGTTGAAGGAAAGCACCTCAGAAACCTCAAAGTGCCAAAGGACTGTGAGCTGTAATTAAAGTCATGCTTAAGTTGTACCATTTAGGTTGACCTATATTATAAATGTATATATACACATACACACAATGTACATATGGCTACATACATATACATGCATATATATATATATACATAATATACACATGTGTATATATAGTTTCGTTCCTTTATTTTGCTTTTTTTATGTTTTCATTTTCAAATCTATGCATTTCTGCCCTTTTATCTAGCATTGACCCTTCCTTTGTAAAAAAATTGCCATCCTCCCCCCCTTTATTTTTCCCGGACTCTTCAAAAAAATGAATGAATATACCCACAATTTTTGGCAATGTATGTGACATTGTAAATCCATAGGCCCACCCTCTTTAATAAAAAGAGGAATGAATTCTCTCATTCTTTCTCTGGAGTATAGTTTGTTTATTAGATGTCATTTACATCCATATGCATATAGTTATCTATCTATTTACATATCTATCTATGCTGATGTTATATTTTTTATTAGTTTAGTTAGATTTTTTCCCAATATTTCTATAGTGTTGGGACCTTGAAAGGAAAGTTGAAAGAGTCAGTGATACCCAACTTAGTCAAAAGATTTTTAAATGTATAATTGAAAGAGATTTTTGGAAGTCTCTTGCAAATTATACTAAAAGGGAAATGATAGAGAAAGAGGCATTTAGCACAGTTAAAAACTTTAAGTCCTGTCACCCATTTCCATGTCTAATCAATAATTAAAGATACTGCTGATTTCATTCACTACTCTTAATGACTCTTAGTTATTCAGTTAGATCAGTGGTTTAATCATGTTATCACCTAACCAGCTGTGTCTGAAATCTGTTTGTAGGATCTCTTACAGTTTAAAAAGTGACTAATTTCCCAGGTTTTTTCCTTTCTTTTTGTTTTTAAGATCTAAAGGGTTCAATATTACATCTAACAAACCCTCATTTACAAATCCAGGATTGATTTGCTGCCTAGAATGCACATAGTAAAACATATATTATCCATCACAGAGAAATTGCATGGAGATCATGACTACTTGTTGTTAGTCATAAATGACCATCTCTCAGCATTTCCAAAGGCTGATAATTTACTTTTGATTCCTATAAGAAAAAAAAAAGAGTTCAATGATGTGTGTATATGTGTGCATGTTCCCAATCTACCTTCAATTATGCTACGGAAATAATGTTGGCTACTGTCTATTACTGTAGGTTAGGAGTTGAATGCCCATACTAAAATTAGAGAAGACTTCTATAGAAACACATTCACTTTAGGTGTTTTGTAATAGTAACCTAAGAATAACATTTTTTTTTCCTTAAATAGGCTAGATTTTCTTTGGTTTGGTGAGGTTATTGGATGCAATGATCTCTAAGGTCCCTTCTAGGGATAATATCCTACAATTCTATGCTATTCACAAATGAAACAGCACAGATATTTGAAAGTGAGCTGTGCCTTTATCATAACATTCGGCAGTTGTTTTGTGCTTTTCAACACAGCTCTCTGGAATCAGGAAGTCATTCTCACTACAGCCTAATGAAACAGGAAGTTTTCTCTTTATACCAAAGGGGGACCAGACAATTTGTGGTTAGGGCAATTTTCCTATAGATAAATGAGGGAGTGAGCATCTGCATTTGAATTCTGGGAGCCTTGGCTCTCAGCTTCGTGCCCCTAAATAAGAAATTACTTGTATTGTATTCTTTTGCTCTTTAAATATTCTATCATGGACAAGGAGGGGGGAGGATTTATACACACATGTGTGTATAAACACACTTATGCACATACATATACGTATATGCAAATATAGCTATGTATCATTTGTGGAATACATTTTCATTCTTTTATATATACACATATATGCACATATGCTTACAATACATATATGCTTTAATGTGCATATATTCTTTAACAATGACAGAATATAATATTATATGTGTGTGTATATATATATGCAAACATTATATATATATGTTCCTTTCTTTGAGTATACTTATATATATATATATACATATATACACTCTTTTGTGATGACAGAATTGATGAGCCATATTTGTGTATATATCTGTGTATGTATGTATTACTTTCATATGTATATATATATACATATGTATATATACATATATATATATATTCCTTTTCAATGACAGAATATTTGCATGTATGTGTATGTATGTGTGGGTATACACACATGTTCCTTCCCTTTTTATGTACACTTATGGATATATTTTGTGTAAATCAACAAAGTATCTATCTCTCTGTCATCTATCTATCTATCTATCTATCTATATATCTATTTATCTTCCTCTCTATGTTGCCTCTACCTCATTGGGAATAGTACAGATGCTGATTTTGAAATGTTCTTGTTTTTTAAAAGTTAGCAGAGAGGCTAGTATCTTAAACTTGAGTTCATAGTAAGTTGAATAATAGTATTTCTCCAACAACAAAACATAGATTTTTGTTGTTTTTTAAGAAGCTAAGCAGTGTTCATTCCCTGAAACTTAAGATATTTTAAGAAGATAAACTATCAAAAGATGAAATTAATCATGAAAATCAGTAATTAAATAGAGATTTAAGGGTCTGTAGCCCCTCCAAGATCCTCCCCTGTCCCTTTTATAGCCTCAAGTTTGGGAAAACTGGGTATGTATTTCCCTGGGAACAAGAGAGGAAGATAGGTAGTATTCATGGCAGATAGTATTCAGATCCCAATATTTAAAATTGGAAGGTACATTATAGTGCATTTTTGCAACTGAGAAAGCTGAGGCAGGTGCAGGGAGAAGTAAGTTACCCAAGGACACAGAGCTAGTCATTCACAGAACCAGGATTAGCAATCAGTTCCTATGAAACCAGATAAAGAATTATTATAGGATTACAGATTTAGAGGGACCTTAAATTGCAAGTGATCTATCAGGTCATTTAAGTCAAATTCCCACAATTTACAACTGAGTAAATTGAGGCTTGCAGAGGTTAAGTTATTTGACCAAAGTCAAGTGCCTGAGGTGAGATGCAAACCCAAGCTTTTTTGACTCCAAGTTCAGTGCTCCATAAACTATACCAGGCTTGCTCTTCCCACTCTAATGAGTTGCCTTCCTTATCCACAGAGCTCCAATTCAATCATTTATTTGATAATTGAGTGCTTATTGTGTATAAGGGACTATTCTGATCATTAGGCCAAATTCCAAAGTTTTTAAACTTTGGAAGTTATGTTAGTGGGTTTTGGGACGTTAATGCAACAGCATTTCAAAACTCAAATCTAGTTAGATATTACATTCTCACTGTGGACACTCTTTGTTTTGTGCAAGGTTTCAGTCTCAACTGAATTGCAATTTGACTTCCATCAAAATTAGCCAATTATTTCTCTTGCCTATCTGTCAGCCTGTCTCCTTTCCTTTCTAAAATACCTTGGATAGACTAAATCAACGGAAGGCTTTCACCAGTATCCATTGATGGGCTAGGCCTCTCTAGATGATGTCACCATATACTCTTCTAATGTACAAAGCGGTAGGTAATTCCTTCCGTCCCTTTCCCATCTGTACTCATCGAACACTTGGGGTGGGGGAGAAGATTTGCAGGGTGGGGGTGAGGGTAACATGGACAGCAGTATCGCATGTACCAAGTTAGTTGTGTGCTTATAAGATTGTTACCTCTGGCTTTGGCCCCCACCAAAAGATATGGCTCAGATAACAAATCCCCCTGGGAAGATATAGTATTGGAGGTCTAGAATAGGGCTAGATGAATAATAGGTATGATAATTCAATTAAAAAACAAGCATTTATCAAGTACCTATTGTGTGTCAGAAATCGTGATAGGCCCTGGGGATAAAATGTCAAAAAATGAAAGCATTTCAATCCTCTAGGATCTTATAATTGAACTGGGGTGGATAAGACCTATACAGAGGTCTATAAAAGGTGTATAAAAGTTAACAAAAGGAAGAAAATCATGATTTCTAGGGAGAAAAAGCACTAACAACAGGTTTCATTAGGAAAGTGCTTCTTTATCTGGAAGCCAGGGACAGAGAGTTATAGATTTAAATCTGGAAAGGGCCTTAGGATTCATTGAGCACAACCTCCTTTTTTTTTTACACATGAGGAAACTGATGTGCAAGAGACATTTAAGTGATTTGCCCACGGTCACACAATTAGTAAGTATCTAAAGAGAAATTAAAACTTCACGCCTAGCTTAAAACAATACTTTCTCACTAACCCATTCCAAAGCACTTAGCAGCCACCATTTCATTTGATTCTCATATTGACCAAGAGAGGTAGGCAGGGCATACATTATCCAGATTCAGAGAAGGTCGATGAGGCCACACAGCAAAGACTCAAACTCAACTAATCAAAGAAGGCCAGCATTGGAAAGGATCTTAAGAGAGCATTTAATTAATCATTTCATTAGTTAGGTAGGGGAAATGAGTCCCAGGAAGTTATTCTAGAACAGGGCTGTCCAACCTTAGGTTTTTTATTGAAACAATGAACAATATATCTTGATTTGCCATTTTAGGGAGAGCTCTGAGATAGCTCAGCTTCCTTTACTGAAGCATTTATGTAAATTTCTATGCTTGTTGGCAGGCAGGGTAAATCACACTGTGGGCCACATGTGCCCATGGACCACGTTTTGGACAGCCCTGTTCTAGACCATATAAAGCAGGGGTGTGGAACCTGTAGCCGTGAGGCCACATGTGACCCTCTAGGTTCCCAAGTGTGGCCAAGTTGGGATTCAAAGGGCCATACTTGACAACTTAAGGGCCACACATGGCCTCAAGGCCACAGGTTCCCTACCCCTGATAAAGTAAACAGCAGGACTGGGATTTAAATTTAAGTCCTATAAATTCAAATCCTGTGCTCCTTCTCCTACTACACTGCCTTCCTTCCTACACATTCTCTCTATTACATATTGTCTCTCTAAGCATACTTAGATGCAAGCAATTTGTACCAAAAGGAATTGTCATTTTCTTTCCAGTTTAACAGTACTTCCTTCCAGGCAGACACCTTTCCTAGCATATTTCTGGAACCTTGCCATTATTAAGCCATATGATCAATTCTAATTACAGGATTGCAAAATAATTTACCCTCCTTTTTGATATTTGAGATATCCTTGTCAAATAATATGCAGGTATGCTGCTCTGAGAATAAGTTCAACTATTCTTAGAAAAATGTGAGCTGAACCACATGATATAATTTTTACCTCAGGTTTTGCTGGGTTTAGAGATTTGCAAGACAGAAAATCAGGAGATAATAAAGAAAGAAGTAACCAAGAAGAGAGATAGCAATTAGGTAGTTCCATTCCTGATTACTGGTTGTATACGGGCAGGGAGATAAATGAATTCTTCAGGTTCAGGAACTGGGTCAAGTGGAGGTAGAAAAAGAAACAAAGCCCATGATTGGGACCAAGAGGTGGAAGTGGAGAGTGTCAAGGGGTATGAACAGTGGTCTGACAAGGAAAAAAATGTTCAAAATTTAATAGAGTTTAAGATAAAATTCACTCTGATTTAAGTGTGACCTAAAATATTCCAGGAGTGTGCAGGGGAAGGTTCAAACCAGCTACAGCTGAAAATATCCCACAGCTGATTGTTAAATTTCTAGTGGGAGCAATTATGCCTCAGGAATCAGCAAATTCTATAAATTAGGGTTGGATTTATTGTTTTGCTGATTGTCTATATTTAAGAAAGTGATGGAAAAAATGTTCATAATGCAGATTAAATTTGTTACTTTACCTTTCTGTGATCAGTTTCTTCATTTGCCAAATAGGAATACTAGTATTTTGCCAGGTATTTTAGATGGTTTTTGTGAAGATAAAATGAGAATGATCCAAAGTGCTTCCAAATTTCAAAGCTTTTGGATATTATGAATAATTATTGTCATTAATATTAGTATTACTCTTTCAATAAACATATTAAGCACCTGCTTGTGTCGGGCACCGTGCTATGTGCTGAGGATACAAAAAGTTGCACAAAGTCTCTAACCTTGAGGAGCTCACAATTTAATGGAGGAGACAAAAAGCAAGCAAATATGTACAAACATGCTATATACAAGACAAATAGGAAGTAATTAATAGTGGGAGGGTACTAGAATTTAGAAGGGTTAGGAAGGGCATTCTATAGAAGACGGAATTTTAGTTGAGACTTAAAGGAAGCCAGTAGGTAGAGATAAAGAGCTAAAACATTTCAGGCCCAGGGACAATCAGTGAAAATGCCTGGTGTTGAGAGATGGAGTATCTCATTTGTGTAACATCAAGACCAGTGTCACTGAATCACAGGATATGTGGCAGGGAGGAAGGTGTAAGAATGCTGAAAAGGTAGAAGGAGGTTAGGTAATGAAAGATTATTGTTAATGGCTGGCCAGCCTAAAAGCAAGAGTCTCTAAGAATAAAGGCTATTGATTCATAAATTAATCAACTTTATTGAACTCCTAACTCTAAACTTACTACTGTAAGGGAAACAATATATGAGGCATGAGACTGATACCTTTGGCCTTAAGTAGTAGTGTGATATTGACTTAATGTTTTTGGGTCTCAGTTTTCCCTTCTTTAATAAGAGTATCATCATCTCCATGCAGATGATTCTCCAATCAACTTATTCATCACTATCTTCTCTGTTGATTACAATTTCACACCTCCAACTGCCTATTAGACATCTTAAATTGGATGTCCGGTAGATATTTTCAACTCAACATTTCCAAAAATACATTCATTGTTTTCCCCCCCAAACTTTCCCCACTTGCAAATTTTCCTGTTGTTGATGAGGGTACACTACCCTCCCAGTCCCAGAGGGCTGCAACCTAGGTTGCAACTACTCTCTGTCTCTGTTTCTGTCTTTCTCTTTCTCTCTCTCTCTCCCTCTCTCTCTCCCTTTCCCCCTCAATATCCAATCTGTGGCCTAAAGCCTGTTGATTTAACGTTGGTAACATCTTTTAAATATACCTTCTTCTCTCCTCTGACATTGCAAGCTCTCATCACCTCATACCCGGACCACTGAAAAAGCCTCCTGGTTGTTTTATCTGCCACAAGTTTTTCCACACTCCAATCCATCTGCCAATCCAAACTCAATGTTCAAATTGATTTTCCTAAAGTTCAGGTCTGACCATGATACTGTTCCATACTCAATAAATTCCAGTGGCTCCTTATCACTTTCAGGATTCAATTATAAAATCCTCTGTTTGGTGTTCAAAGACTTTTTTTATAGCCTGCCTCACACATCGACCTTTCCAATCTTCTTATATTTTATACCTTACCACATACTCTGTGATCTGGTGATACTGACCTCTGTACTGTTCCTAACACAAAACATTCCATCTCCTGACTCTAGGCATTTTCCCTGGCTGTCCCCCATGCCTGAAATTTTCTCCCTCCTCATCTCTGCCTCCTGGCTTCTCTGGCTTCCTTCAGGTCCTAACTAAAACCCACCTTCTATAGGAAACATTTCCCAGCCTCTCTTAATTCTAGTGTCTCCCTTTTGTTTATTATTTCAAAGTTATCCTGTTTAGAGCTTATTTGTTTAGTTATCCCTCTTCCTCCACCCCCATAATCCCGTCAGATTGTGAGCTCTGGGGCTGTATTTGTCCTTTGTTTGAATCCCCAGGGTTTAGCACAGTGCCTGGCACAAGAGTATAAAATAAAAAAAAAAAATAATAAAAATGTTTACTGTTTGAAAGTAACTCCATCATATTTCTACATTTACCTTATGTTGTTCAGTTGTTTCAGTCATATTTGATTCTTTGTAACCTCATTTAGAATTTTCTTGGCAAAGTTACTGGTGTGGTTTGCCATTTTCTTCTCCAGATCACTTTACAAATGAGGAAACTGAGGCAAACAGGGTTAAGTGACTTGCCCAGGGTCACACAGCTAATGTGTCTGAGGCTAGATTTGAACTCAGAAAGATGAATTTTCCTGCCTCCAGGTCCAGTATTCTGTCCACTATACCACTAAGCTGCCTTATTATTAATATTCTTATTTTTCCATAAATGTGCAGCTCAGAACTGAATCGGTCATTTCAGATGCAGTTAACCCAGGCAGAGTACAGCAAAACTACCCCTTCGCTTCTTCAGGTCACTATGCCTTCAATATTGCCTGAATTTCTTAGCTATTGTATCAGTAAGGCAAGATTCATGATCTCAAGGATGACCATGAACATGCCTGTATGGTCTTGATGAGGGTTTGGGGTGAGAGGTGCTCGACACCCCAAAGTACCAACGCACCGGGTCCTGCCGAAAGAATTTGACTCAAGCTTTCTCAGCCAAGGGAAAAGACAAAGTTTATTAAGAGTTAGCCAAATAGTCCTGCCCCAAGACATCCCACCCCTTGCGACACCTGTAAGGAAGGAGGGCCAGACCAATCTGAGCTAGATTGGATCTGACCACCTTCATGGAGGCATGATGGAGATTATATACACAAAGGTTGTGGGAGGGATTGAGGGGTGGTCTGGGGTGACCAGAGGAGGGGTCTAGGGAGGGACTTAAGGAGGAGTCTAAGAAGGAGCTTGAAGGGACTGGGATGAGGTCAGACTCCAGGGTGGGGGAAATAGCTGAAGGCTATGTGGAAATGACAAACCATAAAGGGCTGGGGTAAAGGAGCTAGGGTATAGATATTTTGATCAGGATTAAGGATGGGAAACAGGATTAAGGGTGGGAGGTACCCCCCCCCCCCCAGTGGGAATACAAGATTAAGGGTGGGAAACAGCTGGACAATAGAGGACTGGGCAAGGTAGGCATTTGGGTTTAATGGTTATAGCCTCAGGCCAAGGCCAGGTCCAGTGGGAAGATTCAAGGAGAGTTCAAGGGTTCAAGGGGTTCCCAGAGGCTGTGCCCTCATCAGTCTGGAATCCCAAAGTATGAAAATCTCTCTAGGTAGAAGGCAGAGGAAGTATAACATTCATTTAGACACCAGAGGGTCCAATCCCAAGAGCAGCTACTCCGATTTGATATAGCAGTAGTTATGTTCCAAAACCAGTAAGCCCACCTCAGTGTAACAACAAGGAAATTATGACACAGTTTTATAGTGAGGAACCAAGTTATACTATAACCTTCCCCCCTCTAGGGCCTTCCTGTAAACAGTCACTCCCTAATCCTAACTCTCTGCTCAGCACTCTCTCCTGCAGCTCTGTCAACAATGGCTTTCTCAATGTCTGCTCTTCTGCACCCTCTTGATGTCTGCTTCTCAATTCTGCTTCTTTTCAGTTCTGTCCCTCTTCAATTATGGTTCCCTCACATTCTGGGCTCTTCTTATATACAGTCCTGGACGGCGACTGATTGGCTAGTACTCAGGTCTCTGATTGACTGAATTCATGATTGACTAGAACTCAGTGCACATACCATTGACTCTGGTCTTAGCAACTCCCCTTGGGGCCCTGAGGGCATCACGCCCAAATAGGCTTAGTACCTGGTAAGCAGAGACTTTTGGCCTACTTACAAACAAAGACATAACCAAACTTTCCCACCTAGCCCCATCTGAGGCCTATTGAATGGGTGAGGAAGATCTTTGATCACATCAAGACTACAGTTATTTTGGGCTGTCATATCACCTGCAGATTTTTTTTCCCCCACTGTTGTCTAAGGATACCTGCCCCATTATGTACTTAATCTGACCTTACCTTTCACATGATACATTCAGGAACTCTATTTCCAGGTGTTTATAACTTCAAATTAAAAAAAAAAGTTTTAATAGTTTCTTTATTAAAAATCTTAAATAAATTTCAAGAGGGAGAGAGAGAGAGAGAAAGAGAGACATAGAGGCAGAGACAGAGACAGAAAGAGACAGACAAAGAGATGAAATACCCAAAATAAAATGCAAAGAAAACTCTAAACTGGCTGCAAGCTTACTCTAGATTTCGAATTATCATGGAATACGCTATATAAAATGATGGTAGTTTCTTGATAGTTTTTTTGTTTGTTTTGTTTGTAAAGTTGCTTCTGTTCACTTTCGTCAATTGATTATTGCAAGAGTAATGGTAATCACTGGTGAGTGGTTTACTAAAAATACATTTGGGTTGAGGAAAAAGGGTGAATATATTAAATTGGTGTCAGCCTACATTATCCATGCTATTGGGCTTCTGTGGGTGGATTTACTTCTCAGAGATTTAAACCTCAGCCCAGCCAGCCAAAACAAACTGATTTGAGAAAAGCAGGTCCAGCTTCTAATTTATGTGAACAGTTCTTTAAAAATGTTTATCTGAGCTTCTCTGATTCACCCTTCAAGGAGAGCAATTTCCTCCTTAAAAGAAGCCAGGCAATTGGCTTTAGAGACACTTCTTATCAAAATATTTCCCACAGGTATTTTGTACAGTGGGGAGTTTTTCAAACAGTGGCGCCTGCTGCTACCAGTAAGGTTCCCTTTGACTCCCTTAGGCCTGAGTCCCATGAATCACAGTGTTCAGGGCCTTCTGAGGGAAGGAGGAGGGGAAGGCTTCTCAGGGAGCCAAGGGAGACTAGATCTCAGCATTTGGGGAGTTGACTCATTCTGTCTTCCTCACAGGACTAAAAATAGGCCCTGTGGTTTTGTTTACTCAGTCTCCTTCTCAGGTTTTCCCTGTAATTCTGCAAGCTGACTCCTGGAGAGTCAGAATATTGAAAGAGGGCAGTGTGCTCCCTTGTTTGGAGAGAGAACAGACCTTGAGAGAGAGAGATACTGGAGGAGGGGGAGGTGGGCTGCTGGGATCAGATAATGTGTAACCGGAAACCTGCCTGGTGGATAATGGTAGAGGTAGCTGTTATCAACAGGTGGCAGCTACTGAAATGCTCCAGACAAATTAGAAGGGAAAAGCAAACATCTGACATCACCCAAAATGGCTCTGTAAAAATGTGAAGGTTTTCTGTTTAGAAGCAAGACTGATCCATGAATAATAAAAACACTACTAATAAGAACTGGCACTTATATGGCATTTCTAAGTCTTCAGGGAACTTTACATACCTTATCTCATTGAAGCCTACCAACAATACTGTGAGGCCAATCCTTGTATGTATTATTGTCATTCCTATTTTACAGATGGGGAAGCTGAGGCTAAGAGAGTTTTAGTTACTTGTCTGGGGATATGTAGTAAGTGTCAGGTGGGATTTGGAAACAAACATTAAAAGATAATGTAGACTTTTTAATTTGTTTTAAAGCATTTAGTATGATTCCATGTATATCAATGGGGGCAGTCAGTGAACCAGGGCTCAATTTCTGTCTCTAATGAACACTGCCTTTGCAATCTTAGATAAGTTACAACCACCAAGCCTCAGTTCTCTGATCTGTAAAATGAGGGGGTGGAACTAAATAACCTTGGACTCCCCTTCTGTCTCTGTATCTATGTTCCTAATTGCATACTGAATGTTTTCAGTATATAACAATTAATCCATGGAGCAACAGATATTTATTGAGATGCTGTACTAAGGATTGTGCAGTATAAAAGTGCATACAATTTGAAATGATAGAATTATCACACACTTCCTTAGCACTTCATTATTTTCAAAATGTTTTGCATTTTTCAGAAGGAACTGAAGTCTCAGAGTGCTTAAATGACTTGATAAGGTCACATGGCTAGTAAGTGACAGTGGAGATACAAACATAGTTTTCACCTGACTCCATGTCCAGCACTCATCCCTATGCCTTGTTGAGACAGGAGAAAGAACACTGTGTTAAAGCCAGAAGATCTGGGTTCAAATCCCAGTTTTCCTATCTATTGTCCCTATGATCTTGGGATAGTGAATCCTACTCTTTGAGTCTCTCTTTTTTTTCTTACCTGTACAATGAGGGGGTAGACTTAGATGAGCTCAAGGGTCCCTTCCAGCTCTACATATTATGTGATTGTTAAGGAGATGGCATGTTTGTATAAAACAGTATCAGGCAGTATAATAGAAATAATGCCAATTGAGAAGTCCTTTCTCTAAGAGCAATCTGTGAATCTTCAAGGAAGGAGGTGAGTGCGTGTGTGCGTGTGTGTGCGTGTGTGTGTGTGTGTGTGTGTTTGTGGGGATGGGGCTGTGGATACATATTCAAGGACATGTGTACACTTGCATTTGTGTTTGTGTGTGGGGTGTCAGGAAGACTTCATGGAAAATGTGACATTCAAACTGGACCTTGAAGGGCTGGGTTTTGGATTTGAAGAGTGATAAGGGGATTCCTTTCAAAGGAAGGGGATAGCTAAATCAAGTTTGATATTCTCAATGGACTAATTTTTATTCCACTTAATTTCATCCTCAATTATATATTGAAAAGGACTCAAAACAAAAACAAACCAAATATAAATCAAGAAAAGTGTAACCCTAATGGCAATTTTTTATGACACTAAAATTTATGTCTGTCCTATATCCTGGAGAAAGAAAAATCATACCATCATGCTATCAATTGCTCAATTTAAAGTTTCTATTTGTCTAATAGAGCATAACTTCAGAAGCTGTCAGAGTCACAACCAGACATACCAATGACCTGAGTGAGCACCATACTTTGTCACAAGGCCTAAGGAAATTTCAACTGAAATGGACAGCACCATGGATAGAGATTTCAGCCATCGGACTTCAGGATCAGAGACATTACTGGGGGAAAAAATATCTTTGACACTACCCTGTGGGAGGAGACAGAATCTGGGAGAGGATTTATTAACCGTTTGTGTATCAGAGAATCTTTGACCACAGGGTGAAGCCTATGGATCGCCTCTCCAAATAATGTTTGTTTTTGTTTTTTATCCCTAGGAATAAAACAAATATAATCTGATGATGATGATGATGATGATGATGATGATAGCAATTGAAATTTATGCAGCATGTTAAGGTTCCCAAAGCACTTTACAAGTATTAGTTCATTCAGTCTTCACCACAACCCTCAAAGATATGTGCTATTATCATCCTCATTTTACAGATGAGGGAACTGACTGAACAGGTTAAAGCTTCACATAGCTAGCAATGTCTGAAGCTGGATTTGAACTTATTACATGATGTTATACATGAATTATATTGAAATAAAATACATTTTTTCCCATTCAAGTTCATAGATAGCCCCAAATCTATCTGACACCCATTTGTGTCCATGGATCCCAGGTTAAGAAACATTCTTTAGGATAATCCAGCTGCAGGGCTCACTGATTGGGAGGAGAGGATAAGGTAGGACCACAATGAGGAAGAACTCACCTAGGGGTATAGCCAATGAGAACTAATTATTCTAGGCAGTAGTATAGTGAAAAATGTTTAACATTAGGCTTTCTGAAAAAACACATTTTAAAGTTTATTCTGCATTATTAATGTATTTTTCACTTCTTCCTTAAATCTAAACAATTAATAAAACAAGAAATCAGGGCTTGACTTGTAGCATTTCTGAAGGTGTAAATGCTTACAATTAAAATTTAGCAATTGAGTTAGCTCTAGTACATACTAAGTCGGTGCTGAGCTCGGTTATTTGGACCACAGGATCATAAACTGGGATCTAGAAGTTACCCTACATGTTATTGAGTTCAACCTTCTTATTTAGAGATAAGGAAACTGAACCCTAGACAAGTTAAATGAATTAAAATGATATGAGGCAGGCTTGACACCATTCAGAACATTTGTCAGTACCCTCTAAAGTCTGTTATCCTTGGGCAAAGCCCTCACTACTCTGTCCTAGGTTAGGATATGAAATTTGCTTATTTTTTTTTTAAAAAAAAGGAAATCCCTCAGTTAAAATGCGGAAGTCCGGGACATGATAACTTCATCTATGATACCTATCTTCCTTTTCATCCCCAGCTTCTTCATGAAATTTGACAATTTTTAGTTGTTACATGTTTCAATTATCTGATCACACAGCAATGCCTGATACACATCTAACATTTTTCTAGGCTGTATAGGACCCACAAAGTATAAGACATAGGACCTACTCTCTGGGATGGGGTAAATGAGTTGGCATGAAAACTTTTATGAATGTGGTTGTTTTATATACACACAATAATAACTGGGTTGCATAAACAGGACATGGTCAAATGCCGAGTAAGTAAAACCAGATAATAAAGACAAAAGAAGTCCCCAAGAGACAGAACTCATTCTAATCAAGCATGCATTTATTTTCTGGATTTCTTAGTGTTTTAATTGACCAAAAATCATTTTTAAGCCCCTACTCTGTGTAAGGTACTGACCATGACACTGTGGACAATGAGACAAACATGCAATGATCACTACCTTCATGAATTGGGAAAAACAAAAAAACAACATGTGAAAGAAAGGTGGTGGCTGGAAAGCAGGGACCTGCTCAAGCTCTACTCCAGGACCCTGAAAACACCTATAAAAATGGCTCTGAAGAAATTCTAGAGCTTCAGAACCCATGATATAGCAGAGGGAAGCAGGGCTTCAGCCCAGGACAGCCTGGATGGTCACTGGGAAGAATCTATCAAACAGAGCTGGGAGTGAAGCAGAGCAGAACACAACATGGGTCATGCCAGGACCAACCAGACGAGGAGCCAGGTGAAACAGGTCTTAGTACCCTGAATCAGTGAGCTGTGACAGTTACTAGACTTCTCAACCCACAAACACCAAAGACAACAGAGAAGGTTAGTGGGAAAAGCTGCTGGGACAGAGTGAAAAGAGTTTGCTGTCGACCACTGCTCTGGGGATGCAGCTCTGGGGATGCAGCTCTAAGGCTGCTTCGAGAGCTACAGCTGCAGTTGGCTAAGGACCCAGGCCCACCTGGTGGGAAGAATTAAGTTGTGGATCACAGTGGGACTGCAAATTCTGCTTTGTCCTGCCTGGATCTGGGCCGCAAAGCTGGTTGGCGGTTCTTGCGGGAGAAAGAACGCTGGTGTGGCAGAGCTTGCTGTGTAAAAGTAGCTCAGAAAACAGCAGCACAGCCCCTCAAGCTTGGGACAAAGTACTCTCTACTCTACAAGCAGTCATACCTTGCCAAAAAGCTCAAGGGTCAAGTAGATGGCTAGGAACATAAACAGGCAGCAAAAATGGACTCAGATTCAGACTCAGACTTTGGAATCTTTTTTTGGTGACAAAGAAGACCAAAACATACAGCCAGAAGAAGTCAACAAAGTCAAATAACCTACATCAAAAGCCTCCAAGAAAAATATGAACTGGTCTCATGCCATGGAAGAGCTCAAAAAGGATTTGGAAAAGCAAGTTAGAGAAGTAGAGGAAAAATTGGTTAGAGAAATGAGAGTGATGTGAGAAAACTGTGAAAAACAGGTCAATGAGTTGCTAAAGGAGACCCCAAAAATACTGAAGAAAATAATACCTTAAAAAATAGACTAACTCAAATGGCAAAAGAGCTCCAAAAAGCCAATGAGGAGAAGAATGCCTTGAAAGGCAGAATTAGCCAAGTGGAGAAGGAGGTCCAAAAGACCACTGAAAAAAATACTACCTTAAAAATTAGATTGGAGCAAGTGGAAGCTAGTGACTTGATGAGAAATCAAGATATTGTAAAACAGAACCAAAGGAATGAAAAAATGGAAGACAATGTGAAATATTTCATTGGAAAAACCACTGACCTGGAAAATAGATGCAGGAGAGAGAATTTAAAAATTATTGGACTACCTGAAAGCCATGATCAAAAAAGAGGCTAGATATCATCTTTCAAGAAATTATCAAGGAGAACTGCCCTGATATTCTAGAGCCACAGGGCAAAATAGAAATTGAAAGAATCCACAGATCACATGCTGAAAAAGATCCCAAAAAGAAAACTCCTAGGAATATTGTCACCAAATTGCAGAGCTCCCAGATCAAGGAGAAAATACTGCAAGCAGCCAGAAAGAAACAATTGGAATATTGTGAAAACACAATCAGGATAACACAAGATCTATCAGCTTCTACATTAAGGGTCTGAAGGGCTTGGAATATGATATCAAGCTAGGATTAAAACCAAGAATCACCTACCTAGCAAAACTGAGTATCGTGTTCCAAGGCAAAATATGGAATTTCAATAAAATAGAGGACTTTCAAGCTTTCTCAGTGAAAAAACCATAGCTGAATAGAAAGTTTGACTTTCAAACACAAGAATCAAGAGAAGCATGAAAAGGTAAACAAGAAAGAGAAATCATAAAGGACTTACTAAAGATGAACTGTTTTATTTACATTCCTACGTGGAAAGATGATGTGTATAATTCATGAAACCTCAGTAGTAGGGTAACTGAAGTAAATACACATATATGTATATATAGACAGAGGGCACAGTGTGAATTGAATATGAAGGGATGATATCTTAAAAAATAAAATCCAATTAAGGGATGAGAGAGGAATATATTGAGAGAGGGAGAAAGGGAGGGATAGAATGGGGTAAATTGTCTCACATAAAAGTGGCAAGAAAAAGCAGCTGGTGTGGGAGAATGAGTGAATCTTGCTCTCATCAGATTTGACTTAAGGAGGGAATAACATACACACTCAATTGTGTGTCTTACCCCACAGGAAAAGAAGAAGAAGGGAATAAAAAAGGGATGATGATAGAAGGGAGGGCAGATAGGGGGAGGAGCCTATCAAAAGCAAATGCTTTTGAAAAGGGACCAGGTCAAGGGAGAAAATTGAATAAAGGGGGACAGGATAGGAGGGAGCAAAATACAGTTTGTCTTTCACAACATGAGTATTTGTGGAAGGGTTTTGCGTAAGGATACACGTGTGACCTATGTGGAATTGCTTGACTTCTTAGGGAGGTTTGGTGGGGAGGGAAGAGGGAGACAAATTGGAATTCAAAGTTTTAAAAGCAGATGTTCAAAAAGAAGTTGCTTTTGCATGCAACTTGGAAATAAGATATACAGGCAATGGGGCATAGAAATCTATCTTGCTCTACAAGAAATTAAGGCAAAAGGGGATGGTGGGGAGTGGGGTGAAAGAAGGGAGGGCTGACTGCGGAATGTGGCGATCAGAATATATGCTATCTTGGAGTTGGGGGGAGGGTAGAAATGGGGAGAAAATTTGTAATTCAAAATCTTGTGGAAATCAATACTGAAAACTAAAAATATTAAATAAATAATAAAATATAAATAAGCTTCAAAAATGTGCAAATATATCTATTTACAAAATTCATACAAAGTAATTGGTGAGAGAGGTACTAATGACTGGTAGTCCAAAAGGGAATGGTTCAATGGAAATCATGAAGTTCATGCATGTTAGGGGAGACATTTGAGCTGGGATTTGAAAGAATCTAGGGATTATAAGAGGAGCTGAAACTGCATTCCAGGCATAAGTGGCAAACTCTTTGTAGGCATGGAGATGGAACATGAATATTGGGGGAAACAGTGCAACAGCAAATTCATCTGCTTTTTCTCAATTCTTGAATTATCTGGAGACTTTGATCACCTTGTCCTATGTATTTTCTTTCTAGATTCTTATGACCTCCTCCCCCACCCCCGCTCAGTTCTCCAACCTGATTTTTTTTTTGCTGCATTTTCATCCAACTCACTCCCATACCATGGATGTCTCCTAAAGGTCTGTCCTCTTCTCCTTTTATGTAATCTTGCTTGATGATTTCATTAGGTTCCATGGGTTCAAATATCATCTCTATGCAGATGACTCCCAGATACACACATGTACCTGCATATAGAGATGCATGTGTATATATTTATATATGATATCACAAATGTATTGGATATATGTGCTTGTATATACTCAAGTATATATGTATATACATTTCTCACATATATTCTGAACTACAGTTTTATATCATCTTAGATATCTCAAAATAGATGTCGCACAGCTATCTCTTACTCAACATGTCCAAAACAGAATCCATTATCTTTCTCTCAAACCCTCCTCTGAACTTCCGCATTAACATTAGGAGCACTGCTATATTTCCTTTCATCCCAATGCACAGTCTTGGTGTCATCCTCAGCTCTTTACTAGCACTCATTCAACACATCCATTTTGTAGTTAGGTTTTGATATGTCTACCTTCACAGTATCTTTTGTATTTATCTCCTTTTCTCTACTCATACAGCCAACACTTTGTCTTGTGCTTGGACTTTTACACCAGTCTTGTATTGGTATATGTCTTAACAATCTCTCCACTCCAATTCATCCTTCATCCAGATGCCAAAGTGATTTTACTAAAGCATAGGTATTGCCACGTCATTGCTTCTCTACCTTCCACTCCACTCTGTTCAATAAACTCTAGTGATTCCCTGTTTCCTCAGAATCAAAAAAAAATCCTGTTTGACTTTTAAACACATTCACAAGTCGACCTGCCCCTACCTTTCTGGTCTTCCTATATTATGCTTTCCTCCATATACTCTATGCTAGGGGTTGGGTACCTGCACCCTGAAGGCCATGTGTGGTCTTTGGATGTGGCCTTTAGATTGAGCCCAACTTTTACAGAACAAATCCTTACCCATAACACTGTAATGACTGTCTCCCTATGACTGGAATGCTTTTCCTCCTCACCACTATCTCCAGGCTTCCTTTAATATTCATATCAAAGATCATCTTCAGCAGGAGTTCCTCTCTCCCTCCCACTGTGTCTTGTAAGATTATCTTCCACTTATAATACACTGCATTTATCCTGTGTGCATATAGTTATTGGCATGTTGTCTCCCTCATTTGAATATGTTTATTGAGGGCAGGGACTGTGTTTTTAATTTTTCTCATATCCCCAGCACATAGAACAGTGACTGACACAAAGTAAGAACCTAATAAATGGTTGTTGACTATCTATAGAGTTTCTGAGAAAAATAACAGACTTGATGGATAGGTTGGAACCAAGTTCTGAAGGTTTTAATTGTTCTGTCACTGCATATATATGTGATCTTGGGCAAGTTAAATTCACCATTCAGAATCACAATTTTTATTTTTTCAAGGATACAATGAGTTGTGAGAAAAATACTTTTTGTAAACTTTCAAGTGCTGTGAAAATATATGTATAAGATAGGAACTACAAGAGATTAAAAATAGAACCAAACATAAAACAATGACCCAAAGCAAAGGACATGGCTTTTTCTCACATGGACACCTCTATATTGTTAACTGTGACTATGAATATTCAGTAAATTTACCAGGAATTAATAGTGAAAAAAAAGACTGAATTAATTGTGCATCACACTGAAAAAATGTCACCTCTATGAACCCAGCTATTGTTGTACCCAAACCCCATTCTAATGCCTTCTGAAGTCACTCCCTCCTGATGCTGAGAAAAGATTTAGCAATGTAAAAAAAGTGGACTAGAAAGACCTTTCTGAAGTCACAACATCGCGACAATCATTTGCTAAACCAAGTGCTTTACTTTGGGGTGATTTTTGAGGATTTTTCTTTCAAATATATAATCTCTTCCATGACAAAGTATACTATATCAAAAGTATGATGGCTCTCTATTTCCTAGTAGTGTTGTTTCTCTCTAAGCTTTTCCAAAGGCTACTTAGGAATTATTTTGAAGAGAAAAAAAACTCTTAAGTTGGAAGCTTACTCAGGGCACACTGGCATTTTTGTCACACCTATTAGGTGAACTCTGAATAAGTTCAGGAAAACTCACTGTGAGGGCTTGTTTCCCATTTCAAATAACCTTCCTTTGCTCCTTTCACCCTTCCTTCCTCCTCTTTCATAACCACCCACCTCTTCACTTTCCTGCCTCTGTGAACAATTCCTAGTGACCAATGTCATTATGAACAATCTGAGAGGTTTGTGAGGAAAACCATGAAAGCTTTTGGCAAACAGAAAAGCTGTTGTTCCAGTCCATTCACCTCCCATTCTTATTAATGTGGAAGTGGCAAAAGCCAAAGTTATTTCCTCTGGAGAAATCTGTGTTTATGTTAACATAATCCCTTTTGATTTTGTTTCATTATCTGAAGAATTGTGGTTGGGAATTAATTCAAAAACCTTGTCCATAACTGAAATTTATTTAGAAAAAATATTTTAAGCAAATGATTATACATTGAAAGTCAACACAGCATAGTGGATATAGAGTACTATAATTACAAAAACGTTAGTATGAATCCTGCCTTAGACAAATGTTAACTTTGTGGCCTTGAGCAAGACATTTAAACTCTCTGAGCCTCAGATGCCTCATTTGTAAAATGGTGATAAAAATACTTGTAGCACCAACCTCATCATGTTGTCATGAGATTATTTATTGTAAACCATTTCACCAACTTTTAAGTGATATATACATATTATAAAATCCTAGATTTAAAGGCAAAAAGGGACCTGAGAGGCCATATTTGTCCTCTTATTTTTACAAATGAGGAAACAGAGGCCCAGAGAATTTAAGTTACCTGTCCAAGGTCAGCAGTTAGTAAGGGAAAGAGTTGAGAATTAAACTTCTTTCTCTCTCATAAAGTTAAGAGTTCTTTGAGCTTAAGGGCTGCTTTTATTTACTTACTTATCTGTTTATCTTTCTATCTACTCATTCATTTATTTATTCATTATTGGATTTATCAATTCATTTATTCATCTATCCATCCATTCATTTTCTTATCTGTTCATCTATTCCTTTTTTTATTTAATCTCTATACCTATCTATCTATCCATTTAGTCATATCTTTATTTCTTTCTATATGTGTGTATATATGTATGTATTCATCTATTTATTTATTCTTTCATCTATTTATCTGTTTGGGTTTTTTGTGTATTTTTATTGTCTTTCTTTTCATCCTCCAAGCTTAGCACAGTACCTTGCACATGACAGACACTTTGTAAAATGCTTGAAGCCTTGACTTCACTTAAACCCAGGTCCTCTGACCACAAAGACATTGTTCTTTCCATGGAATCACCCTTAAAAGTATCCTATTAGTTTTCCTCAATAAATTAATCTCCCTAACAGTCATATGAATCCAAAAGACTAATTACCCTGAATTTTGCTGGTTTAAATGTCTTGACACTAAGCACTGTGTAGCATTCCAAGATTTATTGTTTTGTTGTTTAGTTTTGTGTGTGTGTGTGTGTGTGTGTGTGTGTGTGTGTGTGTGTGTGTGTGCTGCTTTACTGTCCATTAGGCATTAGCTAGCAATACTATCATAAGGAATACCTAGTACTAGTCATATTTAGTCTCTGTAATGTTCCCTAGAGAACAAAGGTCTTTTCTAACCCATGTAATATAATATGCCAGTGATTTTTTAAAGCCTCAATAAAGATTGGTTAGAAAATCAGTTGGAAATGCAATTAAGAGATTTTATTAATCAATAACCATTTCCAAGAAGCAAGATTAATATGACTAAATACTTGATTGTATTAATTCATAAAAGAAAATTATTCACAGCTAGGCATGTATCTACCAGCATACTTTCCTTGGCTTCCTGTTCTGATGAAAGACAGGCATGAAATGTTAACACCACATCCCATACATTAGGGAATTAGAGAGCAGTAACATTACTCTCAGTAATTTCTTCTTCCTCACTTCTCTTCCTATGAATAAGATCTATCTATCTATCTATCTATCTATCTATCTATCTATCTATCTATCTCTACCTGTATTTTAAGTATATATGCTTTTATGTGTATATGAAATACATATATAGTGTGTATACATGTATGTGCAAATATACATACACATATTATATATACATATATATATATACATATATATATATACATATATATATATATATATATATATATATATATATTTCATTTACATTAATTTTAGGAATTTGGAATCTATGACCATTCAGACACACAGAGGATTTAAATTACTCTTTAAAAAACAATCTCTTTTTTTGTTGTCTTTTCTTTTGCAGCCTGACTAATATGTAAATATGCTTTGTATGACTTAATATATATAATTGATATCATATTGCTTGTCTTCTCAAGGGGTGAAGGAGAAGTGGAAGGGAGGGAGAGAATTTGCAACTTAAAATAAAAAGTTATTTTTAATGTAAATAGGAAATATTTAATGAAACAAAATATATGAAAAATAAAACTATACTCTTATCATTATAGAATAAAGGAATTGGTAAAACACCTGACTTTAGTCTGAAGGCCTAAACTGTCTCTGCCTTGATTACCCACAGGATTCCAAAACACAATGGAATATTGAAAGTTTAAACCCACTTTCACATTTTTCCTGAGGTTGGCCATGTTAACAAATATTAATTAACTGCTCATTCATTTTGATCCAAGTTGTATAGTGAATGGGTACTTGAACATTGTCTTTGGTCCTCTTTTCTATCTAACATTAAGGCCTACAATAATTATATCTCCCTATATAAAGTTTCTCCTTGACCCCACTGAAACCAGATTAGGGATCAGGAACACATATAACTTCAGTCATACCTTTGGCCTGGACAGTGAAAAAGAAGAGTTAGAAGGATAGAAAGATCCAGGTCTGAAAAACCCAGAAAAGGGCTGACTAATTTCACTGGAGAATTCTGTACTTTTCTAAGTCTCCCCCAGGGAACTATATGACCCTAGAAAAGGCAGAACCCATATGACCTCATAGATGAAGGGAAACCATGTATACCATGATTAAATATCAAAGGGGAGCACATGGAACAGAACTTCCCTGGTACCCACTAAACCAGAAACTCTAACAGAATCTTTATGACTCCTGAGCCAGAGAAAGAGGTTTCCACAGAGGTTATTCAACAAATCTCCATGAAGAAAAGTACATTGAACTCTAAATCTAAATTATTTTTACTACTTGGAGAGTGATTTTGTTCCACTCCTATAAATTTTTCATCATAAAAATAAATTTACTTTGATAAACATAATAAATGTGCTCTCTCTATATAAAGGTCTATATATAAAAATTGGTATGACACAGTCCCTGCCCTTAAGAAGCTTACAATCCAGTATTTGTTTTGGGAATGAGCTCACAGAGGCAGTAAGAATAATTATGAAAATGATTATTATATGATAGTATAAGCAAAGCACTATAAGAAATCCGAGGAAGGAGAATACATGCTGAAAGGCCCTGAATAATAACACTGTTTTCTAAAAAGAAGGGTAATAGACTCAGGTGTGAAAGAAGCTGGAAACAGCCATTTTTGACTGGAAAGCTGATTTTAGCTTAGGTCAAGGTATTTCAGAAAAGAAACATGAATAGATTTTGCCTTACTCTTTTTTCTTCTTTTATAAAGATCAATGTGGTCACAGGTAGGTATCAATGGAATTTTGAATAAGAACCTAAGGCTTGGCAGATAATACAGTATTCCTGATTTCACATTGACATTTGATTAAATTAGACTAACATGATTAAAGGGTAAGTGATTCCCATGAAGGATATTCAATATGCTAACATTTCTGGTTTGGTGAATTAATTGTAACAGACTAACTCACTACGGCAGAAAGATTTCCCCATCTGACACGATAGTTTCACATTCTGATTGGAGAATGAAAATTCTTGTAGTTGGGACCTAAAGTAATAACCTTGAAGCTCATTAATTGACATTTCCTTTTTTATCAGAAGGAAAAATCTAGAGAGACATGCCTAGCATAGGTGAGATTGTTCAACATGCTAAAATAAATCTAGCAAATTGATCAGGTGCACGGACAAAAAGTCTGACACTAAGCAAACCTGATTTAGGAAAGAGAAACATTTGAGACCTGTTGCAAGGGAGGACAAATAGAGCACCAATAGAAACTCAGTGTGAAAGAAAGAGGTTCTGAAGTAATACAGACAGAGCGAACATGTTTTGGTAGCATTTAAAATCATTTGGTCTAGGAGGTGGAGCCAAGATGCCAGATGGAGCCTAAATCTCTCCCCCAGGACCCTCCAAACACCTATAAAAATGGCTCTGAACAAATTCTAGAACTGCAGAACCCATGAAATAGCAAAGGAAAGCAGGGCTCCAGCCCAGGACAGCCTGGAGGGTGGCTGGGTAAGGTGTATTGCAAAGAGCTGGGAGCAGAGCAGAGCACAGCCCAGCGTAGGCCATGTCCAGACCAACCAGACCAGGAGTTGGTGGAACAGGCCCTGAATCAGTGAGCTGTGGCAGTTATCAGACTTCTCAACCTAACAACATCAAAGAAAACAAAGAAGGTTAGTGGGAAAAAAACTACTGAGACAGAGTGAAAGGAGTTTGCAGTTCAGTCACCACCCCAGAGGCAGCAGAGGTGGTGGAGCTCTGAGGACCACAGCTGCAGTTGCTTCGGGCCCCAGGCCCACCTGGTGGGAGGAATTAAATGGTGGATCAGAGTGGAAATGCAGAGCCTGCTTAGATCTGAGTCACAGTCTAGGTTGACAGTTCTTGGGGGAGGGGGAGTGCTGGTGTGGCAGAGCTGGCTGTATAGAAATAGCTCTGAAACAACAGCACAGGCCCTCAAGCTTGGGCCAAAGTATTCTCCACTCTACAAGCAGTCATACCCTGACGAAAAACTCAAGGGTCAAGTAGTTGGCTGGGAACATGGCTGGGAAGTGAAAATGGACTCAGATTCAGACTCAGACTTTGGAATCTTTCTTTGGTGACAAAGAAGACTAAAACGCACAGCCAGAAGAAGTCAACAAAGTCAAAGAGCCTGCATCAAAAGCCAACAAGAAAAATATGAAATGGTCTCAGCCCATGGAAGAGCTCAAAAAGAATTTGGAAAAGCAAGTTAGAGAAATGGAGGAAAAATTGGGTAGAGAAATGAGAGGGATGAAGGAAAACCATGAAAAACAAGTCAATGACTTGCTAAAGGAGACCCAAAAAATACTGAAGAAAATGACATCTTAAAAAATATACTAACTCAAATGGCAAAAGAGCTCCAAAAAGCAAATGAGTAGAAGAATGCCTTGAAAGGCAGAATTAGCCAAATGGAAAAGGAGGTCCAAAAAACCATTGAAGAAAATACTACCTTACAAATTAGATTGGAGCAAGTGGAAGCTAGTGACATTATGAGAAACCAAGATATTATAAAACAGAACCAAAGGAATAAAAAGTGGTAAACAATGTGAAATATCTCATTGGAAAAACCACTGACCTGGAAAATAGATGCAGGAGAGATAATTTAAAAATTATTGGACTACCTGAAAGCCATGATCGAAAAAAGAGCCTAGATATCATCTTTCAAGAAATTATCAAGGAGAACTGCCCTGATATTTTAGAGCCAGAGGGTAAAATAGAAATTGAAAGAATCCACTGTTCTTCTCCTGAAAAAGATGCCAAAAAGAAAATTCCCAGGAATATTGTCGCCAAATTGCAGAGCTCCCAGATCAAGGAGAAAATACTGCAAGTAGCCAGAAAGAAACAGTTGGAGTATTGTGGAAGCACAATCAGGATAACACAGTATCTAGCAGCTTCTACATTAAGGGATTGAAGGGCTTGGAATATGATATTCCGGAGGTCAATGGAGCTAGGATTAAAACCAAGAATTACCTACCCAAGCAAAACTGAGTATCATGCTCCAAGGCAAAATATGGATTTTCAATAAAATAGAGGACTTTCAAGCTTTCTCAGTGAAAAGACCAGATCTGAATAGAAAATTTGACTTTCAAACACAAGAATCAAGAGAAGCATGAAATGGTAGACAAGATGAGAAATCATAAGGGACTTACTAAATTTGAACTGTTTTCTTTGCATTCCTATGAGGAAAGATGAAGTGTATAATTTGTATAATTCATGAGCCAGTATTAGGGAAGCTGAAGGGAGTATATACATACATACATACATATATATATGGGCATAGGGTGAATTGAATATGAAAGGATGATATCTAAAAAAAATCAAATTAAAGGAGATGAAAGAGGAACATATTGAGAGAGGGAGAAAGGGAGAGATAGAATGGGGTAAATTATCTCACATAAAAGTGGCAAGAAATAGCAGTTCTGTAGGAAGGGAAGAGGAAACAGGTGAGGGGGAATGAGTGAATCTTGCCCCCACCAGATTTGACTTGAGGAGGGAATAACATACATACTCAATTGTGTATCTTACCCCACAGGAAAGAAGGAGGAAAGGTCTAAAAAAGGGGGATGATAGAAGGGAGGACAGATGGGGGAGGAGGTAATCAAAAGCAAACACTTTCAAAAAGGGACAGGGTCAAGGGAGAAAATTGAATAAAGTTGGATAGGATAGGAAGGAGCAAAATATAGTTAGTCTTTCACAACATGAGTTTTGTAGAAGTATGTTGCATAATGATACACTTGTGGCCTATGTTGAGTTGCTTGCACTATTAGGGAGGGTGGGTGGGGATTACAGAGGGTAGAGAATTTGGAACTCAAAGTTTTAAAAGCAGATGTTCAAAAAAAAGTTTTTGCTTGCAACTAGGAAATATGACATATAGGCAATGGGGCATAGAAATCTGTCTTGCCCTACAAGAAAGTAAGGGAAAAGGGGATGGGGGTCGTGGGATGATAGAAGGGAGGGCTGACTGGGGAACAGGGCAATCAGAATATATGCCATCTTGGAGTGGGGGGGAGGGTAGAAATGGGGAGAAAATTTGTAATTCAAACTCTTGTGAAAATCAATTGGTGAAACCAAAAATATTAAATAAATAAATAAATAATAAGAGAAAAAAATAAAATCATTTGGTCTAGAGCAATTCCATTCAAAGTAGCATAGGATCAAAGCTTCAATGGACCTTAGAGATCGTCTAGTCCAATCCCCTACTACAAAGGAGAAAACAGAGGCCCAGAGATGTTAACTAACTTGACAGACATCACACAGTCCCTTCCTTTAAGGTACTTAAATGCTAATGATATGATACAATTTATACATGAGCAAGTTAATACAAATTAATCAAGATTTTCATAAAGGATAAAAAAGGAATTGGTTTGATGAGGGGTAGCAGTTTCAGGAAAAAGCATCATGTAGGAAGTGGCAGCTGAGTTGTGCTTTGCAAGAATCTGGAAATGCTTTAAGGTAGAAAGAAATGAATTTCTGACATGCAGAAACTCCTTTTTCCACAATGACACATAGGTGAGAGATGGAAAGTCATGTATGAAGAAATGCAAGTCAAAATACACAGAGCAAAATTCAAAAGATACAGTAATAACACAAACCTCAGCTTTATTGAGAACAGGAGTTTTAGCACAGAGAAAGATACTTTGAAAGTCAGAGAGCTAATTCTCAACCTTCACCCCTAGTATTTCCTCAACATATCACTCACTGCATTACTTGAATATTTCATATTCAAATTGGAAAGGTGGAGAAAGGGATTGGTTCATTTTTTTTCTAGCCAATTAACCTTTCCTAATGACCTGCAGTGTCCACAGTTTTGGCTGTTCCATGGATTGAGGCAAAATTAGAGTAGTAAAGTTGAGACATAAGGAAAGAATCAGTCTCCTATTCCTATTCCCATTTGTGTGCTTTTCTTCAAATTTATCGTAAGAATATGGGATATAGAGAGGAGAGGAATTACTTAGAACATTTAGTTCAGGTCTTTCATTTTGGTCTAGATATGTGATCTAGACGTAAGACAGAGTAAGAATGGGACAGATGATAGAGAAGGCCACATATTCATATTAAAGTTAGGACTGTCAATACGCAAGAGGAAGATATTGGCCTTGCCCTCTAGGGCTATATTTTGTGCTTGCTCAGATTTGCTCAGAGTCTGCAGAGAGCTCAGAGACTAGTGTGCAACAGAACTCAGAATGCTTTGGAGAGATGAGATTGCTGCAGAAAAAGTGCCGAGAGGAGGGTGGAGACCAGGGAGCCGCAGACACCAGAGAACTGAGAATCCACAGAATCAAGAGACTGGAAAATGGAGAATCCACAGATTGGAGAATCCAGAATATTGCAAGGTCTCTGAGAGCTGCAAGGGGAGAGGATGCAGGCATGCAGACAGTTAGGATTCATGTTTATGGGAAGGCCCTAGCAGGGGGAAAGGTTACAAGATAACTTGGCTCTTTGCTATAATACTGTGTTATAATTTCCTTGTTGTTATATTGAGGTGGACTCACTGGTTTTGGAATATAATTACTGCTATGGCAAATTGGGGTTATTGGTTCTGGGATTTAATCCTCTGATGTCTAAATAAATGTTATACTTCCCCTGCCTTCTTCCTAGAGAATCTCTTACACTTTGTGATTCTGAACTATACAGACATGTTCATGGTCATCTTTGAGGTCATGAATCTTGCTTTACTGATACAATGCATTATCCCCATTTTACACAGGAGTAAACTGTGGAAAACAGAGGTTAAATTTCCTTTTCAAGGTGACACAGCTAGTATGTATCTGAGGTTAGATTTGAACTCTGATTCACATTCAGCTCTGATAGGTAAGTTTTTACTTTATCTTGCTTAGGAACTGTTATCCACACCAATTTCTGGTCATCTCTACACCACATTATTTTATCTCTAGCCATCATTTTCATTCTCCCTTCCCCACCAACCAACTGGAACTCCTCCTCCCCCATTTCTGTTAGGTGAAATTTCCCTTTATCTTGCCTGGCACAAGGTCTCCACAGCACTTCCTGCTCATCTTCAGGCCATATGCCACCTGTGTACCCATACCTTTCAAATTTCACTTTATGTGTCATCTTCCCATATTAAAATGTTAAGTTCCTTGATATAAAGGACTTCCATACTTAATTGCATTTGCATCCACAGATCTCTCTCTCCCTCTCTCTCTCCACATACACACACACACACATAAACACATACAGCTCTTACATCTAATCTTCCAGAATTTCATTGACAGGTAGAGCAGGAGAGAACAAACAGGCAACAGGAATTACTCAAGAGACAGACACTTGTTTCTAAATTGCAGGATGATAAATTCACAGTGCCAGCTTTATCACACACCATTCCACATTATTTAATTGTATATAGTATACTAACTTTATTTTCAAAAACACTAGAAATAAACTGGCATAGAGATTGAATCACCCACCAGTTATGGAAAAATAATTCTGTAAAATGACATTGGGTTAGAGTGTTTATGAAGAGCAAGCGAGAAATTGAAGAATCATGGGGACAAAAAGCAAAGCCAAACAGTAACTTTCATTTTTAACACAGCTTTTTACTTCTCTGTTATTGATTTTTTCCCTTCTCTTATGAGCAGAAATTTATCTCCCTATCTGAAGAGACACAGTTTTCAATTTTCAGTATTTATGGTAATAAGGCATTTAGAGGTAGATCTTTGTGGCCAGAGTACAGCCAGCCTCACTTTATTGATAAAGATACTGAAGTCCTTAAAGGAACAGTGATTTTATCAAGGTCACACAGGTAGTAAATGGCAGAGAGAAGAATTGAAAGTCCTTTGGTATCACATATACCCCTCTTGCTTCTCTAAAAATTTACTTCCATCAGGCTGTAAAGTTATTGACTCAGTGTTTCTGGTTGGGTACCTGCTAAGTATGGGAATGGTATTATAGTTAAGGATAGAGGTCAGGATATTTTCCTACTTACTCCTCATGGGGAGTATAGAGGCAGAAAGCACTGTTGCTAAATGGGAAGTTTGAAGCAAAGACTTGAACTGGAAATTGTCTATTCTTTTAAATGATTCTTTCTCAAGGGATATCCATCAGTTGGGGAATGGCTAAACAAGCTCTGGTATATGATTACAATGGAATATTATTGTGCTAGAAGAAATGACAAGCAAGGCAATTTCAGAAAAACACAGAAAGACTTACATGAACTGATGCATAGTGGAGAACATTGTACATGGTAACATCGGTATTGTTAGATGAAGAACAGTGAATGACTCAGCCATTCTCACCAATACAAGGATCCAAGACAATCCCAAAGGACTAGTGATGGAGCATTATATCCTCCTCTAGAAGAAAAACTGATATTGTTTGAATACAGACTGAAGCATACTATTGTTTTCATTTTCCTTCATTTGTTTCATTTATTCAAGTCTTCTTGCACAAAATAACTAATATGTTTCAGATAATGCACATGCATAACCTATATCTGATTGCTTACCATCTCAGGGAGGGGGGAGGAATGTGAGGGAGGGGTAGAATTTGGAATTCAAAACTTTAAATAAAAATGTTTTTAAAAGTGATCCTTCCTCTCCCCACCTACACCATTATCGTGACAGTGGAGGATTAAGGGTTCACTCAGGGTTTACAAAAGTGTTTCAAAATGCAAAATCTTTTCAATGTTGCATCCCATTTTGGGACACAATCAGTCCCCAGGATTCCTATATGGTCATCCAGAACCAGGAAGGGCAACTCTAAGCATGCTCCAAGGGATAGCCCTTGTTACACAATAAAGGAACTGCATTAATTTTTGTGCTAAATATAACTAGTTTAACTAAAAGGCTTTGGTTCACTTTTTCAAACCAGGCAGGCTATATCTCCCTTCAGGGTTCCAGGGCAGCCTTAGGGGCTTGGGTTTGAGTTTTTCTTTATGATTTCTCCTCTACGATTTGTTCCCCTGACCAGATGTATTTCCCCATTATTAAGGGGCCAGGGACTAGAGATCCAGTTTCATTTAACCACTTAACATCAATCAGTTTTTACAAAAGGATGTTTACTTCAAAGACAGCCATAACAAAAATTTCTTTGAGCCTGGGGCATATCCTGTCTTACATTGTCTTGGTGGAGGGTGGGACTAGGGATTAGGCTCAATTTAGATCAGTTTTTACTTATCCATTGGTCTTACTCATTTCATATTCAAATGTGGCATAACTGTCTGATGAATCCTTCTGCTGGGTTGGAATTCCAAAAGTCTCTCCGGAAGATCAATTCATGTTCCCTGGGACATCAATACTGTGCTGGTTGAGAGACACAGCCTGAAACCTCAGACTCCTGTAGCTTATATAATTCAACATTATTTGGCACCTTTAAAAAGCTGAATTAGGGAGGGAAAGGAGACAGGATAGTGGAAAAAAAAAAAGATAGGCACTTGCCTGGGCTCTCTAAAATTCCCCTCCAAACAACTTTTAATGATGCCTCAAAACAAATTCTTGAGCTACAGAACCCAAAAAAGGATGGGGTGAAAAAAAAATTTCCATCCCAAGATAGTTTAGAAGGTTGGTATAAACAGTCTATTGCACCAGGGAGACAGTGAAGCACAGGCTACACAAGTGGAGGCAGTGCCCCAGTAAACCAGGATCAGGCCTTGAAGGGGCTAAATGAGGAAAGGTAGTGTCTGCTTCCAGAGATGTCAGCCCACAGATGGGGCTGGAGGTCAAACAACTGGTCAGAAGGATGTTACAGGTGTCCTTTGGTGGACATTTGATGCAGGACTCTGTTGCATTGCCCACACTTAGATCTGGATCACAGTCCTGGGTTGCAATCCCAGAGGGCAGAGGGACACTAGTAAAACAGAGCTTGTGGCCACAAGGAGGCAAGTACTCTAGTCACAATTCCAGGGTAGAAAAGAGTGCTTATGGTCACTTAGAGACTAGAGTACAGGCCAGGAAAATAGTAAACATGTCTCTTCTTAGATCATATCACATGGGAAGAACTAAAAGTTTATAGATCCTCAGAACTAGTCCTGAAAATAGCTGCTCAGAAAAATCTAAAGCTTAGAACAATGACCCCCCCCACCACCACAGGAACAGAACCCAACTTTAAGGTAAAGACAAAAGTTAAAAAAAAAAAGGTGAAAAATGAGCAAAAACAAAAAGAAGCTGCTGTCCATAGAAAGTTACTATGGTGAGAGGAAAGATCAAAACACAATCTCAGAAGAAGAAAACAAAGTAAAAACTGCCACATCCAAAGCCTCAAAGAAAAATTTGAATTGGATTTAGGATGTTGAAGAACTCAAAATAATTGTTTTAATCAAATAAGAGAGGTAGAGGAAAAATTGGGAAAAGAAATGATAATGATACAAGGAAATCATGAAAAAAGTATCATCTACTCGACAAACAAGACACAAATAAATACTTTTAAAAACTCTTTTAAAAAACAGACTAGGCCAAATGGAAAAATATAATTAAAATGACTGAAGAAAAGAATTCCTTAAAAATTAGAATTGCACAAGTTTGAGTTAATGACTCCATGAGACATCAAGGAGCAATAAAACAAAATCAAAAGAATGAAAAAGTAGAAGAATAAATAAACTACATGACTGGAAAAACAAATGAACTGGAAAATACATCGAGGATACATAATTTAAGATTTGGGCTACTTTTAAGCCATGATTTTAAAACAAAAGAGCTAGCTGTGTGACCTTGGGCAAGTCACTTAACCCCAATTGTCCTGCCTTCCCCCTACAAAAAAAATGAGCCTATACATGATATTTCAAGAAATTTTCAAGGAAAACTGCCCTGATATTCTAGAACCAAAGGGTAAAACAGAAATTGAAATAATCTACCCATCACTTTCTGAAAGAGATCCCCCCCAGCAAAAAAAATCCTAGGGATATTAGAGATGAATTCCAGAGCTCCAAGGTCAAGGAGAAATATGTCAGGCAGCCAGAAAGAAACAATTCAAATATTGTGGAGCCACAGTCAGGATAACACAAGATTTAGCAGCTTCTACATCAAAGGACTGAAGGTCTTGGCATATGATATTCCACGTGGTGAAGGAGCTAGAATTACAACCAAGAATTGCTTTCTTAGCAAAACTGAGTATAATCCTTCAGAGAAAAATGGAGGTCCAATAAAATAGAGGACTTTCAAGTATTCCTGATAAAAAAAATCAAAGCTCGACAGAACATTTGTGTTTTAAATACAAGATTCAAGAGAAGCATAAAAAGGTGAACAGGAAAGATAAATCATAAGAGACTTCATAATGTTAAATTATTTACATTCCTACATGGAAACATGATACTTGTTACCCCTAAGAACGTTATCATTATTAGGGCAGTTAGAAGGAGTATACATGAGTTTGAGTTGAATATGAAGGGATGATATCTAAAAAATAAAATATAAGTGGTGAGAAAGAGGAATGCACTGGGAGAAGTAAAAGGACAAAGTTTAATGAGGGTAAATTATTTCACATAAAAAGAGGCACAAAAGAGTTTTTACAATAGAAGAGAAGATGAGGAAGGTGTTCTGTCACTTGAACCTTACTCTCACCAGAATTAGATCAAACAAGGAATAAAATACACAACCAATTGGGTATAGAAGTCCATCGTGCCCTACAGGAAAGAAGGAAGGGAAGGACATAAAAGAAGGGGAGGCTGATAGAGGAGAGGGCCAAATAGGGGAGGCAGGAGTCAGAAGCAAAACACTTTTGAGAATGGACAGGGTGAAAGAACAGAGAAAAGGATTAGAATAAATGGGTGGGGGAATACTATGGAGGAAAATACAGTTAGTTATTATAAGTGTGAAAAAAATTTAAGGGAAGGTTCTCTGATAAAGGTCTCATTTTTCAAATATATAGAGAATTGAGTCAAATTTATAAAAAATATTTATAAAAATAAGAGCCATTCCCTAATTGATAAATGATCAAAGGATATGAACAGGCAGGTTACAGATGAAGTTATCAAATTTATCTATAGCCATATTAGAAAAAGTTCTAAATCACTATTGATTAGAGAAATAAAAATAAAATAATTCTAAGATGCTACCTTATACCTATCAGATTGCTAATATGACAGAAAAGCAAAATGATAAATGTTGGAAAGGATATGGAAAAATGGAGACATTAACTCATTTTTGATGGAGTTACAAACTGATTAAATCATTCTGTAAAGCAATTTGGAACTATACTCAAATGGCTATAAAATCAGTCATACACTTTGACCCAGCACTAGCACTGCAATGCCTGTATCCCAAAGAGATAAAAAAAGGAAAGGTCTTATAAGTACAAAGATATTTATGTCTGCTGTTTTAGTGATGGGAAAGAATTGGAAATGGAATGGATGTCCATCAGTTGGGAAAGGTCTGAACAAATTGTGGTATATGATTGTGATGGAATACTATTGGGCTATAAGAAATGACAAATAGAATGCTCTCAGAAAAAAATGGAAAGACCTACATGAACTGATTCAAAGTGGAATAAGCAGAAACCAGGAGACCATTAAACATAGTAACATCAATATTTTATGATGATTAACTGTGAATGACTTAACTATACTCAGCAATACAATGATCCAAGACAATTATGAAGGATTTATGATGAAAATGCTATCAATCCCCAGATGAAGAACAGATAGATTCTGAATGTAGATTGAAACATATTTTTTAAATTTTATTTTTTAGTTTTTGTCTCTGTTTTCTTTCACAACATAACCAACATGGAAATCTGTTTTGCATGACTTTGACTTAATTTGTCTAACCAATATCCAATTGCTTACCTTCTCAATTAGCAGGGACAGGATGGAGGAAGAGAACTTGTAATTCAAAATGTTTAAAATATGAATATTAAAAATTGCTTTTACATATAATTGTGGAAACATAAAATACCAAATTAATAATTTTAATGAGAAAAAAGCTGAATTGTGCTAGAAGAAAATAATTTTAAAATTAGCATATAACAACAGAAATCATAAATACATCTTAAAAAGAACTTTTTTTTTCTTTGTTTGGATGAGGAATTTTATGGCATGAAGAGTTCCTAGTGAGGAAATTCTGTGTAGATTAAAACTGATAGACAACTTATAGTTTAGAAGAGATGCCTAGTTCATTGAGAAGAAAAGTGATTTCCTGAAAGACTAATAGAATAGCATATTAGAAGTGGGCCTTATATTCCCATCTTGGCTCCAAGGTTGCCTTTTTATGCATTACTACTTTTATTACTACATACTACGTTGCTACTACATTACTACATACATTATGCATTTATAAATTGCATGTGTTTTCACAGTAGATTAAAAAATAATCCATAAAGAAAAAAATGAATAAAAAGTACAGTCCTGTATAGAGCGTAATGTTATAAAAAATAATGAGTGGCTCAAAGAAAAAAAATCATAATAACAATAAACAATTATATTATAGAGAACCATAAAAGAACTCCTAAAGGGAGGGGAGGAATTCTAGTACTAAACATTTATTGATAAATTTTAAGAAACATTTGAAATTCAATTACCCCTATGGTACATAAGGTTTTTTTAAGATGAGGCAGAGATAGAGAAAGAAGACATCAAACTATGTAAAAATAATCTTTATTCTGAACCACAGAGTGATAGTGATTATAGTTGTAGTAATAAAAATAGCTGCCTTTCCCAGAATGGTTTTAGGTTTGTAAAGTACATTATATACATTATTTCATTTGATCCTTGCCACACATGCGTAAGATAGATATTATTATTTCCTCTATTTGCCATCACAGTAATTGTGGCATTTAGAAGTCAAATAATTTTCTTAGGTCTAATACCTATAAAGTATTTGAAATGAGAATAAAAGCCAGCTATTGTGACTCCAAGTCAAGCACTCTATTTAGCATACAAATACCTCTGCAAAAGAAAACTATATAATCATATCACTTATAAATATTGATGTGATCATTTTAAGTGAATTTTAACAAAGAGAACACAGGAAAATAACCCAAAATGATTCATTATGATGAAATTGGATTTATACTGTGGTTGTAAGAATGGTTCATAGTATTATAGATTTTAGGATATGAAGGAATTGTAAAGAACTCGGTGTCTATTTACCTAATTCCACAGGTGAGGAAAGTAAGGCACAAAGAGTTTCAGTGCCTTCTCTGTTATTATCAAGTAAGTGTCCAAAGTAGTATTTGAATTGTAGTCTTCCTGCTTCCAAGTCCATACCCTACTTATTATACCACTTTTCCTCTCATTGTCCTAATTTTTAGCATAATTAATCATCATCAATCACCAAAACAGATGGTGATATTGTGGAGAAAAGTGTTAATAGAACATGAAAATCATTTTTATTAAAAACTTTAGGAAATATAGCAAAAGAAGGACTTTTTTTCTAATGTGATCCAAATATTTATCTAAAGCCAACAGCAAACATTACTTGAAATGGCAAGGAATGAAAGTTTTACTAGTGAGATTATGGATGACTCAAGGAATTATGTTTCAATTGTTATTTTCCAGTATGACAAATACTAGCTATAACAATAAAATAAGAAAAATACACTACAATGGAAACATATCTATTTGTTAAATATAACATGGTTTACTTAGAAAACTCTGGAGTATCAGTTTACAAAAGCTAATTAAGACAATTAATAGGTTGAGCAGTGGACAACATTGTTAAAATAAATTACACAAATCATCAAGAATTCTATCTTTTACTAACAAAAGTCAAGTAGAAGAGATAAAAAGAGAAATTCCATTTAGAATTACTAAAAAATCCATAAACTTTTGGAGAATTAACCTATAAAAATGATACTGGCAATGTAAATACATAACCATATTTAGAGAATCAAATATAGATTTAGATAACTATACTGAATGTTTGTGGACATGTTTCCCAACCATAACAGGTAAATAATATGTTAATCATTAAAACGATTTGGTCATGGTAAAAAAAGAAAGAAAAAAGATTAATGAAATAGACTAGATAAAGAAGACAGAAGGGAAAACACACAGACATACACACATATACTTATATGTATGTGTATCATATACATACATACATATAGTATGTATTGGAAATTATTGTTATAGATGGTGTGAGAAACTTGTCTAAGCTCATTTTCTTCAAAATTATTTTCCAATAAATTCTCATTTAATAGAGAAGGGAATGAGCTAAGTGCTTTACAAATATTTCTCATTTGATTATCACAAATATCCAGTGAAATAAGTGCTATTATTATCCCTATTTTATAGATAAGCAAACTGAAACAGACAGAAGAGACGTGACCTGCCCAAGATCACACAGCTGGTAAATGTCTGAGTCTACATTTGACTTCAGGTCTTCCTGATTATAAGCCTAGAACCATTCACTGACCTAAGTAGATGCTTCAATTTATGCAAACAGCAAGTGTATGTATACATATAAATGTATACATGCAAACATATACATATATGTGTGAATGTACATGTGTGTATACAGATATTTATTTATGAAAAACAGGGGTAGATAATGTCAAAGAGTATGAGTATGGTATGGATCCATTAAAATATTAATGTTAAATGTCTGTATTACTGGAGGCTAACAAGAGCTGCTAAAAGGGGATAATATTGTTTTATCAATGTTGTACAATGTATTTGGCCTAGGAACCTAAGAATATCATTTGCTATTTGTATAAAGTAAAGCTAGATGACTCAGTGTATAAAGTTATAACCACCTGTGTGATCCTAGGCAGGTCATTTAATTCTGTCTGTCTCAGTTTCCTCATATGTAAAATTGGGATAATAATAGCACCTGTCTTTAAAAATTAAGCAGTACATAGTAGGTACATAATGAATGCTTATTCCCTTCTCCATTCAATAAGAATTTAGTAGAAGATAATTTTGAAGAAAATGAGCTTAGACAAGTTTCTCACAACATATACAACAGTTATTCCTGAACTGATAAATCATCTAAATATAGGAAATCGATCAAGAAAACATCAAAATCAGAAGAAAATGAAAAGTTTAATTTCTTCAGCTGTGAATAAAAACAGAAACCATTTTCATATGCATGAAAAAAATAAATCTTTGAAACAGAATTATTTAAACTGGAATAAGTAAAGGCATGGATTAGGAAGAAAAAAAATGTTTTCCTCCCACACCTCATGGAAAAAAGAAAAAAAATCTTGTTCAGATGCATTCTGCTACAGACAAAAAATAATTTTAACATTTCCAAAAGAGAAATTCAATCTATTAATAACTATATGAAAAAATCACTCATAAGGGAAATGCAAATGAAAAGCACTCAGATATTTTATCTCATATCTTTCAAATAGATAAAGATAGTAAAAGATAGAAAGCATTGAAGTTTGAAGGGCTATCAGAAGCCCTACCTACTAGTAGTATTGGTAATTAGTCTAAGTGTACCTGGAAAGAATTCAGAATGACATAAGAAAAATTATCAAACTGTTCACAGGAAGAAAATTCCCATATGTACCAAAATATTTCAGGTTTTTATTTGAAAGAGAAAAAATAATAAACAATTATGAGTATATCAGTTGAGGCTGAATGGCTGAACAAATTGTGACACATGAAAGTAATGAAATAGTCTTACACTGGAGAGGTTGATGAGTATAAAGAATCCAAGGAGGTACAGAGCCAAAATGGTGGAGAGAAATCAGAAAATTGACTGAGCTCTCCTGAGTTTCCCTTGGAACCAACAGTAAATCAAGCCTCTAAATAGATTCTGGAGAGATAAAACCTACAAAAAAGAAAGAGTAGAACAATTTTCCAGTTTAAGATAACTTAGAAGAATTTCAGGAAAGGTTTGTCTCACTTGGGTAAAAGGGGAGGGCAACCCAGTGCAAACTGTGTCTGGCCAAGCCAGCCATTAGATCATAGCCATAGCACAGATCAGCAACCAAGGCCCTCTGTCTTGGATCAGAAGGCTGACTGCAGAGCAGACCAGTTGTGAGGCCTCCAGCTCCAGTGCAGAAGGCAAATTGACAGCCATGAAAACCAGGCAACAACAATCATGATTAGGCCAGGCTATCCCAGTCCAGTGAGCAAACATCAATACCTGAGGACCCAGGGCACAAAACCAGTGACCAGGATCCTGACCTCAGGACAAAAAGCTTGGGACAGTGCCCGCTGTGTCCCAGAAGGAGAGCTCAATTTTAAAAAGCCAAGAAGTAGACCAAAAAAAAGTGAGCAAGAATCATGAAAGAACATTTGAGCTACTATGGTGACAGGGAAAACCAAAACATAAACTCAAAAGAAGATAACAATGTCATAATGCCAACATGCAAAACCTCACAGTGAATATGAATATGGTCTCAAGACCAAAAGGTCTTCTTAGAAGAGCTCAAAAAAGATTTTAAAAGTCAAATAATGGAGGTAGAAGAAAAATGGGAAAAGAAATGAGAGATATGTAAGAAAGAGGCAATAGCTTGGAACAGGAAGAACAAAAATTGACTGAAGAAAACAGTTTCTTAAAAAATAGAACTGTCCAAATGGAAAAGGAGGTACAAAAGCAAACTGAAGAAAATAATTCCTTAAAAATTAGAATTGGAAAAAAAAAAAGAATTGGGCAATGTTTCTATGAGACATCAAGAACCAATGAAACAAAATCAAAAGGATGAAAAAATAGAAGAAAACATAAAATACCTCATGGAATAAACAATTGACATGGAAAATAGGTCCAGGAGAGATAATTTAAGAATTGTTAAATTATCTGAAAGCCATGATAAATAAAAGAGCCTGGAGAGCATCTTTCAAAAAAATATCAAGGCAAACTGCCCTGATATCCTAGGACCAGAGGGTAAAATGGTCAATGAAAGAACCTACTGATCACCTCCTGAAGTAGATCCCAAAAGGCAAACTTCAAAGAATATTGTAGTCAAATTTCAGAATTATCAGGTCAGGGAGAAAATACTACGAGTAGCCAGAAAGAAACAATTTAAACATTGTCGAGCCACAGTCAAGATTACATAAGATTTAACATCTTCTATATTAAAGTATCAGAGGGCTTTGAATATGATATTCTGGAAGGCAAAGGAGCTTAGTTTACAACCAATAACCAACTACTCAGTAAAACTGAGCATAATCAAGTTCCAGAGGGGGAAGAGCCAAGATGGCAGCTGGAAAGCAAGGACTTGTGTGAGCTCCCTGCCAGGTCCCTCCAAAAACCTATAAAAATGGTTCTGAATGCAGTATAGAACTGCAGAAACCACAAAATAGCAGAGGGAAGCAGGGCCCCAGCCAAGGACAGCCTGGATGGTCGCTGGGTAAGGTCTATAATGCACAAAGGTGGGAGCAGAGGGGAGCAGAAGGGAGCAGAGGGGAGCAGAGCCCAGCGTGGGTGGCGGCAGGACCAACCAGACCAGGAGCAGGGTGGAACAAGCCCTAGTGCCCTGAATCAGTGAGCTGTGGCAGTTACCAGACTTCTCAACACACAAACACCAATGACAACAGAGAAGGTTAGTGGGAAAAGCTGCAGGGGACAGAGTGGAAGGTGTTCCCCATTTGGCCACCACCCTGGGTGCAGCGGGGGTGGTGCAGCTACAGAACTACAGCTGCAGTTACTTCAAGCCCCAGGTCCACCTGGTGGGAGGAATTAAGTGGTGGATCAAAGCAGGAATGCAAAGCCTGCTTAAGATCTGAGTCAGGTCCAGGTTAGCAGTTCTTGGGGAAGGAAGAGTGCTGGTGCAGCCAGAAGAAGTCAACAAAGTCAAAGAGCCTACATCAAAAGCCAACAAGAAAAATATGAAATGGTCTCAGGCCATGGAAGAGCTCAAAAAGGATTTGGAAAAGCAAGTTAGAGAAATAGAGGAAAAATTGGGAAGAGAAATGAGAATGATGAGGGAAAACCATGAAAAACAAGTCAATGACTTGCTAAAGGAGACACAAAACAATATGGAAAAAAATACTGAAGAAAACAATACCTTAAAAAATAGATTAAATTAAATGGCAAAAGAGCTCCACAAAGCCAATGAGGAGAAGAATGCCTTGAAAGGCAGAATTAGCCAAATGGAAAAGGAAGTCCAAAAGACCACTGAAGAAAATACTACCTTAAAAATTAGATTGGAGCAAGTGGAAGCTAGTGACCTGATGAGAAATCAAGATATTATAAAACAGAACCAAAGAAATGAAAAAGTGGAAGACAATGTGAAATATCTCATTGGAAAAACCACTGACCTGGAAAATAGATCCAGGAGAGATAATTTAAAAATTATTGGACTACCTGAAAAGCATGATCAAAAAAAGAGCCTAGACATCATCTTTCAAGAATTTATCAGGGAGAACTGCCTTGATATTCTAGAAGCAGAGCGTAAAATACAAATTGAAAGAATCCACTGATTGCCTCCTCAAAAAGATCCCAAAAAGAAAACTCCTAGGAGTATTGTCGCCAAATTCCAGAGTACCCAGGACAAGGAGGAAATACTGCAAGCAGCCAGAAAGAAACAATTTGACTATTGTGAAAACACAATCAGAATAACACAAGATCTAGCAGCTTCTACATTAAGGGTCTGAAGGGCTTGGAATATGATATTCTGGAGGTCAATGGAGCTAGGATTAAAACCAAGAATCACCTACCCAGAAAAACTGAGTATCATGCTCCAAGGAAAAAATATGGATTGTTAATAAAATAGAGGACTTTAAATCTTTCTCAGTGAAAAGACCAGAGCTGAATAGAAAATTTGACTTTCAAACACAAGAATCAAGACAAGCATGAAAAGGTAAACAAGAAAGAGAAATCATAAGGGACTTACTAAATTTGAACTGTTTTGTTTACATTCCTACATGGAAAGATGATGTGTGTAATTCATGAGACCTTTCTCAGTATTAGGGTAGTTGAAGGTACTATACATATATATATAGACAGTGGGTACAGGGTGAGTTGAATATGAAGGAATGATATCTAAAAAAATAAAATCAAATTAAGGAATGAGAGAGGAATGTATTGAGAGAGGGAGAAATGGAGAGATAGAATGGGGTTAATTATCTCACATAAAAGTGGCAAGAAAAATCAGTTCTGTAGGAAGGGAAGAGGAAGCAGGTGAGGGGGAATGAGTGAATCTTGCTCTCATCAGATTTTACCTGAGGAGGAAATACCATACACCCTCAATTGGGTATCTTACCCCACAGGAAAGAAGGAGGAAGAAGATAATAAAGGGGGGATGATAGAAGGGAGGGCAGATAGGGGGAGGAGGTAATCAAAAGCAAACACTTTCAAAAAGGGACAGGGTCAAGGGACAAAACTGAATAAAGGGGGATACATTAGGAGGGAGCAAAATACAGTTAGTCTGTCACAACACAAGTATTGTGGAAGGGTTTTACATAATGATATGCACATGGCCTATGTTGAATTGCTTGCCTTCTTAGGGAGGGTGGGTGGGGAGGGAAGAGGGGAGAGAATTTGGAACTCAAAGTTTTAAAAACAGATGTTCAAAAACAAAAAGAAAGTTTTTGCATGCAACTAGGAAATAAGATACACAGGCCATGGGGCATAGAAATTTATCTTGCCCTACAAGAAAGGAAAGGAAAAGGGGATGGGAGGGGAGTGGGGTGACAGAAGGGATGGCTGACTGGGGAATGGGGCAACCAGAGCATATGCCATCTTGGAGTGGGTGGGAGGGTAGAAATGGGGAGAAAATTCATAATTTAAACTCTTGTGAAAATCAATGCTCAAAACTAAACCTATTAAATAAATTAATTAAATGAATGAATGAATAAATAAATAAATATATAAATGAAAATTTAAAAAAAAAATTGAGCATAATCTTTCAGGGGAAAACATGCACATTCAGTGAAATAGGTGACTTTTAATTATTCCTAATGATAAGATCACAGCTGACCATAAAATTCAATCTTCAAATGCAGGACTCAAGGGTAAGCAAGAAAGAAAAAAACATGTTAGCTAATAGGGTTAAATTGTTTACATCCCTACATAGGAAGATGACACTTGTAACTCTTGAGAAATGTATCTTTATTAGGGAAGTTATATGGGATATACATGGACAAATTATTTGGGTATAAGTTGACTTTGATGTGGTGATATAAAAAGTTAAAGGGCAAAAAAGGATTGGATGTAGTGAAGAGGAAAGTGGTGGCAAAATAGATTAAATTATATCACATGAAGAGGCCCAAAAGACTTATCACAGCAGAGAGAAAGAAAGGAGAGAGGTGAATATTGAACATTGCTCTCAATAGATTTGGCTCAAAGAGGGAACATATTCACTCAGTTGGATATAGAAATTTATCTTACCCTCTAGGAAAGTAGGAGGATAAAAGGGAGAGAAAAGAGTAGGGGTGGATAGAAGGGAGGGCAGAAACAGTAGGGGAAAAGGGGAAAAAAGGAGGGGGGGGCTGATAGGAGGGAGAGTAGATTGAGGGGAGAAGTGATCAGAAACAAAACACTGGTTAGCAGGGACAGGGTGAAAGGAAAGAGAAAATTATAAATGGGAATGTGGTGGGAACAGGATGGAGAGAATTACACAGTTAGTAATCATAATAGTGAATGTGAATGAACTCTCCCATAAAATGGAAGTGGATAGCAGAGTGGATTAAAAAGCAGAATCCTACAATAAGTTGTTTACAAGAAATACATTTGAAGAACAGAGATACACACAGAGTAAAGGTAACAGGATGTAGCAAAATACATTATGCTTTAGCTGAAGTAAAGAAAAAAATGGAGGGTATCAATTTTAACCTCAGACAAAGCAGAAGTAAAAACAGACCTAACAAAAAGAGATAAGGAAGAAAACTACATTTCACTAAAAGGTACCATAAATAATGAAGTAATACCAATAGAAACATATATGCAACAAATGGTTAGCAACCAAATTCTTAGAGGAGAAGTTAAGTGAGCTATAGGAAGAATATATAGCAAAACTATACTAGTGGGGAACTCAACCTCCCCATCTCAAAACTCAATAAACCTAATAATAAAATGAACAAGAAAGAGATTAGGGAGGGGAATAGAATTTTTAAAAAGCTAGTTATGGTAGACCTCTGGAAAAAATTGAATGGGGTAGAAAGTAATATATCTCTTTCTCATTGGTTTATAACATCTACACAAAAAGTGACCATATATTAAGGCAAAAAACCTCACAATCAAATGCATAAAGGCAGACATATTAAATGGATCCTTTTCAGATCATGGTGCAATAGAAATTACATGTAGTAAATGGCCATGGAAAGATAAACTAAAAAATAATTGGAAGTCAAATAATCTAATCCTAAAGAATGAATGGGTCAAAAAACAGATCATTGAAACAATTTATAATTTCATGAAGGAGAACAAACACAATAAGACAACATCCAAAAACTTGTGGGATGCAGCTGAAGCAGTTCTTACGGTAAATTTTATATCTCTTATTGTTTACATGAGTAAAACAGAGAAAGAGGAAAGTAATGAATTGGGCATGCAACTAAAAAACATAGAAAAGAAACAAATTAAAAATCCCAAATTAAATACCAAATTAGAAATTCTGAAAATCAAAGGAAAAATTGATAGAATTGAAAATAAGAAAACTATTGAATTAATGAATAAAATTAAGAGCTGATCTTATGGGAAAAAACAATAAAAAATATAAACCTTAGGTTAATTGATTAAATGAAAGAAAGAAGGGAACTAAATTACCAGTATAAAAAATGAAGAGGGTGAATTCACCACCAGTGAAGAGGAAATTAAAACAGTAATTACGAGCTATCTTGCCTAACTACATGCCAATACATCTGACAATTTAAGTGAAATGGATTAACATTTACAAAAATGAAAATTACTCAGATTAACAGAAGAGGAAGCACAATGCTTAAATAACCTCATTTGAGAAAAAGAAATTGAACAAGTCATCAGTGAACTTCTAAGAACAAATCTCCAGGGCTGGATGGATTTACAAGTTAATTCTACCAAACATTTAAAGAACAGTTAATTTGAATACTAGATAAACTATTTGGAAAAATTGGGAAAGAAGGAGTCCTACCCAATTCTTTATCTGACACAAACATGGTGCTGATACATAAACCAGGAAGAGTCAAAACAGAGGAAGAAAATTATAGAATAATTTCCCTAATGAATGTTGTTGCAAAGAATAAAATAAAATATTAGTAAAGAGATTACAGCAACTTATCATGAGGCTAATACACTAAGACCAGGTGGGATTTATACAAGGAATACAAGACAGGTGTAACCAGAATGGCCTTTGTTTTCTTTGAGTGACTCAATTTATCTCAGTGAGCTTTACTAGGTGCTAAGGTGTTAACATAATCCATGTGGATGTGAACCTCCCAGGGTCCTACAGGAAGGGGTCAACTCATGAACCAATCACCAGAACTTGAGCTCTGGTGATTCAGATGAAGTTTGATGATGTCTGAAGCCCTATAAGAAGGGAGGACAGAGCCATTTGTGTGGGGCTCTGGAGATGGTGTTGATGAGGAGACTCTGGGCAGCTGTAGCTAAGGAGCCCTCCAGCTTGTAAACCCAGATGTTGAGATTTTGTTGAACTCTGGTAACTATGTGTTGGGTTTGAATCAGACAAAGTCTGTTGATGTTTGTAATTTGTTTGCATTTTGTTTTGAAGTTCAGGGTGCTGGCTTTTTCCCCTGAACTAACTGAGTGATATTTGAATGCTGAATTAAAAGTAAGCTTGTCAACCCCTTCACCTTGCTTTCCTTAATTAAGCAGATCGAAAGAACCCATGCTGTCGGCAGCTTTCTGGGTGGTGGCTGTGGGTGAATCTTATACCCCCACAGAAGCTGCTAGCCAGATTGTTCAAACAACAGGTTCATCATTAGGAAAACTATAAACATAATTGACCAAATCAACACAAAAACTAGTTAAAATCATATAATTATCTAAATAGATGCCTAAAATGTTTTTAATAAAATACTACAACCATTCCTATTAAAAACACTGGAGAGCATAGGAATCAATGGAGTTTTTTTAAAATGAAATTAAGTATCTATCTAAAACCACCAGTGACATTATACGGACCTGGGGTAAGCTGGAAGCTTTCCTAATAAGATCATAAGTGAAGCAAGGATGCCCATTATCAGCTCTTTATTTAACATTGTCTTAGAAATGTTAGCCATAGCAATAAGAAAAGGGAAAGAAATTGAAGGAATTAGAATAGGCAATGAAGAAACAAAGTTCTCATTCTTTGCATGTGATATGATATACTTAGAGAATCCTAGATAATCAACTAAAAACTATTTGAAATAATAAGCAACTTTAGCGAAGTTGCAGGATATAAAATAAACCTACCTAAATCACTGGCATTTCTATATATTATTAACAAAGCCCAGCAGAAGAGATAAAAAGAGAAATCCCATTTAAAATTAATGCAGTCAATATAAAATATTTGGAAGTATACCTGACAAGACAAACACAGAAACTATATGAACACAAAAACAAAACATTTTTCATGCAAATAAAGTCATATCTAAGTAACTGGAAAAAATTTCAATTACTACCATCAGTAGTCAGAGCTAATATAATAAAAATGACAATTCTACCTAAATTAATTTTACTTATTCACTGCAATACTGATCAAACTGCCAAAAATTATTTTGTAGTGCTAAAAAAATAACAAAATTCATCTGGAAGAAGACAAGGGCAAGAATATCAAGGGAACTAATGAAAAAAACTAAAAGGAACATGGCCTAGCTGTACTGCATCTAAAGCTGTATTATAAAGCAGCAATCAACAAAACTACTTGGCACTGGCTAAGAAATAGAGTGGTGGATCAGTGGAATAGGTTAGGTACACAAGACACAATAGTCAAAGACTACAGTAATCTACTGCTTGATAAATCAAAAAACTTCAGCTTCTGGGATAAGAACTCACTATCTGACAAAAACTGCTGGGAAAACTATAAAATAGCATTGCAGGAACTAGGCATAGACCAACATATAGCACTTTATACCATAATAAAGTCCAAATGGGTACACGATTTAGATATAAAGGCTGATACATGAGCAAATTAGGAGAGCAAGGAATATTTTTGTCTGTCACATTTATGGAGAAGGGAAGAACTTATGACCAAATAAGAGACAGAAAACATTATGAAATACAAAGTTTTTGATTACTTACATTGAAATGATTTTGCACAAACAAAGCCAATACATCCAAGATCAGAAGGGTAAAAGAAAGCTGGGAAACAATTGTTTACTGCCAGTGTTTCTGATAAAGACCTCATTTCTAAAATGTATGGAGAACTGAGTCAAATTTATAAGAATGCAACCCATTCCCCAAATGATAACTCATCATATAATATCAACATGTTGTTTGCAGGCAAAGAAATCAAAGCTATTTATTGTCATATAAAAAATGTTCTAAATCACTATAAATTAGAAAAATGCAAATCAAAACAACTCTGAGGTACTAGCTCACGCCTATCAGATTGTCTAACATTACACAAAAGTAAAATGATAAATGTTTGAAAAGGTGGGGAAAATTGGAACACTAAGGCATTGATCCAGCCACTCTGGAGAGCAAGTTGGAACTGTGCCCAAAGGAATGTGCATAGCCTTTGATGCAGCAATACGACTAGTAGGCCTGTATCCCAAAGAAGTCATAAAATGTGGAAAAGACCTACACGTACTAAAATATTTATAGAAATTCCTTTTATGTTGGCAAAGTGTTGGCAATTGAGGGGATGCCCATCAACTGGGGAATGGCTGAACATGTTTTGGTATATGAATGTAATAAAATACTATTTTGCTATAAGAAATGATGAGCACCTGGATTTCAGAAAAACCTAGAAAGACTTACATGAACTGACGCTGAATGAAGTGAGCAGAACCAGGAGAACATGGTACACAGTAACAGTAACATGTGAGATGATCAACTTTTATAGACTTGGATCTTCTGAGCAAAATAACAAAATAAGATGATTCCAAAAGACTTATGATGGAAAATTCTATTCACATACAGAGAAATAACTATGGAGTCTGAATGCAGATCGAAGCATTCGGTTTTCATTTTTCCCTTTCTCATGGTTTTCCCCTTTTCTTCTGAATTTTCTTTCACAACATGACTAATGTGGAAATATATTTAATATTATTGTACATGTATAACCTCTATCCATTTGCTTACTATCTAGGGTAGGGGTGAGGTGAGCTAGGGAAGGAGAAAAAAAATCAGAAGTCAAAATCTTATAAAAGTAAATGTCGAAAACTATTTTTACATGTTATTAGAAAAAATAAAAAAATACTTTTAAGTGGGGGGAGGAGAATTCAAGGAAATGTGGAATGTTTTCTAGCAACTGATGCAGAAAGAAAAAAAGACAAAGAGAAAATTTACTGATGTTAATACACATATGCATATATATATATATACATATATATATATATACATACATATATATATATATACATATATATATATAATTTCCCTTTTAATTAGTAAATAGCAAGATTTGAAAACCTCAGAGCTCTCAGTCATAGTCACCAAAATAGATCGTTCTGCTGAACTGTTATCTTAATGTATCAGGAGTGCTTTGTTTATTGGAAAATGATTGCTCTGTTCAAACAAAATTATTTAATACATAAAAGGAAGAATTTCATAACAGTGAAAACATTGGAAAAGTTATTGCATGAAACAATGAATATAACTAATTTTATGTTTGACAGTTAAAGATTTTACAGAATTTAAGGCTCATGGTCACAACTGAAGAGTGTCTTAGATTTGTTCAGTTTCAAATTCATTACAGCTAGTATAGTTAGGATTTAGAGGAAAGGAAGTTCTGGTTCTATACAAAGAACCTCCTAACAATACAAAAATGGTAACAGACTATTTTGGGGGGCAGTAAATTCTTTGTCACTAGAATTCCTCCAATTGAATCTACATTGCAATGAGAACACAGCATTTTGATCTGGACTACTTGCCAGTAATATGGTAGGAAGAATTCATAATTTTTGTGATGGTTGGTCTAGGTTACTCTTATATTTTAAATCTGAGTTTCCAGATAGCTCTTAATCTCCAAGGCAGCTAGGTGGCACAGTGGACAGAGAACTGGAGGCAGATCTAGTCTCAGATACATATAATATGTGTGACCTTGGGCAAGTCACTTAACCTCTGTCTACTTCAGTTTCCTCCACTGTAAAATGAGCATTAATATAGCACTTCCATTCTAGGATTTTTGTGAGTACAAAATGAGATAACATTTCTAAATTGCTTTGCAAACTTCAAAGTGCTATATAAAGTGTAGCTATTAGTATAGCTATATTTTGAAGAAGATTATTCATTTATTTTTGCAAGTCAGACTATTCTTCAAATCTTTTTTTTTCTTTAAGACACCACTAGTACTATTAATCTGTATGAGATTTTGCTATAGACCAAGAAGAATCTATCTAGTTATGCAGCTATTATTTTAAAATGTGTCTCTAATTCTGGTAGTATTCACTTTGCATTGAAGTAAATGGTCATGCCTAAACTTCAGGTCCACCTTAAAGAAGGTAACATGGATCTCCACTATGTGTAGAATTCTATAACTTTCTTAGTCACAAAGGGAAAAGCAAACTGGTGCTTGTACAGAACAGAACAGAGAAAGTGGGCCAAAGGATGGGAAATCATTATTAACTAATATTAAGTTTTTAGTACACTAAAAAAGGCACATATTTTTACACAAACTCTTGTCTAACTGTCACTAATCTTGGACTTTTAAATCCAAGTATGACACTTTGTTTTGATCCCAATCAAATGTAATCATCTTAAATATGGTCCATTGCTCCAGCCTGCCATGGCCCTTTTGGATTCTGGATCCATCATCCATGTTGCTGTCAATTGTCCATAGCTTTTTGGTATTTGTAGAAAAGATATGGTTTCCATGAATCCTTTTACCCAAGTGTTTGACGAGCATTTCTGATTAAATCTATTTCAACTGATTGTAGTTTACATTTTTCCTTTTGCACAAGAATAGCAAATTATTAAATGTTTCATTAAAATTTAGGTAAACAAGTCTATGCCTTTATTCAAAACTATCAGTCTAATAAACCTGTTAACAACAACAAAAAAGGTATAAGGTTAGTCTTGAATGAACTTTTCTTGGCAAAGTCATGATGGCTGTTTGGACATTGCTTCTGTTTGCAGGTGCTCAAAAATGCTCTCTTGAAAATATATTCATGATTTTTTTCTAGCAATCAAAGTCAATCTTACTTGTCTTACTCTCAAAATTCCATTCTCTTCCCCTTTTTGAAAAAAATGAGCAAATATTGTTCTCTTCATCCTCCCTGTGGTACCTCTTATTCTTTATAAAAACATTTCAAACACTACTGATGATGGCTTGGAAATAATGTCTGTCAATACTTTCAGAACCTAACAATTTAATTCACTTGGGTCAGCTAACTAGAACTTATGAAGGGCATCCAAGTGCTCTCTTATTATCTTCTACATTATTTTCATATTAACTCTCTATTAGCCATGTTATTTTCTTGAGTCTTCTGATCCAAGAATCATTCTTCTTAGAGAAAATAGAAATGCAATTAAAATAAAGTATGCTACATTCTCTCTCCTATCAATTATCATCACTCTATCCACCATGAAGTATAACTTTCCTTCTTTCATACTCCTCCAATACTTAATATAGCCAATATGATATATGATGACCACATTTTTTTCCTTAACTACTCTTGTTAGCCTGCACTTATTCTGAGAATTAGCATTGCTATCACTTTTTATAGAACCTTGTCATGCTAATTTTTATCTTCTGAAAATGTGTTATGTCTTTCATAATATGAAGGTGCATATGCATATATGCACATAGATACATACACATAAGTTCATATAGGCATATATACATATATGTATAAATACATGCAACACCCTTATGCAATAAATGCACACACACAATTCATATATGTGCATATATGTACATATATGCACATGTACATATACACATATAACAATGTTGGTACACATGCTGGCATCTTCTTGCAGTTATCTATGTTCCTAATTTTCTTTCTGAACACTGTTGCAGCACAGAGTACTGCCAAGATGCTATTGGAGTCAGAGTAAACATCTGGCTTTTGCTTTTCCAGAGTGTTGGGTGGGAGTGTGGAAAGAGTATAGGTGTTTTGTTTTGTTTTGTTTTGTTTTGCAAGCCCATGTGTCATATTATACAGTCTTTTCAAAAGGTGATGGCCAGTCAGGAAAAGGGTGCTAACTGAGCATTCTAGGGATTAGGAATTAACTCTCTTTGTTCATCAGGATCTTATTTGGTTAAGGTTCTTGATGTCATAGGCCTTGTAGACAGACAAATGTGCTTTATTTCTTCCTACAATTTTTATTTTTGGAGAAGTATGTAAGGTTGTGGAGATTGAATAAAGGTGTAGTCCCAAATTTTGCTAGTCATGTTACCTAGAAGTCAAGCCTTGAGATTAATAAACATAAATTTGTAGTGGATCTAATCTGCATGGATTCATATTTTTTTCTAGTTTTATTCTGAAGCATGTGAAGGCAGTGGATGGTAGGAATTCTGGGGCTTGGCAGGGCAGAATCGGTAATAGGAAAGGGGGGCAATATACTCAATAGAAGATTATAATGAAGAGTTAAGCCCATTCACCAAAAGGTTAAAAATAAAGAAAAGAAGAGAATGTAGCTAGTTCAGGGGTGATGCATGGAGAAGAACTAAGGGTGGAGAGATTCAAGGTCGTGGTAAGGATGAAGAACTAGGTTACAGGCTGTAAAACAGAGGGAAATTTAGAATGACGAAAGATTTGATTAGATAAAGAAATTTCCTCATTCAGGATTTTTGAAGAGAAAGTCTTGTGGGTGATAACAAGACCAAATGTATAATCACCCTTATGTGTTGCATTGGTGTGGTCATACCACGATTGCTCATTGCATCAACGTCCATCAGTGATCATTTTGACTTTTGTCTTGACACTGAACTTCGATGACTCAGGAAGAGTGACCTTTGTGCAACTCTGCCTCACTTAAATACAATTCACAGCCAAGTCAAGACATCATCATCATGATATTACTAGTCCTCTTTGAAATCGAAGGACAATCTACAACTGTATCCATAGGAAGAATGGTCTCAAACTTAGAGTACAGTGATAATGAGGCACACATCTAGGATATATGTATGGTTAAGGGTTACTCACAACTTCTGGTACAACAGAACATGGAAGTCCTGCGTGACTGCCTACAGAGATAGCTGGTGGTACATGAAATAGAGGGATGGGCCTGGAGTCAGGAATAAAACAAAGCAGAAGATTTTGTATTTGATCCTGGAAATAATATGGAGCCACTGGAGTATATTGAGCAATGGGGGGCAGCTAGGTGTGAAGTGAGTAGAGCATTGGCCCTGAAGTCAGGAGGACCTAAGTTCAAATCTGGCCTCAGACACTTGACACACTTACTAGCTGTGTGACCTTGGGCAAGTCACTTAACCCCAATTGGCCTGCCTTCCCCCTGCAAAAAAAAGAAAGGAAAAAAAAGAGCAATAGGATGACTTTAGCAGGCTTGCCCTTTAGGAAAATGACTCGTGTGGTCTGGTAGAGGACAAATGGGAGGGAGGAGAGACTTGAGGCAGGCAGACCTACAAGCAGGCTATTGCAATAGTCCAAGAGAGAGGTGATGAGCACCTTTATCATAACAGTAACAGTGACAGAGGAAAGAATGGGGCATATTCAAAAGACAAAAAAGAGAAATTGACAGGCCTTGGTAGTGGACTGGATGAAGCTGGGTGGGACATAAAGAAGAGTCAAAAATGACTTCTAGGATCTATCGTTATATGAGCAATTGCTCTAAAACACTATTGATTAGAGAAATGCAAACTAAAACAACTCTGAGATACCACATTAGCCTTGGAAAATATGACAAAAAAAGAAAATAATAAATGTTTCAGGGAATGTGGGAAAACTGGGATGCTAATGCATTGTTGGTGAAGTTCTGAACTGATCCAACCATTCTGGAAAGCAATTTGGAACTATATCCAAAGGGCTATAAAACTGAGCATACCCTTTGCTCCAGCAATACCACTGTTAGGTTTGTATCCCAAACACATTTTTAAATAAAGAAAAAGAACTGTTTGTACAAAAATATTTATAGTAACTCTTTTTATGGTAACAAAGAATTGGAAATTGAGTCCATGCCCATCAAACTGGAGAAAGACTGGACAAGTAGTAGCATATGATTGTGATGGAACAATATTGTTCTATAAGAAATTATGAACAGGATGGTTTCCAAACCACTTGGCAAGGCATTTATGAACTCATGCAAAGTGAAGTGAGTAGAATCAGGAGAATATTGTACACAGTAATAGCAATATTGTAAAGCTGATCAGTAGGGAAAGAATTAACTATTCTGATGAAGGAAATGATCCAAAACAATTCCAAAGGGTTCATTCTGAAAAATGTTATCCACTTCCAGAGAGAGAGAGAACTGATGAAGTCTGAATGCAGACTATAGCATACTTTTTAAACTTTATTTTGTGTTATTTGCGGGTGTGGCTTTTTTTTTTTGCAATATACCTAATACAGAAATATATTTTGCATGCCTTCACTTGTATAATCAATATCAAATTGTTTGCCTTCTCAAAGATGTTGGAGGCATGGAAGGAAAGGAGAGAATTTGGAACCCAGTATTTAAAAAAATTACTTGTAATTAGGAAATATTTAATGAAATAAATAAAAATACAATATAATACAAGGGCCTGCCTTGGAAGACAGTGGGTTCCTCCTCAAAATATCTCCCTTCTGTCACCTACCTCCAAACATTTTTGTGTGGGAGGGGGTGTGGGGTGTGTGTGGATGTGGGTCATTTTTAATTATTAATTCATATAGAAAATAGCATGGCATGATAGAAGAAACACTGGATTTAGAATCGAAGATCCAGATGAAATCACGTCTCCAAAATCTACTTATACAACCTGCAACATGATGCTATGTATACCTTTGCCTCAGGCTCTAAATCTTACCCCACCTCATATGAAATAAAAGTATTAAACAGGTTACTTTCAAAGATATATTCCATCTCCTGGTCTATCCTGATTTCTCCTTCTAGAGTTTTGCCCCATGAATTTTTATTCTTTCTTTTCATAATGGCCCTCTGACTAGGTGAAATTTCTGAAAAACAATTATTTTGTCTTCTCCTTTGTACATTCCCCAAATCAATCCATTTCAGTTTTCCCCTACTCTCTCTCAACTTTCCAACTCTTTAATTGAATTGACTAAATATGGTCTATATGTCTCACACCAAGGCCAAATAATTTGATTCTTCAATCCTCTTCAGTCCCGTCCTTTAGATATGGTTATTTTATCTTTCGTGTATTAACCTATAAATATTCTCTATTTGTTTTCATAGTAACAAGGTAAGACTTTTGAAAAAGGCCAGAAATCCTCTTTAAAATGATTAAACTTTCATTTATTTCCTTGCCCTTTTCCTGTTATATAGATTGATGTACCATTTAATTTTTTTGTTTGTTTGTTTACTGAATCATCCTGTTAAATACCTTGTTCAATTTTGTTTTTGTTAGTGGGGATATTTCAAATTCAAATTCCTCCTTCATGCTAAATAGGCATATCTTTTTTCATTGAAGCTTAGTTTTTTAGGATGTTATTTTGCTTTGAAAATTGGCTTATTTCTGCTTTTAAAAAAACTTTTTCATGTGAGATGACCTATTCCATTCATTTCTAGAGTTTTTGACACTATGCTGCTTCCTCACTTGACTAACTTTTGATGAAATTCATTCAGCTATTTATGGACCTTAGATACATGGAAAGACAATTTGGTCAACCAATCTTCTATTTCTTCTTTGATGAAGTCAAAACCAACATTGTTATGGATCAAATAAAGTATAGGAGGTACCACTTTTGCTGTGCTTCAATGGAAGCCAGCAATATTACCTACCTACTGAGAGGAAATAGAGGAAAACATTTCGGACATGGCAGAAAATCTTTGAAAAGATGCAGAAGTGAGAGATGAATGACACAAAGGAACAATACAGAGAGCAACATGGAAGAAACTGAGAATGTAGAAGGACTAGGATCGTAGGTATATGGTTGTCTTGGCCTTCCTTTGAGGTAGATTTAAATGAGGAGAGAGGGAGAAGGTATCTGAGTGTGTGAGATGAAAAGGAAATGTTAGGAAGGAGATCTCTGCAAATGGACTCCATTTTAAGTGAAATATGGGGTACATGGGTGGTCAAAATAGCAGGAAGACAGCAATGACATATGGTTAGCTGGGGCCAGTTAGATATAGAGAGCTTTTTAAAATAAGGACAGCACAGCCCCAGGGCAAGATCTAGAGACAGTGTTGGGAATCAGTAGTGTCAGTGGCACCTACCATGATAGTAGACTGGCAGAGCAGGAAGAAATCAAGATGACTAATTATTACATTATTACAGATGGGGAGTGAGGAAAACTGGGACTAAATTAATGGTTAAGTGAGTAGAAAGAAGTTATTACAAGGAATTTGTAGAGGTAAAATGACACAATTTAGAAACTAATTGGGTTTGAAAGATAAAGGGCAGTGAAGGGCTGAAGATAGCTATTAGGTCACCAACTTTGCAGTTAGGCAGAGGAATACTTTTTTGGGGCAAACAATAAAATTTTACACATCTTAAATATGAGATGTCTATATGACATAGAGATGTAGATAGAAGAAACTTCAGAAATCATGTGGTCCAACTTTTACTTAAAGCATGAATACCCTTGACAATGTTGCCCACATGTACACAGTCAATCATTACTTGAATAGTCATCTTTTCTATTTTGGTGTGGCCTTATCTATATCCATCTGCTATCTATCTATCTCTCTATCTCTCTCTCTATCTCTCTATCTATCTATCTATCTATCATGCATCTTATGTATCTAATATTCCATTATGGAGTAGTTCTAATTGGGTATATACACATTGTTCTGGTTGTATGTCAGCCATTTAAGTCTTGTCAAACTATTTGTGTCCCCATTTGGCATTTGCTTGGCAAAGATATTGGCATAGTTTGCCATTTCCTTCTCCAGTTCATTTTACAGATAAGGAAACTTAGAGAAACAGGGTTAAGTAATTTTCCTAGGGTCATATAGCTAGTAAATGTCTGAAGCCAAGTTTGAATTCAAGTCTTACTGACTCCAGGCCCAGTGTTTTATCTGCTGTGCCACCTACATATACATACATATGTAATATTCTGTTTCTGGGTAGTTCTAATTGGTTAAAGTTAAATGCATAAGGACATAAATTCATAGAATAGAGATTCATGTCCTATTTATACTTTTTATTAATTCCAAAATAGTAGGGTTCAAACTAATGCAATTTGTTTGCATATATAGACTTCACATCTGTTGAAATTGTCATAGGATCTAAGATTTAGAGTTGGAATGAAGCAGTGATAATCTCAACCAATTGCCTTCTACATATAAGGAAACTGAGGCCCAGCAAGGTTAAATGTGGCCCATGGTTATGGATCTAGTAAACAGGTAAGCTGTGATTCAATTATAGGTCCTCTGATTCCAAACCCAGTGCTTTTTACATTATCACCATGCACTTCTTTCCAAGCGTCAGCTTCCACCATAAGTTGTAGTGTTGTAGACATGGTTATTCAGGGCTGTAGCCTCCATGGGGATAGTATACTTCATATTCTCCCCAAAGAATGAGATCTCTACTTCACCCTAGACTACTATTATCTGTTATATACAGAATACAATAAGAACTCATTCTTTCTGTTGGTTCCCAATGCAATCTAATTCTAGTATGCTGGTGCATGATAACAGTGATAAAAAAGGACTCTATCTTAATATGGCTAGATTAAATCTGAAACTTCCAGCTGGCTCCCATGCTGAGGTCTGCAGAAGCCTTAAAGAATCTATTTATTGTGGCCTGTACAATCTACAGCAGCAGAGAACTCCAACTGAGGATTTATTGAATCTGGCACAAGTGCTCGTTTTTGTTGGATGTTTGCATATAATTTTATTAATTCAACTTTTACCAGATTCCAATATTTTTGGTTAGCATGGGACTTTAAAATTAGTGGGCCATCTGCTTTCAATGCTGTAGGCTATTTGCTGCCAAAGATTTGGAAGACACAAAAAGTATGTGATCTGCATATTGTCTCAGTTAAATAAATAAAATAATTACAGGGAAGCATTTACCATTGTCCAAATGTGTTTTCAAAGCCATCATTTTAAATCTATGTTAACATGCCTTCTGAGTATTGAAATAAATCAACAGAAGTACATTTTGATATATAATTATTTCAAAATATGATAGAGATAGAAATGTCTTTTCCCTTTTTTCTTTAAATTCTTTAATTCTAAGAATCGCAGAATGGTTTTTCGATATCATGTATTCCAACTTCCTCATTTTATAGTTCAGGATACTGAGTCACAGAACTATTAAATAATTTGCCTAAGGTCACACAGTGAATTAAGATAGTCAGATCCTAGGAAAAATGAAAATTTTGAATGTGCCAGGCCAGAAATCTTTCCCTTATGCCATGTGTCCTCTCAGAGAATTCTACAACTTCCTGCTTCAACATAAAATTTTGTTTTTGGAGCATAGCATATTTTTTATTGCTATTTTATGAAATCAATTTGTGGATGTTTAACTTAAAATTTACTTATAAATGTCCAAGATGCCTTGATGGTAGAAATATGTCCAGATTTTGAGCATTCATATTACATCCTAAAGCATCCTATCAGACATTAGAACCATTTTCATAATATCTCTATTAATAAGAAAAGCTTCATAACACTCTCTAAATGGAAAATGGAAAAGCCAAATTTATTTAGAACACTGGTCCAGAATGTTTTAGGGACATAGAGAAGTGCTGCCATACTCATCATATCTCATTCCTCTACCAGTCTCCATATTCCATGGTTCTGCATTGATAGTGGATATTACTAGTGACTATAGGGAGAGATATAAAATCTAGAAGTCATGTAATCATATGCAGATAATGGCAAATGAGGCTGCCATCATCTGGAGCAGACAGTGTGACTTCAGTGGTATTTTGATAACCCTCTGTTCAAATTGTGGAAAAGATAGCATTATTTATATTTTTTCCTTCCTCTACTAGGGATAGCAACTAGCAACAACATATGTCCAATATGGTATAGTGGTTCCAATCCTGAATCTGCCAATTATTTACCCTCAAAAAATTACTTCCCCTCTCAGGGCCTCAGTTTCCTCCTCTTTAAAATGAGGGGATAATCTCTAAGGCCTATTTCAACTTTAAAATGATAAATGAAATCCCAAGTGTGCAAGCAGTTGACATTTCAAATCTTCCAGGAATCTAGTGGCCACATTTCAGGGTGGTATAGTGAAATGAACAAATATGTTTAGAAAAAAAATACTGGAAAGAAAGGACACTATTAGTCAACACTGTTCAAAAACCATTTTAGGGGAGTATAAAATGCCAAATATTTTCAATAAAGTTGAATAGGGCTATAAAATGTCTATATAAGCCTCTAAGTAATGTCTATCAAACTATTTCACTCATAGATTGGGAATCAGATGGTCTTCAAAAACTTCCCTCATTCTAATGTTGAACTGCTTTTTAGAACATAAAATATTACTACTGACACAGAGGAAGTATAGAGACCATCTAGGTCAATCCTATTTTGAAGTATACTCAGGGATATGCTGTAGAAATTTAAAAAAACACCTATCCAGAAAGCAAGACACACTTTAAAGTTCAATAAGCATTATTAACATGTTCATCATTACTTTCTTAAATCTAGACAATCAACAAAACAATAAATCAAGGAATAGTTTGTAGTATTTCCTAATTTACAAGGTATAAGTACACCAAAACAGTCCAGAACTGGTATGAGCTGGCTAAAGCACACCTCTAGCTTTATAGATCCCCCAAAGATTCATGGATATATGTTATAGTAATTAAGGTGGGACTTTTTTGTTGTCTTCTCTTTTGGAATGCTAAGGAAGTCAAGTGCCTTTAATGAGTCTTGCCTTTGTTTGAGTAGGGCAGGTAAAGTGGGATCTTTTGTTGGCTTTGTTTTGTAGTGCTTCCCAGTACTAAGGAATCTTTGATTGAAAAGGGAGTCTTTGATGACCTGTTTATATAAAGAGAAGGCCTAGTTCACAAGGTTTTGAGTTGCATGGTCGTGATGCCCTCTGAACCTGAGGAAGCATTTAAGTCACAAGAAAGCCTAGATCATGTAGATTTGAGTGGCATGGTTGTGACATCCTTTGACCCTGAAGAAGTATATATATACACAGAGGTTAGCATTTTGCCTTTGGGGCACACTCATTGGAAGAGTGCTGGTGATTTGGTCAGATGAGACTCTGGGTAGTCATTGGAGCCCCATGGCTTTGAAAATCCAGATTTTGGTGCTTCTCTCTCTGATAATTGTATGTATTGCTATGGACAGATAGAAGACTGTCTACTGATTTGTATTTGTTCTATTTATATAATGTATGTTTGTAATTTCTGTTTCTCTTCTCCCTGAAGTTCAGGGTGCTGGTTTTTTACCCTGAGCTAAATGAATGATATATGTATGTTTAATTTAAGTGAGATTGTAAACCCGTTAAAGTTGCTTTCCTTAGAAAAGCAGATTGAAAACCTAGTAGCCCTCCTGTCTGTCTCACAGCCACTGCTAGAAACATTTTTGTTACAACATATTTTAGGGAGATCATGAATTTTATATATGCATATATATACATATATATATATATATATGTATGTGTGTATGTGTATGTATACATTCTATATGTGTGTCTGTTTATAAATTTACACATATCATATACATACAGACATGCATAAACTTTCAATATAATTGAGTTCCTTTGTATTTTATAAACCTAAATACATTATTCTGAGAGGTGTCCACAAGCCTCACCAGAGGGCCAAAGGGCTCCTTAACACAAAAAACATCTAAAATCCCTTATTAAGGCAAAATCCTTTAATTTTGTAGAGGATAACAATAAGATAGAACAATAAGCAGGGGTTGACAGTGATTTGCCCAAGATCCTGCAGATAGTTAAGGATTAAAACTGGCATTCAAACCCATATCTTCTGACTATAAGAATGGAACCATTAGCCAGCTGCATTCAACAATGTGTTTGATCATTGGGTAAATTCACAGAATCAAAATGTTCTTTTAATAAGAAATACCTTACTATTGTTGCTGTTTAGAATTCTTCTTAATGGTATCCCACTTATATTAAGAAATACAAGAATCAATAGCTTCTTAGAAAAAGCTAAAATTAGTGTTCTGTCTTCTAGACAGAATCAGCCAGTGGGAGTTGATTTTGATGAGGTAATGCTTCTAGTTTGATGCCTATTGAACAGATGGATGGGTTGCCACTTCATATCTTGCTGGAAATTTGTGATGTGCATTTCTGGGAAATAGGTTTCACTCTAGATTACAGGGTTCAGAGTCCCTCTTATTAAAGGCTTCTTTAGTATTTTCCTCATTGAATCCCGTGTTTAATTATTACTCTTCCTGATCGAATGTAACATCACACTTCAAGTCTTATAGTACAGCTAGTGGTTTGAATAAGGAAGAATTGTATTACACAAGTCATTTTCTTTCCTCTGGCAGGTTGCAGCAGAGTGCAAATGAGACAGAGGCCTGAGTCTCAATCCCCATGTGGGGCAGTTAGCTTCATGCTGTTCTGTAGGCACAGGCTGTACCCCTAATCCTAGCCAGCTGTCTTGAAATTACTGTTGTTGGTTATGAGGAGAACTAAACAAAAGAGTGTGGATGGATAAGTATAAATCCATCAACATGACTGAAGAACTACTCGTAATGTACAGTAGGCTAACAAGCCAAGGCATTATCATTATATTAATATGATGAATGTCAGGCTACAAGATGGATCCAAATAATGACAGTACTGTATGCCCAGAAAAAATAATAAATATTATTTAATGAGGAGAAAGTTCTCTCTCTCACTCCTACCTCCACATCCCTGCTGTTCTGTGAAGGTTTTCCTTCTGATCAATTTTCACCTATATTTCTCAATCCATTTTATTGAATCTTGTCAAAGTTAGTCAGACCTCCTTACTGAGGTAAAATTCTATAGTAAATTTCCAAGTTATTAGATTACATGGTAAGGATATGTAGACAACTATTCTTTTTCTTTATTTGTTAATTTATTCATTTTCTATTCATTCATTTTCCCATTTATGCATTTATTCATTCATTTAGTTAATTATTTAGAACAGTGACATCCAGGTATTTTTCATTCAGAACTTTAAGGTTAAGGGGAATTTAGAGATGATATAGTCCAACCCCAAGCCAATTTCAGAAGCAGCTAAGTGGCATAGTGGACTGAGTGCTAGACTTTGAGACAGAAAGACATGAGTTGAAATCCTCACTGAGATACTTATGGGTAGTGTGATCCAGGGCAAGTCACAACCTTAGTCTACCTCAATTTCTTCATCTCTTAAACAGGCATAATAACAGCCTCTAACTTTATTGATGTATAGATTGAATGAAATAACATATATGAAACTCTTTTCAAAGATTACCATGCCATAGAAATGCTAGGGTTTTTTTAATCATTATTCTGTGCATGAAGAAACAGGCTCAAGATGTTTGAAATTACTTGCTAAAAATCACTTAGGAAGCAATAGTCAAACCAATATTCAATTTCAGATTTTCTAAATCTAGGTCTGCCTTTACTCTAATATTCTACCTCCTGATCTTTCAAATATTAAAATTACTTATTATTTTTATTTAAATAGAAAACTAATTAAGATGAAACCTCATTTGTAAAATAAAGGATTTTGACTGGATTTTCTTTAAGATATCATCCAGTTCTAAATTTATATCCACATGAAGTCATAACGACAATTTAGAGTTTTCTATAAATAGCTGTATTCCACCCTTTACTACAGGCATCAGTAGCAGTAGCAGCTTCTCCCAGGCATGCAGACAGAGGTCATCACAACCTTTGCAAAAATATGCCTTGAGCAAAATCATTAGATATTTCTTCACTTACATCTTGCTGGAAGATTAATAGGTACAGAAAAAAAGCTATTTCAATCTTTCTTTTTACATAAATGATCTGAACATCTGATTATATAGTCATTCTCCCCTTCAGTACAGACACGCACATGTTTCTGTATGTATATATACATACACACTTTCATCTCCCTTTCCCTTTTGCAATTAATGATAAATCCTTCTATGGAGAGAAATTTTGGTAGTAAAACTATGATAAATAGGGAATAAAGCTTCAGAACTCCTTTGAAATGCATATGTCAGGAGACAGAAATATTCTATCTGTGTTCTATCAAGGATTTGCTATTTGGTGTTAGGTCTCAAGAGCCACGATTGGAACTGCAGCATATCTGGATCCAGCCCTTAACTAGCTATTATTGAATCAGTTTTAGCTACAAAATCAGTTAACACTTAGAAACAGGCTCATCTTCAAAAAATCTCTATCTAGAAAATCATCAATCCTGTCTAAGATAATGGAAGATCTGAATTACTTTAAAAACTGAATCATTTTCCATTTGAATTTTCTATAAATATGTAACCAAATCATTTTTAAAAACCTAGAATGAACATTTCTGTATCAGCAGACTTCTACTAAGCTGGCTCTTGGCCTGATCCTGATATCATCTGAGTTAAAAGTGTAATCTACAGCTTGCCAAAGTCATTTCTCTCTTAAATCTGATCCAATTTTGTATACTGTACATGCAGTTGAAAGGGAAATGTGAAAATTTCATGTCATTAGATGTTTTTTCCTAACCTCTGTGGGTGAACTGAAAAGAAAGAGACCTATAGTTCCTTCAGCGAAATGCTGTCTACACTGTCCACCCTGCTGTCCACCATGCCACCCAAAATATAAATGGCCATTTGTCACTTTTTATTATATGCAGGGGGAAAATGAAACAAATATTCTTTTATCATGAGTAAGGTGAGTGCTGGTAAAATCAATATTATTTTTAGAATACAAGTGTGCATAAGGCATAGGATACGTGTGCCCAGGTTTGTGTTAATACAACCAACACATGCTCTATCTACACTTGTAGTTTGGAGATTGATGCCAGCAGCAAAAAAAGTGATCCAAATTGTCAATCAGTGAACAAACTCATTAAGAACCTACTATATGCCAGGGATTCTTCTAGCTGTTGAGAATACAAAGACAAAAATGAAATATTCCTTGAGTCTCTGCCCTTAAAGGTCTTACATTCTTTCTCCTCTCCCTACTGCCCCAGGTTTTCAATCTAAGAAATTATGTTTCTGCAATGTTGTGCCAAAACATAATGCCTTTATTTCTTCTCAGACATAGTCTGGACACTTGGAGATAAAATCATTGGCCAGAGTAATCCATCAGAGAAAGGGAAAAAAAAAGTGGGGGTGAGATACTTAATCCAAAATATCCCTCTTCCTCTACAGTAAAGATGGTAACAGAGTGTTGGGAAAAGGAAGAAGAGATTGTGAAGAATTAAGTACTGTAGCACATTGGGCTTCCATGCAACAGGATGTGAGTTCCTCGGGACAAGATAACCAAAATTCAAGATACTCTGTCTTTTAATATTTATTCCAAACAGCAACAACAAATAACAAATAAAAACACATGGCTGGCAACATATATTGTGTGTATATACTTTTACTAGTCAAATATAGTATAATAAAAAATTAACAATAAAACATTTCCACATATACCATAGACACTTACCACAGAGACATACAACATCAGAAGCAATAGAGTTTATACAATGGGAATAAATAAGGAAAGATACATATGTAGGGAGCATTTGTTTGTAGCACGTGCATTTTGAAAGACACCTGATGCTTCCTTTGTTTCACAGCAATGTCTTCTGTTTGCACTGGGACTGTTTTTTTTTCCTGTTTTTGAATGGTGAGATATCTGTTCTAGAAATTATTCTTCTTGATTTTTTGTCACTGCTGGGTTCTACTGGTCTTATGTTTACTTCTTGATACTGTTGATCTGTGTAAATGGATATGACATCCACTCGAGCTAACTACAAACTGACCTATTTTAGTAAAATGTTGATGTAAAAAATAGAAATGGATAAAAAGCAGACATTGGCACAATATATCTCAATATATCTCCTTTTATTAATGAAATTTATCCAATATAATTCAAAGGCCACAGCAAGGAGATAAAATGCCTAGAAATCCTTTTTTTTGCTAAGAAACATGAGTTCCTTTCCAAGGAGAGAGACACTGCAGCCAAAGACAACATTGTTTTATAATGTGAAACTGGCTTGAAAAGTCTTATGAAAGAGGAAAGTAAAACATGATGAGTAGTAGGATTACCATAAAGAAGAGCAAAGAGAAGTCACTGAGTTAGACCCAACTCTGACATGCCAGGCACATTTAAATATGAAATCGAATTGAGGAAAATGAGCTGAGAAAAATGGAAAAGGGTCATTGAGGTTTCTTTAACAATTTCTTTGTGCCATCACTGCTGGTGTAATATGTGAATTCAGCTTTATATGTCCTGATATGCTAAATGTGGAAGTAGAAATGACACTAACAAAAATAACAATGAGAAGAGTTGAAAACACAAAAGAGGAACATGTTGGAGCTGATTTTTTGTAGGGTACTGAATGATCAGATCTCAAGATACCTGAAAAGTGAGGATACCAAATGCATGGGGGTGAGGGAACTTTCAGTCTTATCATTATTTAAAAACCTGACAAAAATGGCAGTAGGTATTCACTACTATGCCTATTTTTCCATTTCTACAAAATTTGTATGAGAATAATCTACACAGGGATATCAACTGCATCCTTGAAGACAAGAGAAGGGAACATGCAGAATGCAGGCAAACAATTAGCTGAAAGATCCAACTGTTATTCATTGATTGTTTTTAAAAAAGCATTTGTTTCAGTAGAACAAAATGCTACCTTATATTCTTTCCACCAACAATATATTCTTCATGCAAAATTAAAACCACAAAGGAAGATGTGACATCTAAAGAACTTAGTCAATGATTTCCTTATTCTTTATGCCAAATAATACACAGAGAAGAATTCAAAAAGGTATTTGCTGCAGACAGGCAGAATATTCACTACTGAATTCAATTAATTGTAAAAGATATTCCCTACTGATGGTGACTTTCAGATATTCCTGTTTTCAGATGACATCAAACATAAATTCTGCAGAGATTCCCAAAAAAATTCCATCATCACTCATAAGGGTTAGGCCTAAAGAAAAATCAAGTGGATTAAGCATGTATGTTGTCTTGGACCAGAGTTTTTTAACAATGTGTCTGTGCATAGAATTTCAGAAAGTCCTTGAACTTGGAACTTTTAATATTCTTATAACTATTTCAAATAGAACTAGACTCATTAGCGAACAAGTATTTTGTGCATCTAAAATATTATTTTGAAATTGGGGTTTTATCTTTCCTATTGACAAAGGGGTTCAAGATACAGAAAAAAATATTAAGAATCTTTGCTGTAAACTATATTGTGTGGGTGAATGGACAATTCACAGAACCTGTCCATCAGAATAGCTATATCTTAGACACTGCAGAAGTAGGAGGAGACCATCAGGATGAATTCCCTTTGGGAAATTAGAGAGTAATTTTTAATTACTTCAAACTTCATCCTGAAAAAAAATCAAACTTTTTTTATTATTCCTATTAATACAGTGTAGCTGTAAACCTTACAATAACCAAATCCCAACTAAGTTATATTTTCTAGAAATCAAAAGTACAATGGAGAAGAATTCACAAATTAGGTTTGCATAAATAGCATTGAAGAATTAAGAGGAAAAACAATATAAAATATATCATTAAAGAGGCAGATGGCTAAAAAAGGAGGTGGGAAAGGTATTGTAGTAAATTAATAGACAATCAATGAGCTCTACTCATATCCCCATATAATGTCAGATTATCTAGGGAAATCTTCATAGTATGTCAGGTATCTTGAGTACAAAATGTGTAAAAACATAGATAAGAGTAATACATGATGAGAGAGTGTGAGTTTTGTAATACCATTGGAAGGGAAAAAAGTAAGGAAAAAAACATTTATTAAGCACCTGTTATACACCAGACATTGCTTTAAGTACTTAACAAATATGGGAAGCGGTATTAGAAGAAAGGTGGATTAAATTTAGTTTTACAGATGTCAGAGGGCAGAAATAGGAGCAATGTGTACAAGTTTCAGAGGGGTAGATTTAGGTTCATCATAAGGAAAATCACTGAAGTGTCTGAAAATACAATGGTTGGTATGGGGAGATATCTGGCCCCATCCTATTAGTGGCAGAGCAAAAACTAAATAATCATTTATTTGGAATGTTCTTGGATGAGAATTTTTTGGAAGTGAGTTGAATTAGATTGTGTCTGAGGTCCCTTCCAACTTTTTGATTCTCTGTTTCTGTGGAGGAAAAATGAGATGATTGACTTTAGATGTGTGTTATTACTATTAGCACTGCTTAGTCACTCCCCTCACATCCCACTTGATCTAGTTAGCCTATATATTAGACTTGGATAACTTCTTCCCTTTCAAGCATACTGTTTGCTAATCAAACTACCAAAGACTTCTTTTATACAGCTAGAAAAAATAACAAAATTAATCTGCAAGAACAAAAACTAAAGATACAGGGGAATCAATGAAAAGTAAACATAATGGAAGGCAGTCTGGCAGTACTAGATTTTGAACTATATTACAAAGAGATAGTCAGGAAAGCAATCTGGTGCTGGATACGAAATAGAACTGTGGATCAGTGGAAAAGACTAGATACACAATACACAGTAGTAAGTGACCATAGTAATCTAGTATTTGATAAACCCAAAGATATGAAGTTTTGAAACTCACTATTTGACAAAAATCTCTGGGAAAATTAGAAAGCAGTTGGAGGAACTAGGCATAGACCAACACCTCATAGTATATATAAAGATAAAGTAAAAATATGTACATGATTTAGACATAAAGGGTGATATCATAAGCAAATTAAGGAAACGTAGAAAAATTTACATGTCAGATCTATGGATAAGGGAAGAAGATATGACCAAATAAGAGATGAAGAGGATCATGAGAAATAAGATGGATAATTGTGATTACACGAAATTTAAAAAAGGGGGGGTAGAGTCAAGATGGTGGCTGGAAAGCAAGGACTAGTGTGACCTCCCTGCCAAGTCCCTCCAAAACCCTGTAAAAAATGGTTCAGAACCAATTCTAGAACTGCAGAACCCACGAAACAGCAGAGGGAAGCAGGGCTCCAGCCCAAGACAGCCTGGATGGTCTCTGGGTGAGGTCTATCCCAAACAGAGCTGGGAGCTGGGAATGGAGTGAAGCAGAGCCCAGCCTGAGCAGCGTGGACAAACCAGACCAGGAGCCTGGCGGGGGGGGCCCTAGTACCCTGAATCAGTGAGCTGCAGCAGTTACCAGACTTCTCAACCCACAAACACCAAAGACAGCGGAGAAGGTTAGTGGGAAAAGCTGCAGGAGTAAAAGGAGTTCGTGGTTCAGCTTCCAGCCCCGGGGGCAGCGGAGGTGGGGCAGCTACAGCTGTTGTTGCTTCCGGCCCCAGGCCCACCTCAGTATTAGAGTAGCTGAAGGGAATATGCATATATGTATATATGTTTATGTATATATATATAAGTGAATGTGTATGTATGTACATATCTATGTGTGTGTGTCTGTGTGTATATATATATATATATATATATATACACAGAGGGAGAGAGAGAGAGAGAGAGAGAGAGAGAGAGAGAGAGAGAGAGAGAGGGAGGAGAGAGAGTGGACACGGTAAGTTGAAGATGAAGGGAAGATATCTAAACAAAATAAAATCAAATTAAGGGATGAGAGAGGAACATATTGAGAGAGGGAGATAGGGAGAGATAGAATGGGGTGGATTATCTCACATAAAGGTGGCAAGAGGAAGCAGTTCTGTGGGAGGAAGGGAGAGGGCAGGTGAGGGAGGAATGAGTGAATGTTGCTCTCATCAGATTTGGCCTGAGGAGGGAATACCATACAAACCAAATTGGGTATCTTACCCCACAGGAAAGAAGAGGGAAGAAGATAAAAAAGGGGGGGGATGATGGAGGGGAGGGCAGATGGGGGTGGAGTTAATCAAAATCAAACACTTTGGAAAGGGGACAGGGTCAAGGGAGAAAATTCAATAAAGGGGGAGGGGTTGGGAAGGAGCAACATATAGTCAGTCTTTCACAACATAGGTATTGTGGAAGGGTTATACATAATGATACACATGTGGCCTAGGTTGAATTGCTTGGCTTCTTGGGGAGGGTGGGTGGAAAGGGAGGAGGGGGGAGAATTTGGAACTCAAAGTTTTTAAAAACAGACGTTGAAAAACAAAAAAAAAGTTTTTTTGCATGCAACTAGAAAATAAGTTACACAGGCAATGGGGAGTAGAAATTTAGCTTGCCCTACAAAAAAGGAAGTGAAAAGGGGATGAGTGGGGAGTGGGGTGACAGAAGTGAGGGCTGACTGGAGAACAGGGCAACCAGAATATATGCCATCTTGGAGTGGGGGGGGGAGGGTAGAAATGGGGAGAAAAATTGTATTTCAAACTCTTGTGAAAACCAATGCTGAAAACTAAATATGTTAAATAAATAAATTAAACAATACCAGGCACATAGCAATAAATAAATAAATAAATAAATAGATGAATAAATGAATGAATAAATAAATAAATAAATAAATGAAAGAATTTTTTTTAAAAAAAAGCTTTTCCACAAACAAAACCAGTGCAGCCAAAATTAGAAAGCAAACATGAAGATGGGGAAATTTTTTTTTTAATTTAAATTTATTTATTTAACATATTTGGTTTTCAGCATTGATTTTCACAACAGTTTGAATTACAAATTTTCTCCCCATTTCTACCCTCCCCCCCACTCCAAGATGGCCTATATTCTGGTTGCCCTGTTCCCCAGTCAGCCCTCCCCTCTATCACCCCCCTCCCTTCTCATCCCCTTTTCCCTTCCTTTCTTGTAGGGCAAGATAAATTTCTACGCCCCATTGCCTGTGTATCTTGTTTTTTAGTTGCATGCAAAAACTTTTTTTGTTTTTGAACATCTGATTTTAAAACTTTGAGTTCCAAATTCTCTCCCCTCTTCCCTTCCCACCCACTCTCCCTAAGAAGTCGAGCAATTCAACCTAGGCCACACATGTATCATTATGTATAACCCTTCCACAATACTCATGTTGTGAAAGGCTAACTACATTTTGCTCCTTCCCAACCCATGCCACTTTATTGAATTTTCTCCCTTGACCCTGTCCACTTTCCAAAGTGTTTGTTTTGATTACCTCCACCCCCATCTGCCCTCCCCTCCATCATCCCCCCTTTTATTTTTTTTTATCTTCCTCCCTCTTCTTTCCTGTGGGGTAAGATACCCAACTGAGTATGTATGGTATTCCCCCTCAGGCCAAATCTGATGAGAGCAAGGTTCACTCATTCCCCCCTCAACTGCCCTCTCCTCTCCTCCCACAGAACTGCTTCCTCTTGCCACCTTTATGCGAGATAATCCACCCCATTCTATCTCTCTCTATCTCCCTCTCTCAGTATGTTGCTCTCTCATCCCTTAATTTCATTTTATTTCTTTTAGATATCTTCCCTTCATCTTCAACTCACCCTGTATCTGCTCTCTCTCTTTTACATATATATACATATATAAAACACACATATATATACACATACATACTCATACATACATATACACATAGATATATACATAGATACACATTCACTTATATATATACATAAACATAAATATATATATATATAAATATATGCGTGTTCCCTTCAACTACCCTAATACTGAGATCTCATGAATCATACACATCATCTTTCCATGTAGGAATGTAAACAAAACAGTTCAACTTTAGTAAGTCCCTTGTGATTTCTTTTTCTTGATTACCTTTTCATGCTTCTCTTTATTTTTGTGTTTGAAAGTCAAATTTTCTATTCAGTTCTGGTCTTTTCACTGAGAAAGCTTGCAAGTCCTCTATTTTACTGAAAATCCATATTTTGCCTTGGAACATGATACTCAGTTTTGCTGGGTAGGTGATTCTAGGTTTTAATCCTAGCTCCATTGACCTCCAGAATATCGCATTCCAAGCCCTTCGTTCTCTTAATGTAGAAGCTACCAGATCTTGGGTTATTCTGATTGGGTTTCCACAATACTCAAATTGTTTCTTTCTGGCTGCTTGCAGTATATTCTCCTTGATCTGGGAGCTCTGGAATTTGGCAACAATATTCCTAGGAGATTTCTTTTTGGGATCTATTTGAGGAGGCGATCGATGGATTCTTTCAATTTCTATTTTGCCCTGTGGCTCTAGAATATCAGGGCAGTTCTCCTTGATAATTTCTTGAAAGATGGTATCTAGGCTCTTTTTTTGATCATGGCTTTCAGGTAGTCCAAGAATTTTTAAATTCTCTCTCCTGGATCTATTTTCCAGGTCAGTGGTTTTTCCAAGGAGATATTTCACATTGTCTTCCATTTTTTCATTACTTTGGTTCTGTTTTATAATATCCTGATTTCTCATAAAGTCACTAGCTTCCACTTGCTCCAATCTAATTTTTAAAGTAGTATTTTCTTCAGTGGTCTTTTGGACCTCCTTTTCCATTTGGCTAATTCTGCCTTTCAAGGCATTCTTCTCCTCATTGGCTTTTTGGAGCTCTTTTGCCATTTGAGTTAGTCTGTTTTTTAAGGTCTTGTTTTCTTCAGTGTATTTTTCAGTATTTTTTGGGGTCTCCTTTAGCAAGTCATTGACTTGTTTTTCATGGTTTTCTCGCAACCTTCTCATTTGTCTTCCCAATTTTTCCTCTACTTCTCTAACTTGCTTTTCCAAATCCTTTTTGAGTTCTTCTATGGCCTGGGGTCAGTTCATGTTTTTCTTGGAGGCTTTTGTTGTAGGCTCTATGACTTTGTTGTCTTCTTTAGGCTGTATGTTTTGGTCTTCGTCACCAAAGAAAGAATTCAAAGTCTGAGACTGAATCTGGGCGCATTTTCGCTCCCTGGCCATATTCCCAACCAACTAACTTGACCCTTGAGTTTTTCAGTGGGGTATGACTGCTTGTAGACTAACGAGTTCTATGTTCCACGTTTGGGGGGGAGGTGCCAGCTCTGTCAGACCCGCACTACTCCTTCCCCAAGAACCCCCAGTCCAGACTGGGCTTAGATCTTCAGCAGGCTGTTGCACTCCTGCTCTGATCTGCCACTTAATTCCTCCCACCAGGTGAGCCTGGAGCCGGAAGTAACAACAGCTGTAGCTGCCCCACCTCTGCTACCCCCGGGGCTGGAAGCCGAACCGCGAACTCCTTCCACTCCCGCAGCTTTTCCCACTAACCTTCTCCACGGTCTTTGGTGTTTGTGGGTCAGGGGGTCTAGTAACTGCCGCAGCTCACATATTCAGGGCGCTAGGGCCCCCTCCGCCCGGCTTCTGGTCTGGATGGTCCACGCCACTCAGGCTGGGCTCTGCTCCACTCAGTTCCCAGTTCCCAGCTCCGTGTGGAATAAACTTCACCCAGAGACCATCCAGGCTGTCCTGGGCTGGAGACCTGCTTCCCTCTGCTGTTTTGTGGGTTCTGCCATTCTAGAATTGGTTCAGAACCATTTTTTTACAGGTTTTTGGAGGGACTTGGGTACAGAGCTCACTCTAGTCCCTGCTTACCAGCCACCATCTTGGCTCCGCCCCAAGCTGGGGAAAATTTTATGACAAGTTTCTCTGAGAAAGATCTCATTTTCAAAAATATAGGGAACTGAATCTAGTTTATAAAAATAAGAACCATCCACCAATTGCTAAACAGTCAAAGAATATGAACAGGAAATTTTCAGAAGAAGAAGTCAAAGTTATCCATAGCCATGTGAAAAAATGCTCCAAATCACTATTGATTAAAGAAATACAAATGAAAACAAACATCGTCTGAAAAGAGAGACACACACAGAGAGATAAAGAGAGCTATTTAACTTAGACTACACATTCCCTTTTTGACAATTTGTTCCAAAGCTTTTCCTTTCTACCCAAAGATGAACTAATAGATACTCCCATTAAGAAAAGCCATCAAAGAATTGTCTTTCTGATCTTGAACTAGTCACATCATTGAGTAGTCATACCAGGAGGAAGAGGCTTGGAAGTGGGTAGGTAACTAGTTATGTCTTTGATACAAATAATGCAAAATATCAGAGTAATAAGGCATTTTAATAATTCTTTATTGTTCACCCTGTGAGGAATGTAACTAAGCAAACTGCATATTAAGCAGTTGTCTGATGTGTGCAGAACAATATACTAAGTGCTAGGTCCAATATAATGTTTAAATAACATAAGATATTTACTCCCAATGAGCTTAATAGGGTAGAAGGTAAGTTCATTACACATATTACAAATTAAGTATAATATACAGTTATAAAAACATAGTACTGCAGGAGGTCTGAGAGAGAAGATGCTTAACAACAGGGAGGATCAATCAATCAACAGTATTATACTAAGTATCTTCTACAACAGTGATGTCAACTCAAATAGAAAAAGGACCACTACTTCATACAGAAGCATACCTAAGGGTCACATATTGACTTAGTTTTGTAATTTAGTGTTATCTATAGAGACAACTAGATGGTTCTGTGGACAGAGTAATGGGATTGGAGCTAGGAAGACTGAGTTCAAATCCAGTCTCAGACACTTCCTAGCCCTGTGACCCTGGGCAAGTCATTTAACTTCTGCTTGCCTTAATTCACAGGACAAGGAAATGGCAAACCTCTCTACTACCAAGACAACCCCATGAACAGTATAGTCCATGGGATCAAGAAAAGTCCCACGAGACTGAACAACTAAAAAACAAAATTATGTATCTTTTATTTATTTAATATTTCTCAATTACATTTAAAATGCAAATTGTAGGGGCAGCTAGGTGGTGCAGTGAATAGAGCACCAGCCCTGGAGTCAGGGGGACCTGAGTTCAAATCCCGCTTCAGACACTTGACACATGTACTAGCTGTGTGACCTTGGGCAAGTCACTTAACCCCAATTGCCCTGACCAAAAAAAACCCAAAACAAAACAAACAAATAAAATGAATTGATCTAGATTTAAAAAATAAAATAAAATGCAAATTGTAAATGTTAAAATATTAATATTAAATATTTCCCATTTACATTTTAATCTAATTACAGTTTCACTTTCACTGGGAAGTATTAGGGGGAGTTGGGCTGCATGCAACCCTAGGCTATATTTAATGCCTCTGTTCCTTAGTATGTGAGAAGCACTGAGGATATAAGTCAAATAATAAAAGAATCCCTAATCACAGGGTATTACATTCTAAAGAAGAAAGAAATACACATATGATTATATACAAAATAAATATAAAAAGAATAAGCACAACATTATTCAATAAGAGTAGAGATGGAGGGTCCTAGAATTTGGAGGGGTGGATCAGGGAAGACTTCCTAGGAGAGTTGTCTTTGAGTTACATAGCATTATTACTCCCAATTTGCAAACAAGAAAATTGAGCCTCAAAGATATTTTGTAATTTAACTCTGATTACATCCTAATAAGCTGGGATTCAAATTTAAGCCCTCTGACGCCTAGTATAATTCTCTCCCTATAACACCTCACTGCCTTTTATCTGTGTATTTTTTAAGCTTTAACTTGTACTTTATTTTCCATATGCTTGTCTTTTTGTCTTCACTCTTCCCCATTTGCTCCTCAAGACCTGCAATGCTATACAATTGAGTTTTGTGACTATTCCCACGTCTGGCACAATGCATATAAAATAATCAGCATTTAATAAATCCTTGTTGAATGAATAAGTGAATCACACTCTACATTAACAAATTGCAAAATTGCTTTTTGGCCTTTAAAAGGTAGAATCATCTTAGTTCCTTTTTTATGACTCTCCTTTGACCTTTATCATGGTTCTCCAGTTTTTGCATGTATAACTTGTAACCATCTAAAAATCTCAAAACTATGAGTCAGTTTTGGATACTCAGTGCCTCAGTTTCTTTTCCCCTTTGATTAGATGGCCGAAGGATATCACACTAAACTCCTAAATATTTCCATTATAATGGATTGGGATATGAACTTTCCAGCTAACTCTCCATTTTGTACCCAACTGCTCTGCCTGCTTTGGAGTGCATGGAACACCCATTTCCATGGTTCTCTCCTCCACATCCCTACGCTTTTTTGGCTTCCTTTAGTGTATTATCATCCATTAGATTGTAAGTTCCTTGAAGGCAGAGACTGTCTATTTTTTATTTGTATCTAGAACCTATCACAGTGTTGGGCATATAATAGATGCTTAATAAATGTTAAATGAATTGTTTTTAATTAAACCAATAATTTAAGTCTTGGTATATAGCATGTGTTGAGTTCCATTTTGAATTATTCTCAGTGATAATATTATGGTTATGTTACTATCCAAGATTTCCTCTAGAAAAATTATAATTTGTTTTATTTTGCTCCTATTTAGACTTATCCTTGGGAACATCAGAGTTTGGCTTTAGTTTAAAAGGAACGTCATCTCCCATACAAGCACTCTGGCTAATAAAAAAGAAAAACATCAACTGGAGAACAGACTTTATTTGCCTTGGTTTGAATCCAAGTTCAAAACAGCCAGGACACTTCCCCTTTCCTTCTCTCTCAGATGAACCACCACCTTTTCCAGGATCCTTACACAGTCCTCCTAACTAGTAATGTTACTTGGGGTACCACTGGGATTGGGGTGAGGGGACATAGGTTAACTAAATTACTAAATTCAGCAACCCATTCACATTTAGTTAAGCACTACTTTCTTTTGGGACCTATTTAGTCTTTATTATTTGTATTAATAACAAAAAGGTATATTTCTGTTCATCATGCCTTTGCTAAGCTTCCTATGTTAATTCTTCTCTTTTGTTTCTACCTCTTTGTACCTCAAACTACAGATAGTCCTTATCTATCTGTTGTCTTCTTCAGGAAAACCTGTTTGTATCTTATTTTCTTCTGTTCTTCAGGAGGACCTTTCAGAACTCCTCATTTTGACTCTTTTCTCAGGTATCCAACTTCCATGAATGTATTTTCTAGGTGTATTTGATACCCTGAAGGGCTTCCATGGTTCCCTTTAAGTGATATATGAACATGTAAATATCTTTCCATTTAATCTACTCTTTTTGTGCATCCCTTTCTTTCTCTAAATTCATCTTTCTGACTTTTTTTTTGCATTGGCTAAATTGAATTTTATTTCATATAGTAATATAGATCACTGAACTACCTGTGAATTACAGTCACTTCAAGATCAGAGAAACTGAACAGTGATCCAATTAAGCCTCAGAAATAACATGAATTAACACTCTGTCTAGGGAATTCACCACTTGTCAAAAAGAAAGACTCAAGAGGTGGAGTGTAACCATATTTTTACACTCCTCACCCTTAGATTCCTCCAATACACATAGAACTAATATTTCAGCTTCCCTGTCTCAAGTCATACATCCTCAAATGGAGGGTCACATAGTTGAGAATGTGTTACTATAACCACCTCTAAATTATTCTGTGGTGTTCTTAATTAGTCACTTTGTGGACATAGATACTCATTTACTTGGTATGTATTTTGCTCCATAATTATGGAAAGCTTTTGAAAGCCAAATATGTATCCACCTCATTTAATAAAGGAAAATGTGAAAGTACAGTTTAGATTGGCATTTTTTATCAGATTAATGATCTATCTATTCCAAGCACAGCATAGATAGCAAGGAGAAGTTCATCAAAGAATGGACAAATAAACTAGCCCCTTCTAAGTTGTCTTTATACTTTGACTTTTTATTCAAATTTAATTTCTAGGACAGAATAATAGACAATTATGTATGGAAGTGATTTTAGAAATCATTTAATGGAATCATCTCCACTCAGTATTTTATAGATAGGTGAGGAAACTTAAACGATTGACCCAAAATCACATAGCTAGCAAGTGGTGAGCAGAGTTCTCATAATTCCTCACCCAGACCTCTTTTTACCATAACTTGCTTTAATCATATTACCATATATACATATATATATATATATATACATACATATATACATATATAAATATATACATGTATATACATATATGTATGTGTGTATATATGTATATATATATACATATATATATATATATATATATATATATATATATATATATAGTCATTGTGATGTCAAATACAAATGAGTTTCTCATTACCAGTGTCTATACTCACTCCACTAAGATAACAAATTGAGGATTAATTGTAGCAGACCTTTAAGAATAGAAGCAAAACACTCCCTTTCTGGAATGACAGACCTTTCTATGGATTCATTGCCTATTTCAATCTGTCTCATGTGTTTTATTGTTTCTTTCCCTACTTAACTGCTTCTTTTTACTCTCCTATCCTGTATCACCTTCCAATTTCCACCAAGTATAGGTGAATCTCATGGCTCTCCCTCAAGCCTTTTACACTTTCTCTCAGTGATCTTCATATGACATTGGAATGTGATCTTCATACGCCATCCACCTATTCACCAAAATCATCTTTCCATTCATTCTGTCACTCCTTTCTCCACCTGGAATAGCACCACCAGACCAGATTGCAAAAAAGAAAATGCTTTTGGTACCTGTGAATTAATCCACTAATCTTTGGAACTCCTGCTCTAAGCATGTCTTTGTTTTATTGATGAGTGAAGGCAAATTCATTTATTCTACAATATTTATTTAGCCCCAGACCACCAGACCTTACCATACTTCGCATCCCATCCTATCATCAACCCTAGCCATCTTTACATTCTCCTTGTTGCTATGCTTCTTTCAAAGTTCAACTTCCTTCAAAGCTCCCAGTCACTGTCTAATAACTTTCCTGTTATCCCTAGTTATTAGTCACTTTTTTCATACTGACTTGCCTATATGTGGAATACATGCTACAGAATATAAGCTTCTTGAAGAAAGGATAATCTAATTTTTGTTGTTGTATCTACAGTGTCTATCCTAGTGCCTTGCACATGATAGATGTTCCAATCAATTGAATTTGCTTTCAAATTAATGCCTAGCATGGTACATGCAAAGAAGATTGTTTTTCAAAGCTAGAATAAGGTTATAACTAAGATCTCAATGTGTCGTGACAGAGGATTACATGGAGTAAAAGGCATGTGAGATACGAGGGTCCACACTTCTAGCGCTGTATTTCCACATTTTCCTTAAGTGTATGTTGAGCAACTAGCTAGGATAAGAAAGTAGATTAGGAAGAAGATGGAAACACTGATTAGGAATTTCAATAGCAGGGTGGGGAGGACAACTGATGGTCATTGAGAAAAAGTGCAAAATTAGCGATGATCCATTAAACAATAGACACATAAAATCTTAGAGTTAGAAGGGATCTTAGAGATGATATAGTCCAAAAAGAGAGGAAAAATGCTCCTTCCCTCAAGAAGCTTACATTTTATTAATTCAAACAACATGCACACATATAAGGAGAATCAAAAAAAAAATATAAAGTAAGTACAGTTATTCCAGGGGAAGGGAGGAACTAGGAACTGGTGTGAGATGTGGTGGTGTTAAAGAAGAGCTTCATGGAAGAAATTACTCAATATGAGCTCTGAAGAATGCTAGAGATTTGAAGAGACAAAAGAGAGGTAGGAGTACATTCTAGACATGGGAGACAGACCATACGAAAATTAGAGGAATGGGAAAATATAGACATGTCTGCAAGGCACAACAAGTAGGCCAATTTGGCTGGATTATAGTGAGTGTGTGTGGGAGGATATGGTCAAAGTCAGGAGAAGGTGAAACAAAATTGGTAAAGGGCTTTCTTGGATTTCCCATTATCACAGAGATCCAGGAAAAACAACAACTAATTTTAACTATTTTTTGATGTTTTCCTTTCAAAAATAAGAATCATTTTCTATTATGTAATCATGATTATTCAAATGTTTTACAATTATTTTTTTTAATTTTCCATATCTATTACTAAGTATGAAGGCTAAAATGAGAAACACAGAAGTAACCTGTCAAACACTGTTGGTTAGTAATGGGGATCCAGACAAACAGAAGACTCTTAATTAATGAAATACCACTTGAAAAACAAATAAAGGTGCTGAAGATACTTTCCAAAATACTAAGGAAAAGGTAGGAAGTATGAAATGCTATGAAGTATGCAGAAAAAAACATTTTATCCATTATCTGCACATTACCTGAAGATGTAGACCTTTAGAATATGTTTGGAGTTTGAGTACCAAAAGATGAGAACTAGAAGAGTCAACTAAAGAGAGTAATAGTGAAAAGAATGGTAAAAGCTGAGTAACCAGATGCAATTAGAATGGAGGAATAAGTCAGAGGGCAGATGGTATATCTTTATCGACCACTGGTTATGAAATAAAGCCAAAAATAATTAGTTGTTCAAATTAAGAAAAGTCTTTATAGGTTAGAAACCAAATGATTGACAGACCTCTGGTTCAAGATAGCAGAATCTTTTTTGAAAGAGCAGCTAGCTAGGCTTGTCTTCATTTTCCAATTGCGGGGGTGGGGTGGTGGTTGCAATTCTCTGGCTTAAGAGAACTGTTTGTAACTGATCATGTACGGTATTGATATTTTTCTTATTCCTAGCTTCACTATCTAGTAAGGTTATGATTATTATTGCTTTTTCCCTTATTGTTTATTAGATGTTTTATGTTTTCACTAAGGTGTCATGGTGAGTGACATCATTAAATGAAAAACACACTGCTGAGGAGTCAGGAGCTACAATGTCATGTCGTAGGAGTATACCCACTCCCATACCCACACCATGTTTAATACTATGACACTAAGAGTGAGAGTAGTTTTGAGTTGAAACCCAACAGGCCAAGACTTGGGTAGATCCCTACTCTGTCAAAAAAAAAGATCTCAGACAAAATGCTGTGAGATTAGGTTCATATTGAGTGAGCTAGCCCAGAAAGAGAGAAGGGAGATACAGATACTACATTCAATAAGCTATATTGTCTACAAGGGTGGATATAGTGTCACATTGAGTTGTCCTTGTATCTACTTTGCATGTGTTTTGAATTTACTTATATTTGTATATACTTCCTTCCTATATAGAACATAAACTCCTTGAGTGTAGTTAATGATTAACTTTTTTTCTTGGCTTAACTTTTTATTGGCATTTAACAGTGTTTTACACATATATAGCAGGCTCATTAAAATGCCGCTTGGTTGGTTGATCTGTTTGACTTGCAAAACTAAATTCTAATGGTCACCCAAATTCTAGTTGTCAACCAAAACTAAATTCTAATTGGACAAAAATCAGCCCCTCTAGAGAACTTCAGTGGAACAACGAGGGATTCCTTCAACTTTTATTGTCAATTCTCTACCTCTTCGCAGATTGTGACAGGTTGTCTCACAGTTTAAGATATTTTTCCCCCACATTCACTCCTTCAGAGTGAAATACACAGTTTGCCTTTACATCTCAACAATAAAAATAAAATAAACATGAAGATAGCATTCTTTCTTGTCTTTTGGACAACTGTTCCTTTTTGTGATTGCAGAAAGTGGGAAGATATTCATCTATTCAACATCAACAAACATTTAAGTCTTCAAACATTTCAGCATTGAAATGTCCAAAACAATGTGCAAAGTGCTGAGAGAGATACATGAGCTAAATTAGATTGTTTCTTGTTTTCTTGTATCTTATCACCTACCAATGGAATAAGAGACATATAGAAATATCTATAATAAATAAGACTACATGCTTAATGCCTAGTAGGTATGAAATAAAAATCTATAAGAGATCTAAGTCATAACAATTTGAGGGGCTCCTGGTAGGGGAGAGAAAAAATTAGGAAAGTCTCCTTGGAGGGATGGCATTTGAATTGGGTTATAAAGAATTAGCAAGAAATTAGGAGGTAGAGAAGGAAGGGTGTATAGACAGTTTAAACAAGGGGAAGAGTAAAATCAGACACAGAAGCGGGAGAGATTTGGAGGAATTTAGAAGAGTACTGTTGCATAGGATGCAATAAAAGGAAATGTAGCCAAGGGGAAAAGAACTGACATACCCCATTAACAACATGTCTGAACAATTGCTGTAGTATTCAGTTTTCAAAAGAGAGGAGTCTATTTTTATGTTGATGCTTTTGTCATTCAATATGTAAAGCTTCATCCAGCCTAATTCCAGGACATGTAGGCATATGGGAGTCAGAAACATGGAATTTTTATTTTGATGTCTTGAAAGATCTTCCTGTGTGAAGTTTCTTTTCCTCTCTGAGCCTCGGTTTCCTCTTCTGTAAGCTGACAGGACTTAAGCATAGCCTCACTATTGATATTTTGAACATTCTATGGTTCTACATTCCAGTCAATCTCTATCTTAAGACAGGCTTTACAATAATCTCTGCTATTTACAGGGAATACGAAGAGGCTTATTGAGGCCTGGAGGTATTCCTGGGTTCTCAGTGTTGATCAAAAATACTAACTGGTTCTACCATGTTTGAAATGTTAATGTTAGTTTATGCTAATGTTAACATGGCATTAAACTGATTTTGGTTACCCAAAATCCTTTTTGTGATTGCAGAAAGTGGGAAGATATTCATCTATTCGACATCAACAAACATTTAAGTCTTCAAACATTTCAGCATTGAAATGTCCAAAACAATGTGCAAAGCACTGAGAGAGATAGATACATGAGCTAAATTAGATATGCTTCCTGTTTTCATGTATCTTATTACCTACCAATGGGATAAGAGACATATAGAAATAGCTATAATAAATAATAGTTAAATGAATATAAAAAGCATTATTAGCTGCTCAGGAGTGAACTATTTGAAAATGAAAACATATCAAAAATAAAATAAATTAAATGTCCCTCAGTCCTGCACCAGCTTCTTCTGCTTCAAAAAGCCAAAAAAAAAAAAACAGCAGGGAAGAAAAGGCTATGCATTTGATTAATATTTATTTACATATGTATACATTGTTCCTCCTACATGAATTTAATCTACATGAGGGGAGAGGTGGTCTATAGATTTCAACTTAGCGGTTAATGATGAAAAAGCAGACATTCTACTGGAGAAAATGAATTGTTATCAAACTTGACACTTTTGTTATAATCAAAGCTAGAATTCATTCCAAGATACCCACAAGTACCACATGAACTTTGAATTTGCTTTATCTGATGATAAGCTTCGATCATTCCTTCTTTCCTATTGCTTTAAGAGGGTTCTTCACCTCATTGTTACCTCCATTCTCTTCAACTTTCAATATTTTCAACTGATCCGTAAAAAAAATTGTTATTTATCTAACATGTTCTAGGCACCTTGCTAAGCAGCAGATATACAAAAAGAGGCAAAAAAATAGTCCTTGCGCTCAAGTTGCTTGCAAACTAATGGGGGTAGCAGCGTGCAATTAAGTATATACAAAACAAGCTATATAAACATTAAAAAGGAAATAATTAAAAGAAGGAAGGCACTGCAATTAAGAGAAGTTAGGGAAGTTTTCCTGTAGGAGGTGGGATTTTAGTTTGGACTTAAAAGAAGCCAGGTAGGATTAATCCCAGACTGTTATCCCTATTATATCCCCTACTAACCAGACACTCCCACTTTCTTACATTGAATGCCTTGATTGACCAGTGAACTGCTACCCTAGGATCATTTAGACATTTGTCCTATGTGATCATGCCTTATCAAATTGTGGCCCTCCCTCCTATTCATGTTCTACTTAACAGAACTGTTAAAAAAATCACAAAACTACAGAGTCAACTATAGATACAGTCTTTTATTTTGAGTATGAGTAGTTCAGTTGGGTTTCTAATGGTGCTAATAATTCATAGAAGCTTCCTTTTTTAAAATGGGGCCAGGGGAGGGAAGAGAATAGAATCTAAAAACAATGGGAAAGTAAAATTGACTTTGATTCCTAGCAATATTCTAGAAAGTACAACCAAAGATGTGGTTGGTTGGTTAGCATCAAGAAAACAAAGAGTTAAAAAGCAAGGGCCAACATGGATTTCTCCAGAAGAGACAAGTCACATATGCCTCCATTCCATTTTAAAACGGTCACTAGAATGGTATTCCAGATCAAGAGGATGTTGTAGAGGCAGTATACATCGATTTTTAACAAGCCAGCACAGGAATGAACTAGATGATAATATAGAAAGGGCAGATTGACAGTTTGTTGAATGGTCAGAAAATTCATTAGTGGCTTGAAATCAGCTAAGAACTTAGAACAGTCTTGAATAGATTGTTCTAGAGCAGGGTTGGAGGAAATGTGGCCTCAAGGCCATGTGTGGTCCTCTAGGTCCTCAAGTGTGGCCATTTGACTGAATCCAAACCTCACGGAAAAAAATCCTCTTAATAAAAGGATTTGTTCTGTAAAATTGGACTCAGTCAAAAGGCTTACAAGGCCACATGTGGCCTTGAAGGACTTACAAGGCCACATGTGGCCTCAAGCTGCAGGTTCCCCACCCATGTTCTAGAGATTTATGTTATTTACTATTTTCTTCAATGACTTTTCTAAAGGCCTAGTTAGATGCAATACTTCTCATATTCCTAGATGATACAATACTGGGAGAGGTAGCCAACATATTCATTGACAGTCAAGATACAAAAAAATGTCAATAGTCTAGAGTAACAGACCAAACATAAAATGATAAAAGTTAATAAGGACAAATGTAAAGTCATGTACTTGAGCTCAAAAAATCAACTCTACAAGTACGAAATAAAGAAAATGTGGCTGGACAGCAGTTTATTTATAAATGATTTGGGGTTTTAGTGGAATACAAATTCAGTATGGCAGTCAAAAAAGCTAATGCCATTTATAAGGGCATTAATAAAGACATAGTTACAAGGAGAAAGCACATGCTGAAAACATGACATTCTATTCTTTTCAGACTATATCTTTAATATTCTCATCATTTAGCATATGAAATTTAAGGAATGACATTGACATTCTAGTTCACTTCCAAAGGATAGTCACTAGATTATGGGGACAAGAGACCTTGCCAGACAAGGACTGGTTAAAATACTTGGGATCTTTATGGTATACAAGAGAAACCATAGATTTTAGTACATGATGCCTGTCTTCCAGTTTTTAAAGGACTGTCATGTGGCAAAGTGACTAAACTTATCTTTCTTAGTGCCAAAGAGTAGAACTAAGAGAAATGAATAGAAGTCATATCCACGTAAAGAAATATTGGTACCAATAAGAGGTGTTGAAAAACTGGAATTGCCTGCCATAAATTCTTTTGTATTCTCATCAATGGAATTCTTCAAGAAGAAGCTAAGAAAACACATTGTGCATGTTGTAAACAATATCCGTTCCATGGAGAGGGTTTGGTAAAGATAATTTCTGATGATGTGTCTATCTCTTAAATTGCATGATATTTTTATTTTCCTGAGTTACAATTGCAAAGAGCTCTCCATTGTATGTGCTGGTAAATATTTAACAACTGGCTCTCTGGAAAAAAAAATTAAGCTGAATACTATATGACTAAATTACCTCAAAGAAAAGACATAAGAGTACACCTCATTTCCTTCTTTTCAAATATGTTGGACTATTTGTATGGAACATTGTACATAGTTTGTCATTTCATTGATATTTTCATTGATTTCATTGAAAGATTTTTTTTTCTGTTTCTTGTTTTATTCTTTAATATGTCTCATTGTGGGTGGCTCTAGACAGGGATGCATAGGGAAGTGAAAGTATTATAAAATGGAAGATATCAAAATTTAAAAGTACAATGGTTTTTATGTTTATTATATTTATATGATATTACTGTACATTTATTGTATAAAGAAACATATGTATTTGTAAACACATAAATATACATGAATGGGATCAAAAGAAAAATTAAAAATAGTGTTGGTCTTTGGAAAGCTCACAATATTATGGGGGAGACAGCATGTGAATAAATATGTCCAAATATTTTCTAAATAGGATAAATGTGAAATAGTCCACAAAGGGAAGACACTGGAATTAAAAATTGGGAAAGGCTTCTTATAGGAAAGGAAATTTTAGCTAAGTCTTGAAGGAAGAAATGTCAATTGAATTTTGTGAGTTGGTAGACTAAAAATCACTAGACAGGGGAGGAAGAAGCTGGACTTTGGATTCTAGCCCCACAAGTAAATAGTTTTGTCACTTTGGTCATTGACTCCTTTCTGAGCCTTAATTTCTTGATTTACAAATTGAAGAGGTTTGCCTATATGATCACTAATTCAATTAATTTTAGTAGCTTGATGATAAGCATTAACAATAATGAAAATAGTTGGCATTTACATGGTGCTTTAAGGTTGCAGAAAGTGCCCTATCTCATTTGATCCTCACAATGTCCTGTGATGAAGATGTTATTATCACTGCCATTTACATTTTATAAGTAAGAGTAATTTTCTTCTATTCGATGAAACTATAGAATGAGGACATTCCCATTGTTGCTTTATTGAAAAGAGTTGGGGCATCACCAGTCATCTTGACCTATGTCTTGCAACTGGACTCTGAAGGAGAAAGAGTGAAGCTGATGACTGCATAGCTCTGCCTCACTTAAATCCAATTCACTTTCAGGTTAAGACATCACCCTCCTAATGTCATTGGTCCTCTTCAAAAATGAAGGACAAACAACTATTATTGAAAAGAAAGGAGATGACTCCTGACCAGATTTTTTTAAAATATGATTATCAAAATAATTTATTATCTTTAAAGATAATAAACGCCCCCATTAAAAATAAAAATCTTCATAATAAAACAAACTCCTATATTAACCATATCTAATATATATATGTACATATACATATATGTGTGTACATATATACACACATATACATTCACACATACACATACATAGGTATATATGTGTGAATGTATATCTCTCAATCTACATTTTAAATCTATCACCTCTCTGGCAGGGGAAGGGTAGCACATTCTATTTTTCAGTCTTCATACATGGTTTTTCATCTCATTGATTAGAATCTTTCAAATTTTCATTTCTTTATATTGTTTTATTGTATAAATTGTTCTGCTGATTCTGCTCATCTCATTCTACATTATTATATAAAGGTTTTCCAGTTTCCACTAAAACAACTGATTTAGTCATTTCTTATGACACAATATTCCATCATATTAATATACTATAATTTACTTAGACATTCCCTGAAAAATGTCTGCTACCTTGGTTTCTAGTTTTTCCCTACTATGAAAATAGCTCCAATAAATATTTTTACACATTTATGTCCTTTTTCTCTTTCTTTGAGCTCCCTGGTGTATCAACCTGTTAATGTTATAGTTCTAATTAGCTATCAGATACTAGGGTTCTTCCCAAGATGACTAGTTATCTGGGACTCAGAACACGCTCTTTTCAGAGGGATCACCCCTCTATACTGGGACAAAATACTAATCTTATATTTTTTTTCCTTTTTCTACTTGCCTTTTTTCGAGGCTTTTATGGGGCTGGGGGAAGGACAAGCAACTATCCCACTATCCAGGAAGAAGAGTGAATGGAAATTTATGGTAACATACAACATGGTAGAAGTAGACATAATTTCTCCTTCACAGCAGCTGATTAACAATTAATAATTCCTATAGAAGCATGTGACAGACACTCTAAGTAGCACTGGGTAAGTCACTTAACATCCCTGAACCCCCTTTTCCTCATCTGTAAAACCAAGGCATAGGATTAGTTGGCCTCTGAGATCACTTTCGTCTCTAGACCTAGGTTCCTATGAAGAGAAACATGTGCTTGACCATGTGGCCCAATAAGAAAGTTTGTTTTCAATGCTCTTGAACTCAAACTTCTTAAAAAAGATACTTCAATTTTACTAGCCAGAGGTATCCTAGAAGATAAACATTTATATAGAAAAAAGGCAAATTTCCTGGGTAGCATCAGATATAATGGTTGCTTCATAGGAAACCCCTCATTTGAAAATCCTAGAATCCATGCTTCTAGCAAAAGAAGAGACATTGTCTCTAGAAAAGAGAAGTTTATAGAACACCACCATCCTTGGGAATTGCCACACGAATACTTTTAAATGTAAAATTCACTGACCAGAACTTCTACAGAAAATGACAGATCCTTAGCAGAAGTCTTCTCGAAGAAAGCAGAGAATTCATTTGGTGGCCCCTGCAGGCAGAGGAGTTTTAATGATTGAAGCCACATCAGGGTGGGGTTTAGGCATGAGCAAGAGATCAGGACTAGGGCACCCCCTCACTATCAGTTTAATGGAAAGTAATATGCAGTTATATAGTGTTTATTATGTGCTTCTCACTGTACTAAGCATTTCACAAATATTATTTTCTTTGATCCTTACAACAATCCTGTCAGGTAGGTGTTGTTATTATCCCATTTTACATCTGGGGAAAGTAAATCAAAGAACAATTAAGTGACTTGCCCAGGGTCACACAGCTAGGGAGTGTCTGAAGCCAGATTTAAACTCAGGTCTTCTTGAATGGAGGTCCAGTGCTCTTTATCCACTGGCCATTAATGTGGGTAATTTAATATGAGAGTGGAGATCTGATGGGATCAAGGGTTATCATGTAGCATCTCTCAAATGTGTTTTATTTCCAGAAATGTCAAATTGCTGTTAGTATCACCACCAAATGAATGTTTCTATGACTCTCTGAGGGCAAAGAAAGAGGAAATGAACAGAATTATTTCTTTTTAGTAGCCCTAAAGTAGAAGTTCCTTTCAGGGAGAGCAGCAAAATACATTATGACTCTATCAGTATTCAGAGTGGGAGGATTGTCACTATCAATATGGTGGTGGGGGAGGAGTGTCACTGTAAAAGACCATGTGAAAGTCTTAGGGATCCACCACAATGTCAAAAGGCTTCAATTGATTCTTTTATAAAATAGCAATAATGACTGTCTAGCCTGTCTCATGAAGTTGTCATGATCAGATATGACTGTGCTCATGTAATATATTTTCAAAATATAAAGCTTTATACGTATGAGTAGATGATTCTCCTCTCTTGTTCTTGTTCTTCTTGTTCTTGTTTTCTCCTTTTTTTCTCCTTTTCTTCTCCTTTTCTTCTTCTTCTTCTTCTTCTTCTTCTTCTTCTTCTTCTTCTTCTTCTTCTTCTTCTTCTTCTTCTTCTTCTTCTTCTTCTCTTCCTCCTTCTCCTCCTGCTTTTTTTCTTTTGCTTCCTATTCTTCATCATTAGAGTCACTACCATTACCACCACCACCACTACCACCACCACCACTACCACTACTACTACTCCTACTCCTACTCCTACTACCACTACCACTACCACTACTATTATAACCACACACAATGATATGTTTCTTTTTGCCAAGCATCTCCTCTAGAGGACATGGATCCTTTCTGACTTTTCATTCACAATGTGTATATGTTTAATGATCGTGAAGATTTAATATGTACTACTAAAAACAACCAAATTATCATAACACTAAAATATTCATCAACTCATTGGGATCTTTACCATGACTTCAACCTTCTAATGATTTTGTTTCCCTAAATATTCTGTCTTTCCACCATGAAATGAAAGGCAAATACCCCAGGTTCAAATAGAAAACTCTTAACTAGCCTCCAAGGGTCTTTCCAAGGGGCCAGGACTACATTATCTCTCCATGCTAGGTTCACAGCTTAGTTTGAACATGTTTGGCTGAAAATACCAAATCATTTTGCAGAAGCAGATGGAGATTGTGGCCATTTTTGAAAAGGAACAAATGTATGAATTTAATTAGAAAGAGATTTGACAAGTTCCTTTCTTTTGGTTGTATAATTTGGAAGAAATTTGGAATAAGAAACTTTTTATATTTTTAATGGTATTACTGAAAACTTCTGATGGTTTCCTTTCCTCCAGTTTGATTTTCACATTCAAATCTAGCTGAAAACAACTTCTCTACTAACTTTTCTCTTAATTACTGGCAGCTCTAGGATTATCACTGGGCTTTGGTAAAAAGATTTTTGTTTGTGCTTAATTTACAGCCCTAGCTTGTATCAAGTGGCAGTGAGAAAGCACCCAGCTAATAGAGCCACGGGCAGCTTACAAAATGCATTAGTAGGACCAATGGGATCTTTTCTGAGGTTAAAGACATATTACTTTATTTCTATAAGGACTATTTCGGATTATAACTCAGCTTTGTGGTGATTCAAGGGAAGAGCTCAGAATACATTGTAGACGCCCTGAATTTTAGCCACGGTTTTGTACAAAGGACAGGAGTACAAATTTAGGACCTAAGCAACCTGCATTGCAGATATTTTTGTTCAGTTTCTTCATTTGTAAAATTGTAGGGAGTGGGAATTGAAAGGTGTGCTAATTCCATCTGACTTTAATGCTATGATTCTATAATCACTTTTGTGACCTTGGTGATTATTTCTTTGGCCTCAGTTCCCTCATCTATAAAATAGAGACTATCACTTTGTAAAATCAATCATCAGGAGATGGTTCAATCCATGTGAGACCAAAATTCTATCGCCGTGTAGGGTTCAGCTAAAAAAAAAAAAACAAAAAAACAAAAAAAAATAGTTTTAAGGTTTGCAAAGTATTTTACATATACCGTCTTATGGGATCTTCAAAACAACCTAGTGAGGTACTTGTTATATTTATTTAGATTTTACAGAAGAGGCACAAAGAGATTAAGTCACTTTTCAATGGTTGCAAGCTAATAAGTTCCTGATGCATGACTTAATAGCAGGTCTTCTTCACTCTGTTTCTGGCACACTATCCACTACGCTATCTAGCTGCCCGAACATTTATTAAATGCCTCCTATGTGCCAGGAACTGTACCAGATGCACTGAATAGGAAGAATAAATTGAAGCACAATATGTACATATGTAATTATATTTCATATATATACATATATATATATATCTAAAGAAAATGTTTGCATGTCTGTTACACTGGAACTATGATTTTATTAGTATAGTAATTCCAATGATGAAGCTCCATGCATATCAATAACTTCTCCATAATTTACAGCCTTGGACACTTGCCTGGGATTACTCAGAGTTCCTAATTTGCCCGGGATCATGTAGACAGTATGTACAAATGATGAGACTTGAACTCAGGCCTTCCTGATTGTGATGCCATCATTTTATCTATTTCGCCAAACAAATATGATATGTATGCATATATGTGTGTTTGGGGGGGAGGGAATTGGGTGGTAACCCTAGAATGTGGAAGGATCAAGAAAGACTGCATTGAGTTGACACCTGAACTGAGCTTTCAAGGATAATATTGATTCTAGGAAGGCTGAAAAGAACTGAATTTAGTTCTATGTTAAATAACATACAAATGCATGGAATGAGGTTTTTGCCTTAATTCCCAAAACCTGCCTTCGTGCTCAAAGCTACACTGCTTAGAGAGTACTTAGAGAGTTTAAAACCATACCCCTCAAGTATTGCTGAAGGAAATGAGAATGCTCAATTAGGCTAAGAGTAAAAGAAAAGGGCTATAATTTAGATATTACAGCCATAAAGTCAGAGAATGTTAGAGCACAAAGGGACCTAGAAGGTCCCATAGTTTATCACCACATTTTATGGATGAGGAAATCAAAGTCCAGCTAGATAAAGTGATTTTCCTAAGCTCACATAACTAGAACAAGTATGAATTTGATTCAGAGGAATTGAAAGGTTAAAGTTTTAGGTTTGAAACCTAGATTTTCCAATCACCATCTTTGTGACTTAGTGTAAGTCACTTCCCCTCTTCAGGCCTCATTTTTAACCTGTCCTTTTTGGATCAAATTCTATAATTTTATATTCTACACCAAGTATTACATATCATTTTGAAAGAGGGATTAGATTTTCTCCAGTTTATCTAAGAGGACAAAGTTAAGACCAATAAGTGGAAGATAACAAGATGGGGGGGGCAGGATGGGAGGGAAATTTTATTTCACAAGTAATATCTTTCTAACAGTTAGTGGTCTCCTGAAATGGAATATGTTCCAACATGAAGTACTTATTTCCCTTTTACTGGAGGTCTTAAAGTCGAGGCTGGGTGACCGGCTATTAGAGAAGTATATAGCAGAAAGGATCAAATGTTCTGAATTGATTTTGATTTGAGCTTTCTCTAAAATCCTTTCTTAAGTTAAGATTCTCTTTCTAGAAAACCTGGGTAGGATCAAATATTCCATGAGGATGCTGTCTAGCATGTGTTTTTTCTTAATAATAAATGTATAGTGAAAAAGTATTCATGCTCCAAAGGCACCATCAAAAGAATACTTTAAAACCAAGTGGCAGAGCCAAGATGCCAGAGTAGAGGAAGGATAGCCAAGTTCTCCCAACATTTCCATCCAAACAATTCATAATATTGCCTCAAATTTAACTAAGTGGCAAATCAAACAAAAGGTCCAGGAGGGTGAGACATTCTTCTAGCATAAGATGACTTAACAGGTCAGATGGTGAGATATATGGCATGTAGGTGAAGGCTAGAATTGGGTCCATGTTGATTCAATACCAGTGGTGGGACTAAGTGATGGTGACAAAAGCAGCAGCAGTTTCAGGAGATTATAAACCAGAGAAAGTAAGAGGACCTGGTCACTGGGCAGGAAAAAACTACAGTGACCCCTGTGCTAGCAAAAGATGTGGGGAATGGATGCTGTTTGGCAAATCTATTGCCTATATTCATTTCTGGGTCATAGTTCAAGGGCAGAGAGCAGCACTTTTGGTCAAGAGAAAACAGAAGCCCTGAGTTGTATCACTTCTGGTCCCAGTAGAAAAGGGGCCCTGTGACAATTAACAACTTTAGCAAAGTTGTAGGATATAAAACAAACCCACATAAATCATCAGCATTTCTACATACTATTTACAACACTACCAATGAATTATTTTAAAAGTTAGGAAAAGTAATAACAAAATTAATCTAGAAAAACAAAAGGTCAAGAATATCAGGAGAATTTTTTTAATGTGAAAGAAGTAGCCGAACAGTACAAAGCAGTGAGCATGAAAAACAATCCAGTACTGACTAAGAAATAGAGTAATCAGTGGAATAGAGTAGGTATACAATATTTAGTAGTAAATAATCATAGTAACATAGTATTTGACAATTCCAAAGATGCAAGCTTTTGGAACCAGGACTCAACATTTGACAAAATTTTCTGAGAAAACTAGAAAGCAGTTTATAAGGAACTAGGCAGATACCAACATCGCACACAGTGTACCAAGATGAGATCAAAATGGTTAAGTGATTTTGACACAAAGGGTGATATCATAAGTAAATTCAGAGAGCATGGAAAAATGTACCTGTCAGATCTATACATATGGGGAGAATTTATGACCACAGAAAAGATAGAGAGTATCATGGGACAAAAGTGGATAATTTTGATTACATGAAAAAAAAGAAACTTTTGCACTAAGAAATCCAATACAACCAGAATTAGAAGGAAAACAGGAAACTGGGGGAAGGGAATTTTATAAGGTTTTTAGATAAAGGACTGCTTTCTCAAATATATAGGGGACTGATCTAAAATTATTAAAATAAGAAGCATTCCCAAGTTAATAAATGGTCAAATAACATGAACAGGTAGTTTTCAGAAGAAGGAATCAAGTCTATCAATAACCAAATTAAGAAATGCTCCAAATTACTATTGATTAGAGAAATGTAAACTAAAACATCTCTCAGATACTTTTTAACCTATCATATTGGTTAACATGACAGAAAAAGAAACTGTCAAACACTAGCAGGCAGGTGGACAATTAGGGACACTACTGTATTGTTGGTGGAGTTGTGAAAAGGTCCAACCAGTCTAGAGGACAATTTGGAATGACATCCAAAGGGATGCAAAATTGAGCATACCCTTTGACCCAAGAATACCACTTCTAGGTCTGTATCCCAAAGATATCTCAAAGAAAAGGGAAAAGGAAGCATTAGTTCAAAAATATTTATAACAGCCCTTTTTGATGACAAATAATTGGAAATTGTTCATCCTTCATTCCCATAGAGGACCATGACATCAGGAAGATACTGCCATGACTTGCAAGTGAATTGGAATTAAGGGAGGTATGGCTAGAAAAGTCACCAGCCTCACTTTCTCCTCTGGAGCCACCTGAAAAGTCACAATGAAAAGATATAGATCAAGATGACTGGAGATATCCCCCACCCATCAATTGGGTGTATAAATGAGTCATGGTCTAGAATTGTGGTAGCATACTATTGTGTTATAAGAAAAGACAAACAGGATGGTTTCAGACCAACATGGGAAGACGTATAACTTCAAATAAAGTGAAATGAGCAGATAAGGAGGTCACTGTATACAGTAACAGCAATATTCTAAGGATGATCAACTGCAAAACAAACTTAGGTTCTCTGATCAAAACAATAATCCGAGATAATTCCAAAAGACCCATGTTAAAAATATTATATACTTCCAGGGAGTGAACTGATGAACTGAGTACAGATTGAAGCATATTTTTTATTCTTCATTTTTCTTGTCTTTGTGTATGCATATTTTTTCTTTTGCAACATGACTAATATGGAAATATATTTTTCATGAATTCACATGTATAATTGACATATTGCTTACCTTCTCAAAGGGTCCAAGTGGGGCAAGAGAAACGGAGAAAATTTTTGACATTCAAAAAACCTTTTACAAGATTTCTTTTATTTGTTATTGGGAAATATTTAATGAAATAAGTGAAAATATATTTTAAACAAGAAGGAACACTCCACTGGTAAATTGGGAAAACTGAATTCATTTCTGACTTTAATACTCACTAGCTAAGTGACTTTAGATTAATCATCTAGTTTTCCTGTTGCTAACATGTGGGGAGTATGCTAGATGACTGATATAAGTCCATTATACTTCTCACATTATACAATTCTCTATGATGAATATGCTTTTACTTTTTTTTTTCTTTAAGGCATACAATGTTTCCATTATGTTTTCTTTCAATGGTTTACCTTTTGAAAAATGAGTGTTACCAATTTTATTGGAAGTGACACAGAGACCTCAGCCCTTGAATAAACATTGATATCTGGATATCCAAATATAGATAGTTGTATCTACAAGAACTTACACCTTTACATTCTTTATGCATATATTTATATTTATCAGCTACATGAACATACATGCATGTATATGTACATACAGAAACATATACATATATATGTATATATTAGTGGATATGTGCACATATGTGGACATGCTTGTACTTATATGACATCAATATTTCTGTCTCTTTCAGTCTTAATGTACTTAAATTATTGCTTATTTAATAAACAGTAATAACTGCCCATAACTGTTTATTTTATAAATTGCAGAATATATAAATCTTTATCAGATGAGTGAATAGGAAGCATCATCTCTTTCACATATCTATGCCTCTAAGTTTAACTTCACTGGGATCATTGAAAGTCTACAAGCAAAGAATTTTAAAAATAGCTAGAGGTGATTGAATTCCCTAAGTATTTCATATGCACCAGTCCTCAGTCAAGAAATTTTGTCCACGATGTGATCTTTTCTTTCTGGTGTCACTGCTCTATTAGTAAAATGTCAAGGCTCCATAATTACTAGCATTATCTTCTTTAGTAATCCAGAGGCAATCAGAAAACCACAGAGCTGGAAGGAATCTGGAAAGGTCATGGAGGCCATTCCTTGTCTTAGGATGAAGACCACCTCAGACAGATCCCTGTCTGTTCCCTTCTACCTCAGAGGGTTGTTATGAAAACTAATTAGTTCTTTAAATAACTGAGGAAAATGATTGAGGCCCCATTAAAGAGACATACCAGGGTTTAGGTAGCTCAGTTTTTTCTTTTTATTGCCTCTGTGGGTGATGTACAGTTTCAGGTACAGTCCCTAATGGTCTATTAGGAATAAAGAAAAATGTCAGTAGTATTCACGCATTTGTATATCATAAACTTAATTTTGGCCAAAGCCCCTGCTGAGCTTCACTCAGTTAAATCAGTTCAGTTCAGTTCAGTTCAATTCAACTGAACAAATTATTAAGACTATGTTGTATACAAAAATCTAAGTACTGGGAGAGATACAAATTTTAGAGGGTTAGAGATTTACTGTCATAAACTTTATAGTCTTAAATAGATTTGGAGATATGACCAATATAAATAAGTATAATACAAAATAAAACATAATATTTTCCTAAATAATTTTATATAAGGTAATTGAGTCAGTCAAGAATCATGTATTAAATACCTGCTATGTGCCAGGAAATGTCACAAGCAGTAGACATAGAAAGAAAAAGAAATGCAAAAAAATATAGTGCCTGTTTTCACAGAGCTCAGAGTTCAATGAGGGAAAAACAAAACGTAAACAACTATGTACAATAAAGTTATATATAAGTTGGGAACAATCAATAGTAGAAGGCTAGGAAGGAGTAGAGAGGCTCTTTGTAGGAGGTAGGATTTTAATCTGACCCTTGAAGGAAGCCAGGAAATTCAGGAGACAGAAATGAGGAAAGAGAGTTTTAGTTCCTTGAGGAGAGCAGGCAACATTTCATGGAAGCAGATATATTTTAAAGTTGGTAGAAATTCGATAAGTAGAAACAGGAAGTAGGGTAGGGGAGGGGGAGATGGTATTCTAGGTACAGGAAGCAGTTTGAGCAAAGGCCTAAATTTGGAAAATAACACTACCTCCTCCTCCTCCTCCTCTTCCTACTACTACTACAACAACTACTACCACTACTACTACTGCCAGCACCACCACTACTACTAAGCACTTCCATAGTACTTTAAAGTTTGCAAAGCATTATATATAGACACATATAAAATATGTATATTATATATGGAAAATTTCTTTTGGTATTTAGAAACAAACTGGGTTTGAGTTCTAACTCAGTCAATCAACTCACCTTTTATCAAGCATTTACTATGCGACAAACACAAGCACTGCAAGCACTGCAAATAAAATTATAAATGTTGCTGTTGTTCACCCTTCTTCATTTTTGAAGAGGATCAATGACAACATAATGTTGAGGTAAAATAGTCTATGATGGATAATACTGTAAATGTAACCGCTGTCCCAAAAATCATTGGCATAGCGACCCTCTTCTTAATAGTGGAGATGAAAGTCCTGTTCTGTGTCAAGGGCGAGGCAGAGTTTGTAAGAGGTGAAAAAGTTCCATCCTTCACCAAAGGAACTCTTTATGGGCAATATCTTTTGGGATGCCACAAGCTCCAAGTCTTCTTTATGACTCTTCTAGTGGTGATTTGCTTTTGCACTTCTGCCTTCAAGCTTTGATACAGAAGATGGAAGAAATATATAAACAAACATAGAAATAATTCTAGACTAGAACTCCCTCTCTCTGAGAGGAACAGAGTTCTGTCCTCCAACCCTAACCTCCTCTTTTTGGAAAGAATGAAAGTCTTCATTGAAAAAGGGTGGGGGGAGAAGAGACTAGAAATGTCTATTCTGCCTTCCTTTGAGCCACATGACTGGGTCTCTCCAAACATGCCCCACCTCCTTTCTTCCATAAATAATTGCAGATAGCTCTGATATGGGGACATATGAATTCTCAAAAAATCATTGTGCTACTTAAAACTGCACAATAAAAAAAATCACAGAGCTTATAGGGAAATAGGGGTAGGAGCACAAAACTCAAAACCATCAGTGAATGACACATGAAAAAATATAAGAACCTAAAAAAGATAGTAGCACAGTTTCGTATTTGCTAAATGGTTAAGGAATACAAAATTATCAAGGCTTCTGGCTATGGTTCAGTTTGCTACTCCCATCCTCCTTCTGTTTGAGTAAGTTAGGCAGGCCACAACTACAGCTGTAGAAGGGGATGGGATGAGGAGTGGGAGGGAATGAGCTAGCCCTTCTCTGCTCACTAATCCTACCCCACAAAAAGATATACAACAAATATGGGATTTTATCTTGATAAAGATGTGATATTCATGGAACTGGGCATCAGAATGGCTGCAGCTTTCTTATTTTTGTTAAGTGGCACAGCTTCCTGAATTCCTGTTATTTCTCTCAGAAGAAAGCACAAAGAACCAAATACAAAATTTTTATTTCAGATTCTCAAAAATATACTTAAAATATTCCCCAATCTATTAATCACATTGTAATGAATTAGTGTATTTGAAACACAGAATACAGCAGAACTGGTTGTAGAAGGACAGGCTTTGCCCTAAAGAAGCTTAAATTCTAAAGAGAAGAGGACACATAAAACCAAGCTGAAAAGGGGGAAAAGATATCCACAGAGAAGAATGGGAAAGTCCTAGGTATAGCCTAGAGAGGAATAAGACATTGTTCCTCTGGGTACCCTCCTTAAATGGAGATTCTGGGACAGGAGTGGGAAACCTGTGGCCTTGAGGCCACATGTGGCCTTCTAGGTCCTTGGGTATGACCTTTTGATGGAGTCCAAATTTTACAAAATAAATCATTCTATTAAGGAGGTACTTGTTCTGTGAAATTTGGATTCAGTCAAAGGGCTACACTTGAGGATCTAAAGAGCAACATGTGGGCTTGAGGCCAAAGGTTCTCTCCTCCTGTTCTAAGAGAACCCATGTTGGCAGAGAGAGGATACAGGGGCTGGAGGCTGGAAGCATTTTCCATGTGTGAATTCTAGGGCTGGAGTGATGAAGAACTGAAACATAGTAAATGAAGGCTGCAGTGGAGATGGGAGAGGATTCACTTAATATGTACTCATTGTGTGACCTTGACGAAGTAATTCAAAATCTTTGGACCTCAGTTTCCTCATTTAAAAGATGAGAGGACTAGGTGATGCTCAAGGTCCCTTCTAGCTCTGTTATCCTAGTAACGTAGTATGGCTAGTGTATACTCCCCATGGGCAACAAGTATGTCAGTTTGACTAGTAGAGTATATAGAGAGGAATAATAATTGTAATTGTGATGATAGTTATCATTTAGGTAGCATGTTAAGGTTTACAAAGTGCTTTACATATGGTATCTTATTAGATCATTATATAATCTCTCTGAGAAGTAAGAATAAGGTTAAAAATACTAGGATAATGCCAGAGGACAAGGCTATGCCCTTTGCATACAAGAATAAGGGGCTAAATGGGTTGCAAATGGCCATCATCAAGGAAGTAGAACCTCTAGACAAGGGTGAGGAACCTGTGGCCTTGAGGTCACATGTGGAACTCTACATCCTCAAATGCATTGCTTTGACTGAATCCAAACTTCACAGAACAAATCTCCCTCTTAATAAAATGATTTGTTCTGTGAAGTTTGGATTTAGTGTATGGGCCACACTTGAGGACCTAGTGGGATACATGTGGCCTCGAGGCCATAGGTTCCCCACCCCTACTCTAGGACTTGGGACCTGACTTAAAATGAAAGTGAAAGAATATACAGGGAACTAAGCCAAATTTATAGGAATACAAGTCATTCCCCAATTGAGAAATGGTCAAAGGATATGAACAGGCAGTTTTCAGAGGAAGAAATTAAAGATATCTATAGGCATATGAAAAAATTGTCTAAATCGCTACTGATTAGAGAAATGCAAATCAAAACAACTCTTAAGTACCACATCTCTCCTGTCAGATTGGCTAAAATGACAATACAGGAAAATGATAAATGCTGGAGAGGATGTGGGAAAACTAGAACACTGTTATATTGCTGGTGGAGTTGTGAACTGATCCAGCCATTCTGGAGAGCAATTTGGAACTATGCCCAAAGGGCTATAAAAATGTTCATATCTTTCGACCCAGCAATATCATTTCTAGGGTTGTATCCCAAAGAGATCACACAATTGGGAAAAGGACCCGTACGTACAAAAATATTTATAACAGCTCTTTTTGTGGTGGCAAAGAACTGGAAATCAAAGGGATGCCCATCAATTGGGGAGTGGCTGAGTAAGTTGTGGTAAATGAAGGTAATGGAATACTATTACGCTAGAAGAAATGGGGATGATATGTACTTCATAACAACCTGGAAAAACCTAAACGATATAATGCTGAATGAGCAGAGCAGAATCAGGAGAACATCATACACAACCACAGATACATGGATTCTGTGAGGACTAACCCTGATAGACTTTGCTCTTCTCAGCAACACAAGGTTAAAAGACAACTCCAAAGGACCCAGGATGGAGAGAGAGCTATCTACAACCAGAGAAAGAACTATGGACTCTGAAGGCAGATTGAGAAACACTTTATGCTCACCTTTTTTTTTCCTTTTTTTCATCTTTTGTTTTTGTTTTGGGTGTTTTTTGGGTTCTGTTTCTTCTTTCTCATCATTCATTCCATTGGTGGTAATTCTTCTTCACATCTTGACTAGTGTGTAAATAAGTTCAATGTGAAGTTATACGTAGAAGATATATCGGATTCCGTGCTGTCTTGGAGAGGGAGGAGGGAAGGGGGGGGAGAAAATCTGGAACTCAAAATTATGTAGAACCAAGTGTTGTAAACTAAAAATAAAATATCTCAAAAAATAAAATAAAATAAAATGAAAGTGAAAGGAGATGAAAAGCATGAAAGATGTTATGATTCCAAACATAAGTGACTAATGTTACCATAGGAAAGTCATGAAGAAGAAAATATATTGGGTGAGGGAATGAAATAATAAGCTCAGTTTGAGGTATGTTGAGTTTGAAGTAGCAGTGGAGAATGCACATGGAATTGAAACTGCAGTCCTGCAGAATAGGAGAGATGTCAGGCCTGAAGAGAGAGATTTTGGCATCATCACTGTCAAAAAAAAGGGTTGAAGCAGAAAAATGAATGAGAGTGACAAAGAAGACAGTAGAGAAGGCAGAAGATGATAGCTACAGACCACACACCTGTAGGAGCTAAGAAGTAAAGCAGAAAAGGAAGGGTTCAAGATGGAAGAAGATAACAAGGATCATATGGTGACATCTTTCTTGGAATCCAAGGGAAAAATACAGGAAAAGTTACTACAGTGTCGAATACTGAGTAGAGGTCAAGGTATATAAGGATTGAAAAAATGCAAATTAATTTGGAAATTTGGAGATTATGGATGACTTGTGATCAACCATTTTCTGGATGAAGAACATCTATTGTATACACCATGATATACAATTAGGTGGACAGCCTATGAAGCCCATATATCTGTATTTGTTAGAAAAGGCCTTGCAATTTAACAAATTATCGCTCTTTCAATTCTTCTCTGGGCTCCATCTCTGAATCCTCATATTCCCTTCTTCACCATGCCACAAAAGTCTTCTCTCCTTGAAGCATCACATTATTCCTAGAGATTTATAACACTCCACAATCACTCCTTCCACATTGCTCCTTCCTTTTATCAGTCGATTCCTCTTGAAACTGCCATTTTAAGGAAAATATCTAGGCTTCCATGTTCACTCCATTCCTCCCCAAGCTCCATTTCTGACTCTCTAAACTTCTTTCTCCCACCTTGCCTCAAGATGAGTAGCTTTCTGCCTTCTCCCACCCTCCCTTCATGCTTTTCAATTTCCCTTTGTATATTGTTTTGTGTGTTGTATTCCTAGTGCTTAGCATGGTGCCTAGAACTTAAGCACTTAATAAATCTTTGTTAACTAGCCTTGACTTGAAGAAGGAATCAAGCTGTCTTTGAAAAATTTGGAAGCTCCTTGAATGACCTCAAGCTTTTCCCAGAAGCAATGAGCTGTTCAAAATGCCGGCATTCTACCAGTGTTGTAAGTTTGCCAGTCATGAATCCTTATAGAGTATGAACGATTAAAACTGAGTATACTTAGAAGGCAATAGAGAGGTCAGTGATGTGCATAAGCAAGGTAGAATATAAGACAAATAAGAAACTACAAAAAAACAACTTGAACAGTTGATTAAAGATAGAATTGAAAGGCACCAAAAACAGTAGGTAGTCCAATTCTCTTGACATAGAAGTAAGGAAATGTCAGAGAAAATGACTAAATCATGTTAATTTACTCCTAAGGAAACTAAGGCACAAAGAGGTGAAGTTACTTACTGAAGGTCACACAGATATTGTTGCAGATCAATAAATTAGAATTATAATCCAAGTTCAGACACTTAGTATCAGTGTGACCCTGATCTATTTTGGATTTCTTATTTGCAAAATGGGGATGATGATGGTAATAGCACTTAACTCTCAGAGTTGTTCTGAGGATCAAATGCAGTGATATTTGTAAAGTTCTCCAAAAACCAAAAAGCACTGTAAAAATAATAGCTATTATTATCACATAACAGTAATATTGAAAAAGAGATGAACTGATCTTGAGGTGAGAAAAAGGGAAAAGTAGAAGATAACCTGAATTATTGACTGGTATATTTGAGATGCAAGTGAGGACTCAGTGGAGGATTTTGAGCCCTAGAATTCTACAAAAAAAAATGAAATTAATAGAATTCTACTGAAGAACCGAAACATTAGGAAGTTCTGCCAGAATCCATAGAGGTGTGTTGTCTCTAACACTTAGATGCAATTACATGTCCAAGTTAAATCACAGTTGTGGAAAATCTTCAGACTGACATCTATTAAAAATAATTACTCAGACATCAAAATGGAAAAGAAGAAATTCCCTTTTATGGCAACTGTGCCTGTATCTTAGAACAGTATTAGCTGACAACACATCATGTTTAAAGTTCAGTCTTCAGCAGGTGTTCTGCCAAAGCAAAATTCATATTGCTGCATCAAATTAAGACCATAGAGTGATGATGATAAAACCACCTAGTACTCAAGTTGAAATGGAGAAAAGAAATCATAATTTTAAGATATGCATGCTTGGGTTTTCTGTGCACTCAGCAGTAGTGCAGTCTCGCCAGAGTAATTAATAACGATTATCAGTGATTTGTCCTCCAAGCCTTCACTTCCACTATTTCCTCCAGTTGAAATTTACCATCTACCCTCTCTGTCCACAGCATTCTTTCATAACCTTTAGTGCCTAAACACCAGAGGCCACTAACCAGCTATCATTTTCCATAATCCTCAGCTCATAATGTCCTTCATTCTCAAACTTCACACTTTATTTTATTTGTACCTCTTAAAATGCTGGTAGCCATGAGCAAGTCAAGGTTGTTTGTATCTCAATTTTATCATCTACTGTCACACAGCTAATACGTATTGGAGAAGGGATTTGAACCCTGGTTATTCCTGAAACTAAGCTCAGAGGTCATAGCACCATAGCCTAGAATTGAAAGGGATCAAAGAAGACACCTAGCCCAAATCTTTCAATACAGAAATGAAGAAATCAAGTCACAGAAAATGATGAATTCCCCCATTATATAACTGATTAAACTGAGGTAAAGTGACTTACCCAAAGTCACACAGATACCTTTGCAGATTTAGGAGTGAGACTTGGGTCCACAAAACCCAAGACACTTTCCACTACATTTCCTGCTTCTCATAGTTTACAAATTTGGCTCACAAACATTATCTCACTTTCATCTCACTATAATTCTATCAGGTAAATAGGCAGCATCTTCATTTCGCTGATGAGGAAAATGAAATCAAGTGACTTGTTTAAAGGTTTTAGTAATGTAGATTTAAACTTCGAAGGGCCCTGAGAACTCATCTTTACAAATCTCTTTATTTTACTTATGAAGAAACATGCCCAGAGTGGATGACGTGTTCAACCTCGTATCAATGGAAATATTACATTTAGGATTGAAAAGCCTTCTGAATAGAAAAAGAACACACTTTCCACCACCATAACACATTATATACAGAGGTAAGAAGTGAAAAAGCCAGGACTCAAACTAAGGTCTCTGACACTAGAGTCTATGCTATTTTCTCCTTATCAGAGTGCCCCCCTTTAAATGGGATAGTCCAAATTTCTCCTGAATTATATCACCTACAAAAGAGTATATATTGGCACTTGTTTGGAAGAACACATGTTATGAACTTGAAGGGCACAAGATAAAAGGGAGAAAGTGATGCCACAGGGGAAAATTAAAACAAAACAAATAATATTTGATTAGTATTCCTGGACTAGAAAATATACCTTAGAAGAAACAAAAGTCATTGACATTAAAACTTAATGCCATCACTCATGAATAAATGAAAAGATGACAGTATTGTACTAGGCTATCTTCTAATGGTGGAGACTTCAATGTTATTTACCTATGACTATGTCCTCAGTTATATTAACCATAGTATTGATTTAAGACAGACAAATTCAAATTGATGTGGGAACACTGGTTTTTATTAAATAGTAATACAATATGGGGCAGATTTTTGCAGATGATTTCAATGACATTTTTTGTTCATTGTTTTAAAGAATTATGCAATTACTGGGCTTTGAAAGTCTTATAAAAGACTGATATAATAAAAATTCTAAATATCATATTCATTATGATTGATTCATTATATCCTGTTTTGTTTTGGTTTGGTTATTTTTGCTTTTTTCCCCTCAAAGGAAAAATCAAAATTTCATTCTAAGAACAGTAAAATCATAGGCTGTCAGAACAGGAAGGGAACTCGATCTCCTTTCACATAAGAGAGAAATGGAGGATGTGGAAAGAATTTAGTCAAGGGCATGCAGTGAGCAAATCTAATATGCAATCTCAGTTCTCCCTAAGATCAGATCAGTATTCTTTCTACTACACCAGATTCCTTAATATTATCATTTTTAAAGAAAGATATTCATTGATTGGACAGAGAAATACCCTGAGTATTTCACTGATCTCCACAAAATATTAAACACTTAGCTTAGAGGAAGGACTTGAGGAACAAACCCCACTGAAAGATTTATGGAAGCATTGCAGAGAAAACTCACTCAGGATAAGAATGGGTGGATTGATGAATTGTGTTCAATGTCATGAAGGGAAGTCCCAAACCAGTGAGATCACAGAGTCATTTTTAACCAACAGTCAATGGATTGATCATGTCTGACTTCAGAAAAATAATTACTGTCTACTTCAAAAAGCACAGGACTAAGTTAGACCATTAACGTGGCCAAGAAAGCAGGGAAAAAAAAAACTCATGTACAAAAATATTTATAGCAGCTCTTTTTTGCAGTGGCAAAGAACCAGAAACTGAAGGAGTGCCCATCAATTGCAGAATAGAGGAACAATTTATAGTATATGAATGTGCTGAAATATTATTATACTATAAGAAATGATGAAAGCGATGGTTTCAAAAAACTTGGGAAGACTTGTATGAACTGATGCAGATTGAGGTGAGCAGAACCAGGAGAACAATTCATATATTAACAACATTATAAAGACAAACAACTTTGAAAGACTTAAGGACTCTGATCAGTTAAATGAAAAACCACAATTCCAGAGGACCAATGATGAAACATTCTGCCTGTAGCCTCCTGACAGAGAGGGGTGTAAGGGCAAGTAAAGTAGGACTTTTTGTTGTCTTACGTTTCTGAGTTCTTCTCAGCACCAGGGCAATCAAGTGCCTTTTGATTGAGTCTTTCCTTTCTTTGTAGGAAGGCTCATACCCTTTTGCTTGTTAGGTCACTGGAGGTGTTAAACCCTCAAGAGATGTGAAACCCTCGAACTATGTGAAACACTCTGACCCTGAAGAATTGTATGTATACTCTGAGGTTTGAATTTTGTTTGGGGCTCACTCACTGGAAGAGTGTTGTTGTGGAGACTCTGGGTAGCCATTAAGCAGCACCTCCTGACTTTGAAAATCCAGATGTTGGTGCTTCTCTCTGTGGTAACTACGTATGTATATCTATGGTCAGACAGATAGAAGCCTGTCTGTTGATTTGTGTTATTTTGCTCTGTTTATAATTTCTGTTTGTATTTACTCTGAAGTTCTGGGTGCTGATTTTTACCTCTGAACTAAGTGAATGATATATGTATGTTTAATTAAAGTGAGACTGTAAACCTCTGAAAGTTGCTTTCCTTATAAAAGCAGATCAAAAAATCTGTGCTAGCAGCCCTCCTGTGTGCTGGTGTTGTTGGTGTTACACTTTCACAGTAGCTGCTATTCACAATGTTGTTACAACGCGTTGTTCTCAAGATGCAGAATGATATGCAGATTTTCCTACTCAGTCAATTGGAAATTTTCCAGTTTTTTTGACTCTTCATATTTATTACAAAGGATTTCTTTTTCAATTTGGGTAGAGGAAGAAGGGATATGAGAGAGAGAGAAAATAAATGCTCATTAATTGAAAATAAAATAACTAAACACACACACACATATATATGTGCATATATACGTAGATAAAGCTAGATACTTGCAGTTTGCATGAGACTATAAGCCTATGGTTGTCTTCTTTGAGTTCCATGCATTCTGCTCATCACTGAAAGCTGCCTTCCACTGACTACAGTACCATCAGTGCTGATAACTGGGGCCTTAAGGCATTCTCTCAAATAGGCACATCATTTCCAAAGGTCAGTTACAGTCAATAAAAATAGGTAAAAAGTGGAGAGGTGAAATTGTGAGGGAACTAGAAAAGAAGGAAGATATAGGCAGAACAAAAACAACAATATATACTAGAAATTTGAAGACTAATTAGCATATTCTATGCTGTTGAATGAAGTAGGGTGGTGGATTGATCCAAAAATTGTCCCTAACTTACCTCTAAAACCTAATTTCAGTAGACTTCTCCCCTTTAAAGTTCCTAGCCCAGGGGGTCCTTATTCTGTAGAATGTAGAATGCTTGTGAGAGATGTGAATAATTATTATAAAATGTATATGAATGAACACCTTGCACAGTCATTTTGTAGACTGAATAAACATCTTGCACATAAGAATATTACTATTTTTCAAATCTGGGTAGATGACATTGTTATTAATGAAACTCAAGTTCAATTAAAAGCATTGTTGAATTCATAATAGGTTTTTGGCATCATGCATTTCTTCAATCAATAGTAATACAATTATAATCATGTAACAGTCTGTGAACATTTTTTGATGGTAGCATATGGTTGTCACAATAGAAGAGGTTGGGAACCATTGCTTTAGCCAATCTGTACTAGGCACCATGTCTTCATAAATACACTCTATACTTTTTTGCCTCTAAGCTTTTGCTGTTACTATTTCCTCTAACTTGAATGGTCCCTCTTCATCACCACCTGATGTTATATTTCAGAGTAAGCTTATAGCCACTTCCTTCATGAAGCCTTCCATGATCACATTCAACAGGAAATGCCTTGTTCCCCATTTGATCTCATATCACTTTGTATTCACCTTATGTGTTAATCACATTTTAATTTTCATCCTCTTTCGCTCCTCTCTCTCTCTCTGTCTCTGTCTCTCTGTCTCTGTCTGTCTGTCTGTCTGTCTGTCTCTCTCTCTCTCTCGCTCTCGCTGTCTCTCTCTCTCTCTCCACCCCTCCTTCCCTTGTATCTTAGTCTCTCTCGCTTCTCCTTCCCTCCTGTCACTCTCTTTTTTTCTCTCTGGTTGTCATTTCAACCTAGATTGCTAGATTGTCACCTCATTGAGAGCAGACTTTGTTTTATTTATGTTTGTATTTCCTTATCACATAGAATAGCTTCACATAAAACAGCTGTTTAGGAAATGTTTGTAGGATGAATGAACTCCTGTTAGTGATTGGCTGACTACCCTCTTATAATAGATATTTTATAGTGCTTTAAACTTTGCTAAGTGCTTTTACAATGTTAACTCATTTGATCCTCATAATAGCCCTAGGAGGTAGGTGCTATTATTATCCTCATTTTGTTAATTAGGAAACTGAAATATAGAAAGGTTTAATGATATTTAGGGACATATTGGTAAGTTTCTGAGGTGAGATTTGATCTCAGGTCTTCCTGAATCCAAGTCCCACACTCAATCCACTGTACCACCTAACTACTTATGTCACTTTTTCTTGTATTGGTCAATTTCAGGCTCCCAATTGTTATTTTAATAAGAAACATTATTAATAGCTAATAGAAATAGAAAACTAAATAGAAATAGAAATAAATAACTAATGGAAATTTAAATTTTAAAAGTATTATTCTCTTAACAATGTGAAATATGTACTTCAATGTCTATCACCCCCATTTTACAATGCTCATCCACTCCAGATGTTCCTTCCTGTCCTTACTCTCTTTTTTCTTTCTGACCCTGGAAACATTTAGCTCTTAGAAGTCCTTGTTATTGTGTTTGTCCTTTGTTCTCAAAGAGGACCATGACGTTATAGAAATGATGACATGACTTGTATGTCTTTGATTTTGATTTGAGTGAGGGAGGGCTGTGCAATGTCACCAGCCTCACTTTCTCCTCCAGAGCCATCTGGGTCCAGTGGCCTGATATTCATCAAGATGACTGGAGGTGGCCCAGGATGCACTGGGAGACCCTGGTCCTTTTAGGTTAAGGTCTTTACTAGCCAAACTCTTATGCAATAAGGTATTGTAGCAGTCATGCCATTCTCCTTGAATGAAAAGCTTAGGGCACACTATGTAATATCATTGAACTGCCTGCCTTCTCCAGAGGCCTCAACCTATTTTTGGAACAACTTTTCTTCTTCTGATGCTCTAAGGTTGTGAATCATGGAACACCACAATCTCTGACAAATGAAAATGTGTATGAGCCATAAGGAAAGTGGAGAGGAATGTGGTGGACACAGGTAGAATGAATTAATGAATATATATCTATAAGAAGCACTGTAATTATATATCATTTAGGAAATGCAGGTTCAGAAGAAGAGACAGCTGTTGCAACGAAAAAAAGATGTAGCAGACATAGACCCCTAATTTTGCCCCCAAGATATATAAAGTAGTTTGAAGGAAGGCCTTCCTCACATTGATACTGTATGGATGAGTTAGGGAAGAACAAGTAATAGAATTATGCAGAATAAGAAGGCATGAATGGTTTATGACCTGTACTTTGCCAATGAATAGCCTCATAGAGGGGATAAGTAATTTGTTGAAATTCTGAAATGTGCAAGTGCTTTCTGGAGAATCATCACTTCCATATAAGCCATTGAGTCTTAGCGGGGCCCAAATGTCTCCCTGTCCCGTTGGCTTTGCTAATCAATCACTTAGCTCCACATATAAGGTCCTTGAGGGCAGAGACTGTTTTGTTTTTTCTTTATATCATCAGCACTTATCTGAAACATAGTTGGTGCTTAATAAATGCCTGTTGGTTGATGGAGTTTATCTGAATAAGGAAGGTCCAGACTAAAAAGGTGAGACATGTCAATTTTCAAAGATGCTGAGCCAAGAATGGAGTTTCAGAAAAATGTTGTTTAAATGGTCTGAATTTGCTGCTTTGTAGATGGAGCTAATGGAAGCATTTGTTGTCTGGAATATGCTTGTGATTATCAGAAGGGTCATTATCTCCATAGAGAACAAAGTTGCTTGACACATCCTTAAGACCAAATGTAAACACCAAGGCTTTTAAAGACTTAGGGTATTATAAAGCCAAGCTTTCTGATAAGGATACTGCCAGGAAAACATCTGAAGGTGACTGTTGATTTGGCTTAGACCATGGAGGTTATCTATTACCCTGGCCTTGCCTCAATTGGTAAAAAGGCAGTCAGAATGAGAAGTGGGCTTGTCCTTTGAATAATTTTAGCATTTATAGGAGCATAGAATTCAGAGTAGTAAAGGATTTTAGATATCACCAAGTCCAATCCTCTTATTTTACAGATAGTAGAGCTTGGATCTTGAGAAGAGACTGATTCAGTGTCACTCATAATTTGCCATGCTTTTGTTATTATTGATAATATTGTTAATGCTTGTTTTTGCTTTTTATAAGACCATAATTTCATCAGTGTGGGGAGCTTCCAGTTCCAGGAAATACTCTCAACAAAACAAATAGGTGCCTGCTCGGCAACTTGTAGTCTTATGCAACAGCCTGGTACACTGAGAAGTTAGGGAACTTGCCTAAGATTACATAGGTCTGGCAAAGAGTAGACATGTAAGTGCTTTATGGATTTCACAATTCTAGGATTCACACCCAAGTCCTCTGATGTCAAATCCAGTCTTGTATTAATTATACTCCCTGAACTCCATTTTACAAAAGGGCCATAATTGTATCTGGTAGTCAGATTTGATCTTGGTCAGTGAGATGTCAGTCTTGTCTTTACCTGTTGCACGTGGATGCCCCTAGTCCCTAGAAATCCCACATCCTCAACGGGAGGCAACTCAAGCCCCTCACTAGAATGAGCACTAGGCTGGAATGCAGGCAGCTTTAATTGTAGTCCCAGCTCTGATACTAATACTAATATTTACCATTTCTACAGGTCTTTGAGGTTGACAAAGTTCTAGACACATTATTCCACTGGGTCTTGAAACCAACTCTGTAAGGAAGTAACTGCAAGTATTATTATCCCCATTTTTTTAGATAAGACAATGAGGTTAAGAGGGGCTAAATCACTTGCCAGGGTCACGCAGTTAGTAAATGTTGGAAGGGGGCCTTGAACTCATGACATAAGTAATATTCATTAAACAACATTTTCATTACACAACTCTCCCTCCTATGAACCAGTGTGTGACTTTGGGAATGCAATTTCTTTTTCACTGCTTCATTTTCCTTATTAAGATCTCTCCCTTATCCAGTCCTAACTTTCTGTATTTCATGTTCTTTTCCAAATATACTAATAGTAAATCACATTTTATGTTTTATATAAGTAAGTTGCTTAACTGTTGTTTGCCTCAATCTCCTCATCTGTAAAAAGGAGACAATAATATTCACCACCCAGGGTGGCACAGTGACTAATAAACACTGGTTGATTGTTGTCTTTTGTTATTGAAGAGGACCAAAATTATATCACTAGGCTAGAGTCAAGTTATAATGTGTCTGTGGCTGAGCAGACCAATATGAGCTCGGAATGTTCTACCACAAATTGGGCACAAATAGTCCATGTGAACATTTGCGTAGATTCTCTAAACTTGAACTTCTGATGCTTTTTTTGAGCTATTTCAATTCTGCTTTGCTCATAGAGCACAGAACTTTCTCTGATATGGGCATGCCATGCTGAGTGGTCTTCTTCCAGTGTCTCCCACATCACATAATTAATTCCTAAGTTCTTAACAGAGACCTTGAGAGTGTCCTTGTATGGCTTCTTCTGAGCACCATGTGAGTGAGCACTTGCCCTGTGTGAGTTCTCCATAAAATAGTATTTTTGACAAGCATGCAGTTTGCATTTGAACAATGTGGCCAGCCCATCAGTGTTGCATATTCTGCAGCAGAGTTTGAATACTTGGGAGTTTAGTGGGAGAAAGTACCTCAGTGTCTCGTATCTTAACATGACAGCTGATCTTAAGATAGTAACCACCATATAATTATCAATTATCACTCTAGATCTTTTCGTCAATGTACAAAGTCAATTACAATGTGGCTAATTTCTTGTATGTACTTTGGATTCTCTGAAAGAAAATCTGTTTTTTTTAATCCTAAAGATAACCAAAGACTTGGGGATATTACATAGTCATAGAAAGAATTGAAAGAGATATTATAACACAGCTCATATCAATAATTTTCATTGCTAGTTAAATCTCTCTTATTCATAGTATTGTAAGAAGTGCTACTCAAATATTTTAGAGGAATAAAATTCAAATTCTTTACAAATACAAGAAATAATATTTTACAGGGCTTTATAATAATAGAATGCTTATTAACTATTTCATTTGACAATCACAACAATCCTGTGGGGCAAGTGATCTACAAGATTTTGGCTTGATTGATTCCTGACACTTGAAGAGTTTTATCAATTAACAGTATTATCAGTATCCTGTATGTTCCAGGTGTCCTAAAAGTATTAATGCAATTTCAGGCTTTTAAAGATGTGTATCTATATGCATATGTGCATATAGATATATGGTTGTGTTCAAATATGTAGATGTCTATTTATACACTTGCATGTATACATATATAATACTTCTATAAAGATGCCTGTATGTGTATGTAAATATTCCTATCTTCTTTTATGTTTTGTAGTCAATAAATATTAAAGTATGTATTGGTTTCATTCAGAGCGTCTTATCGAGCTCTTCATAGGATTTCACTACTTCTTCATCCTCTGCAAGTGATGTTTGTACATAAGTTATAATTATCTTCATTATAGCCCTTTCATAGATATTTGTCATAAGCACTGCAATATGAGATGACCAAATGTCCCATGAAATTACGTTTCTTATTTCCTTTGGATGGATGATAAAAAAATTTCTTCTTTATTTGTCTCTCTAGGGAGAACTAATAAGCCAGAATACTGAATTTAGAATTAGGAAGATCTTAATTTGATTCCTACCTTAGACACTTAGGAGCTGTGTGGTCCTGGGCAAGTAATTTAACCTCTCTTAGAATATTCCCAGGTAATTAGGTCATGCTGCCAGCACCCCAGCTTTCTCTTTGAACTCTTCTCACACTAATTCAGACTCCTGCACGTGGGATCTTGAAGTGCAACTGCTGAACTTTCATCATCTGAGGTCATCATGACATTTCCTAGCTGCCTCCAAGAAATTCTGCTAAAGATATGCCCTTGTCACACATGCCTCCATTTTTCAATTCTTATTCCATTTATGTGTATTGTTTTCCCTAATGGAAAGTAACCTGTTGTCTTCCTTGCTCGTATTTGTATCACTAGCTCTTAGGACAGTGCCTAGAACATAGTATTGCTTTTTCACTTCATTGTTTCTCCATCTATAAAATGGGTTGTAATAGCACCTTCATTATAGGGTTGTTAGAAGGATCAAATTACATCATGTATAAAAATAATTTTAAAATATACTCTGAATGTTAGCCATTACCATGATTAAAATAAAGGATTGTTTGTAATAAGCACACTTATGAATTTAGTTCTCTGAAAGTGATTGAAAGAGTTTGTTCTCTTGGATAAGTTTAAAGATCCTCCTTTATAATAATTTTTCTTACTATTGCTGCACTTAACACATCTTTTTTTGGGGGGGGTTCATTGTGCAAATTGAAATCTTTCTCTGCAAATGACAATGATCATGATTTTTTAATTAATATGTCTCAAATGAATGAGTCTTCACTATGTAAAAGAAATTATTACTGGCATTCTTCTCCTTTAAACATACCCTAAGGATGGAAATCTAGATTTTACTTTGCAAAAAGATTTAGTCACAAGCCTTCTAAAATAAATGCATGTTTTGAACTTTATTTACTATAAAACAAGAAGTGCTCTTACCTTTCAAGCAACATCTATTACATTGATTCTTTACTTTATTGGTGAGTAAAATTAGCTGTAAAGATAAAAAAAATGGCCAAGAATTATAGAGTATTAGTGAGGGAACTGGTTTTCTGCTCTAAGTCCAATTTTCAATTTACGAGAAAACACTTTCTCTGCATCTCAGGGTTTTCAACTATCATTAACCTACAAATGGCCTGATTTTCAAATGTATAATATTCTCAGATGATTGCCTCGCAATGTCACAAATGTGCTGATTATGAACCTTATATTCGTTGCCAGCCTGTTCTGACATGTTGTCTGCCTGCCTGCAATTTTCAAAGAGATAATGCTGTTATCAACTGATAATCAAGTGCATTGATAATTCGCTGATCATTTGCAGAGGGAGAAAAATGAGAAAAGTATGTTATAAATGCAATAATGGTGCAACGCATGAATTTCATTTGATTTTGAATACCACAAAAGTCTCTGAATGTACCTCCCTGAACCTTTCACACTCCTCTTACTCCCACAAACCATGTACCTTGCCATTGGGCAGCATTTTAAAGAAGGGCTAATTTTGTATACAGTTGCAAGATTTATAAGATTGTTATTATGGGTTCAAGGATCAGTAAAAAGTAACCTTTGGGTTGTTGGGACCCTTACGTTGATAACTATGAGGTGATCTAGTCTAGAGTTAGGTGAAGTCAAATCAATAAATTTAAGGAATAGATGTTAGTTGGAGTATTTATTGTGAAAAAAGCTGCTATACGAAGAAGGATAAGATCTAGTTCTTGAGTTAGGGTATTTACAATCTGCTTTGATGTCATCAAAATAGAAGAGAAAATTTAAATAAAAATGTATTTATTTGCCTCGAGGATGTACCACTGGTTCTCAGAATCAGACTCAGGAAAGGCCCCTTTTGAGTCTCAGGCTATCTATCTCTGACAATATGAAACTATTCCTGGAAACTCTTCAAAACACCTTAAAACCTTCCAGTTTCATATCACTCCCCACTCAATTTCATCTTCCATTCAGCTTTCAAAATGATCTTAAAGCATAGGCATGACTATATCACTCCCCTATTCAATACACTCCATTCGGCTCCTAATTACTTCCAGGATGCAATATATAATGTTCTCTTTGACTTTTAAAGTCCTTGATAACCTGAGTCTTTCAACTTTTTCAGTCTTCTTACACTCTACCACCTTATTGCTTCCTCACAACACCCCACCCCACCCCATCAACATGTACTCCACCATGGAGTGATAGTAACCCACTTGCTTTTCCTGAAATATGGCTCTCTACTGACTCAAAGCATCTTCATTTGCTCTCTGGTTTGGTGATGTTAATGTGATCAAAGATCTTCCCCACCCATGTAATAGGCCTCAGATGGAGCTAGTTAAGGGAAGCTTGATTAGGAGAGGCCTGTTTGTAAGAAGGCCCATTTGCTAAGTAGGTGTTAGGCCCCAGGTCTACACCCTTTGCTAAGTAGGTGCTAGACCGCAGGCCTACACAGGGTATATATACTCTGGGGGTAGCCATTAGGCTCAGACTAGAGAGTGGCAGAGACTAGAGAGCTGCAGAGACCAGAGAGCTGCAAGAAGAAGAAGAAGAAAAGAAGAGAGAACTGCAAAACAGGACGGAGAACTGGAAGAGACGGAGAGATGGAGAGACAGAGAGAGAACTGGAAGGGATCTGAGAGCTTCAAGGACTTTCAGAACTGTGGGAATAGAGGATGCTGGCAAGCAGACAGTTAGCATTTGTGAATGAGTATTTATGGGAAGGCCCTAGCAGAAGGGAAAGTTCCAGGATGGCTTGGCTCTTTGCTGTGATATTGTGTTTTGATCTCCTTGCTGTTACATTGAGGTGAACTTACCGGTTTGGGGATACAATTACAAATTGGTGTTATTGGTTCTGGGATTTGATCCTCTGGTTTCTGAACAAATGTTTTACTTCTTCTGTCTTCTATATGGAGAGTCTCTTATACTTTGCAATTCTGAACTATACAAGCATATTCATGGTCACCACTGCTAGTATGAATCTTGCCTTACCGATACAAGCTTACACTCTCCCCTTCTTCATCTCCACCTCTGAGCTTCCTCAGCTCCCTTCAAGACAGGCCTGCAACCTTGGTGCCATCCTCCATACCTTACCCCCATATTCAACTTGTTATTATATCTTATTTTGTTCTAACTTCATAACATCTCTCATATGCATGCCCTTTTCTCTACTTGTAGTGTTTATCCAAGTTCGTACTCTCATCATATTTGGACTATTTTAATTGCTTCATAATTACTCTTCCTGAATCATCTCATCCCCTTCTTAAACAATTTTTCACACAATTAGAAAGTTGATTTTTCTAAAACATAGTTCTAACCATACCAAACCCCTCTACTCAACACTATTAATTAACTCCAATGGTTCCCTATTACTTCTGCCATCAAATATGAAGTCCTTTGTTTTACATTTAAAGTTCTACACAATCATTTTCCTTCCTACATTGTGAATCTTACATTTTACTCTTCACCATGTATTGTATGATCCAGTCATGTTGGCCTAATTCCTGTTCCTTGAACAAGATACTGTATCTTTCATTTCTATGCATTTGCCCTAGTTGTTCCTAATACCTGAAATTCCCTCGCTTATCACCTCTACTTCTCTCAATCCCTAGCTTCCTTAAGGATTCATCTCAAATGACACCGTCTATGGACAGCCCCTGTCAGTCCCTCTAGAACCTGGAGATTTGTCTCCCAAGATTACCTTGTATCTACTCTGCAGATATTTTGCAGGCATATTTATTTATGTGTCCCCATTAGAATTTAAGCTCCTTGGAGGCAGGGACCATTTTGGCCTTACTTGGTATCCACATACTCAGCACAGTATCTAAAACATAGCATATTTTAATAAATGTTTATTGATTGGTTAATTAATTGATAAATTCAGAAAAAAAATGTCTGGAGTGATCAAGGAAGGCAAGTGGACTTTTTGGAGGGCTAGTGGAAGGAAGACCTTTTAAGAGGGTTAGTTGACATGATGAAAATGTTTGAAGTTTTCAATGGTAAATGTATATACTTATTTATTTAAGGTGCAGGGTTCTTATATCTGACAAGGCTTAGAAGATAGATTATGGGTAATATATTAGCCTAAAATAGAAATTGAGGTACTTTACATGATCATAAGATTTAAGATTATTAAATAATCTGAGACTTCTCTAGGCCATGTCTGATTCTGCATGCTTTCTATAACATCCCCAATAATCCAGCCTCTGTATGGAGAACTCTAATGAGGAAGTAAACCAATTTCAAGTTTTTGTCAGGTCCAATTGCTAAAAAGCTTTTCCTTTTATACTATGAGAGTTCTTAAATTTGGATTCATGAACTTGTATTTTTAAAGTGTCTTAAATAATGTGTTTAAAAATAATTGGCTTCCTTTGAAATAATATGTATTTTGACATGTCCAGGAGCCAAGATGGAGTAGTATGAAGTAAGTTGCTCTCACCCTCCCTTATTGACCCTTGAAAGCCCAGAAAATATTGCACCAGGAAAAACTCTGGAACAGCTGAGCAAGCACAAAAATGAGGTGCAGCAGTCTGGGAGCTCAGGAAGTTTGGGGGATTAATGGGAAAGGGCCCTCTCACTCTGGGGGAGGGGGAGCAGTACAGGATAGGAGACGTCCCAGTAAGCCAGTGGCAGGCCCCACCTCAGCAAACCAGGGGGAGATCCTGAGCCCCAGGCTGGTGGAGCAGGCAAGTGCCAACAACAGGACCTCCAAGTGCCTCAGTACAGGCAGGGGAACTAGTAGACATCAGCTCAGAAAACCACCACATGTGCTGGCATTGTCCAGCAGCCAAATCACCCAGTGCTTTTGCACAACTCCAGGAAGCACAGCTCCAGGCTGACAGGCATCCTCCAGCAGCCAAACATTCAAGTGCATTAAAGAAGCCCTGGTGAGCAGGCATCCCACAAAGGGAGACTCCCTTCCCCTACCCCAGGAGTTCTAGTGTTGCTGACCCCAGATCAGCACCAGGTAAGCCACCAGTCCCCTAAAGCTTCCAGCTGCCAGCACCTGAGACCCCAGCACACAAAGCCAGTGACCAAATACCAGGATCTTAGCACAAGAAGCTTGGGTCAGTGCCCCCTATGCTCCGGAAGGAGAGCTCAACTCTAAAAGCCAGGAACTAGACAAATACCATGAGCAAAAAGAAGAAACAGACAATGACCATAAATTCTTATTATGGGGACAGGGAAGATCAAAACACAAATTCAGAAAAGGACAAGATTGTCAATATACGCATATCTGAAAACTCAAAGAGGAATATGAACAGGTCTAAAGCTCAAAAAGCCTCCTTGGAAGAGTTCAAGGAGGATTTTAAAAGTCAAATAAAAGAGGGAGAAGAAGAATTGGGAAAAGAAATGAGAGATATGCAGAAGAGAGTCAATAGCTTGGAAAACGAAGGACAAAAATTGAATATAGAAAACAAGTCCTTAAAAAATATAATTGGCCAAATGAGAAAAGAGGCACAAAAACTCACTGAAGAGAAGAACTCCTTAAAATGGGCTAAATGGAAAAAGAGGTACAAAATCTAATAGAAGAAAACAATTCATTAAAAATTAGAATTGGGCAAGTGGAAGTTAATCATTCTAAGAGATATCAAAAATCAGTCAAAGAGAAATAAAAGAATGAAAAAAATAGAAGAAAACATAAATATTATGTATTTTTATCCATTAAAATATTATTTTGAGAAAAGGCTCATAGGCATAAAGAAACCCAATATAAACAAGTTAAAAAAATTGCTTCATATCAAGAATAAATATTCCTTTTTCCCCAATTTCCATGCTTTGCTCCTATTTCTGTAAACTCTGCGAACAAGGAAAATAAATCTAATCCCATTTCCATGGGACAACTCTTCAAATACTTGACAACATCCTTCAAATCCTCCCTGAGTTCAACTGCTTTATTTTGACATTTTGAACTGGATGGCTCATGGACATTTTAAACTCAATTTGTCCAAAACTAAACTTATTATTTTCTCCAACCCATTCTTCCTAACTCCCCTATTGCTGTGGAGGACACCACCATCCTCCCAATCACCTGGGTTTACAACCTATGTAATATCCTCCATTCCTCAATCTTTCTCACCTCTGTTATACAATAAGTTGCCAGGTTCTATGAATTCTACCTTTGTAATAGGTCTTGTATATACTCCCTTCTCTCCTCTAAAACTGATACCACCGTGATTCAAGCCCTCATTGCCCCAAGCCTAGAATATTGCAATAGGCACTTGATTGGTCTCCTTGCCTCAAGGCTCTCCCAACTTCAATCTATTCTATACTCATTTGTTAAATTGATCTTCCTAAAGCACAAATCTCACTATATCCAATCCTATTCAATAAACTATAGTGGCTCCATATTGCCTCCAGGACCAAATAAAAAATCCTCTATTTGGCTTTCAAAGTTCTATGGCTCCTTCTGATAATTCATGTTTCCTTACAATATATATTTACAATCTAGACCACTGGCCTCCTTGCTTTTCCTTGAAATAGACAGTCCATCTTCCAACTTCTGGCTTCCAGTGGTTGACATTCATCATCACTGCCTACCACCTCCCCTAGCTTCCATCAAGTCTTAACTAAAATCTACCTTGCCAGAAGCCTTTCTCAGTCTCCCTCAATGCTAGTACTTTTCTTCTGTGGATTATCTTCAATTTATTCTGCATATTTCTTTTTTGTACACACTTGTTTTCATATTTTTTTCTTATTCAAATGTAAACACCTTGAAAGCAGCAGCTATCTTATTTTTCTTTCTTTGTATCCTCAGTGCTTAAAAAAAGTAACTAGAACATAGTAGGTACTTAATAAATGCTTGTTGACTTTATTTGCTTGATTCCTTTAGCCAACTTTATAGGGAGCAGAGGAGCACTAAGCATCACTGAAAAGTATGGTAATCTGAAATAAAATTACATTCTTTGAAAATGAATCTAAAGGCAGAATAGAGGAAGGATCGGATAAGAAAGGTCAACTATGATTTTACTATGATTCTTGCTTGAGCCTCTAATGTTCAGTTCCAGCTTTGTTCTATTGCTCTGCAAGACTATATTATATCAATGAGATAAATGGCCTCAACAAATAAGCTCTAGATGACTAGGTGGTATGAAATTTTCCATTTATTACTACACCTGCTATAGAACATGTCTCCCAGTATCCTTACTAAAAAGAGCTTTAGTCACATCAGCCTTCTTATTGAAAACATCTGGCAATTAACACATAATGATTAGGCAGCACTGATTACTGATTTATTTTAGGGAGTAATTGATGTCATTGACATTGATCTCTATAACCCCAAAGTTGAGGTCTATCAGTTTATGAAACAATCTTTCCCTCTTATTCAACACAATCCCCCTCTGAGATTAGCTGCCATATGGACTCTCTGGAAATTCTCAAATTAGAATTCCTAAATAGGAAAGAGACATGTGCTTATAACAGCATATTGTAGCCTGGCTTCATATCTCTATTACTAATGTGGAAGGAGGCACACGTATTAACTCTTAGAGTCTACTGATAAGGAGTCTTGTTCACACATGCTAGCTCTTCAATTCAAATTAAAATGATGATGGAAGGTAATATGTTGTACGGAAAGAGCAATGAGTAGTTTCTAGATTCCCTGAGTTTTAGAGTTTACTCTTCCATTAATTCTCTGTGTGACCCTGGATAAGTGAATGAACTTCTCTAAGACTCAATTACCTACTTGGTAAAATCAAGGAATAAGAATATGGCTTTTTAGGAACACTGTTAACTCTACATTCCAAATGCTAGTGCCACCCTCTCCTACTACCTTTTATCTATTTTGTATCTGTTTTGCATATGTCTAATTATGTTTGTGTTTTCTTCTGACTATGCTGCAAGTTCCTCAATGGCATGGACTGTTATCACTCTTGTTTGTCACATGATAGGAAAGAGAATTCTTATTGATTAATGGATAAGGTTTATATTCTGATGTTCTTTCCAGGTCTTGTACTTGGTGAGCTTCTGATTAGAGGGTCAATTCAGAGTCTGGCAGTCTAAATTCTATGGTATTTTTAGTGCTCCTTAGCTCTAATATTATTTGTTCAAAGTTTTAAGGCCTTTCCACTTCTGACTTGGATACAATCATGTGAAGTTCATTCATTAGGCAAGATAGAAATCATATCAATCTTTTTTTTTAAGTTTTTTTTTAAATTGCCCAGGAAGACTACCTGATTCTCAGGATACTAATAACTGTATGCTTTTTTTCTGTCTGTGCTCTTTATATCAGTTTAGAGTTCATCTAAGTGAAGGGAGATTCTATCAAGGTAGCTGAACTTATGTAAGAACAATGTGTTTTATTCACAGTAGAAGTTTTTATGTTATCATGACTTTGACAAAGAAAAGTTCTGCACATATAATCCATTATGAAGACGTAGGTCACCACCATTATTTTGACAGCAAAACCCTTAGGCATTTAGAGTACAGAGCTTTCCCTTTGTCTGGTACCCTGCATTCTCAGCCTGTCTAAACCACCATGTCATTTTGAGTATATTTTCTTCCCATTCTCCACCAAGGATATGCCCCTCCCTTATTTTTCTCTTCTATCTCTGCCTGGGAGCTAGGCAGAACCACTGTAAGCCAACAAGCAAGTGACACTCCTGTCACACCCATCCCATGACATGGCTCCCAGTAAATTGTCCCTGGCTTAGGCTGACCTCCCTCTCAGTCAGGTCAACCTTGATTGCATGGCATTCCTGCGCTATGGACAGATGGCTCTCAAGTTAAAAGCAATTAACATGGACAATGCCTCTTTATATCATGCCTTTCCATCTCCTGCAAACCAATGCACACTGAGCTAGGGCTTCTTTTCACCATTTGCTCAAAGGTTGGAAATTCTCTCAGCAGCAGAGTAGGAAAAAGATTTCATGTGTGTGTATGTGTGTGTGTGTGTGTGTGTGTGTGTGTGTGTGTGTCTATGCATGTGCATGTGTAAGGTCGAGATTTTGAAAAACAAATGTTGATGTCATTTGGGTGTACACAGAGAGGACTTGGGGGCTAAGTCTTCATGTTTAGTTATTCATAGCTATAACTACTTGCTGTTGACCTGGCTATACTGCTAACTCAGTCTATATGTATTTGTACCTATTGTTAGTTGAATCTGCTTTGTCTATGCAGTATAGACATACAATGGGAGACCGGTTTCACTTATTTCTGGTTATTATGATTATCCCCAGTTGTTTGGGGAAGGGTACAGGAAACATAAGTTGCTAGGTGACCAGAATTTGAGCAAGAATAAATGAAACTTGAATAGTTTTTTGCTTGTTTTATTTTTAAAAATTAAATCACTTTCTATTTTTCAATTGATATCCTTTTACTAGACTATATAAGTCATTACATAAGCCTTGTGACAACCCCCCAACCCACACCCATCATTCAGAATTTTTCTCCACAGACAATGAACATTTATGAAATGTCATGGATGACTGTGAAATTAAGGATTATTGTTCGATCATAGATGTGGAGTTTTAAAGGATTTGAGAAACTGTCAGGTCAAAGCCTTTAATTTTATAAATGAGGAAACTAAAACCTAGAGAGGTTAAGAGACTTGCCCAAGGTCAAACCGGTAGTAAGCAGTAGAGCTATGATTTTAACCCTGGTTTCCTAGACAATTTGTATTCTAGACGCATGTGTTAAGAGCATTGTACTCTCAAGTCAGGTTTTTATGAAGAAGAGTTGACTTTGGGTTCTTACACTTCACACAGTGACTCACATTTCCCCTTATAACCTTCTTTCTGGAATTTCTCCAGAAAATAAGAAAGACACAAACTCTTTATAACTCATTTTCTCCACTTATATAACATGAGCCAAAGGGTTAATGCAAAATCCCTTACTTACACAGCAAAGATAATCCAATACTTCACATTTCAATTCAGTTCAACTCCATAAACATTTATTAAACCCATACTATGTACTAGGTATTGTGATAGATACTAGGTAAAGGAAGACAAAATAAAAAGAAAAAAGTAATCGTTACCTTCAAAGTTTACTTTCTACTGGAGGATATATAACGTTTTAATACAGATGAATCAATACGATATTAATTTAAGGAGAAAGTACTGTCATCCAGGAAATTAACACTGATTCCAAAATCCTATGGATCAAGGCAGGGCAGGATTTTGGTTTAAATGCTAACTGCTCAAGAGTGGATTTCTGAAAGTTCATTTTGAGAAAGTGTTCCCTGTGCAAATTGTTTTGCTGTAATGAGATATACAAAAGGTTGATTTTTTTCTTTCTCTTTTCTTTTTGGCTGGATTAAAAATCTCCTAAACTACAAAATGCTAGCAAAAGAAAGTTCCTGTGAACAAACTTGTCCAGTGAGTTAGGTCACAGATAATGGAGATTTTATTGCAATTATGAACACATAGAACATCAGTACTTGAGGAGGATCTGCAGATATAGATACAACTTTCACAGGGGGGTTCCTTCCATACAGCTAGGAGTTTGGCTACATTGGGATATGTGAGTTATCAGGGAGGGTCAGGGTCAGTTCAAAAACTATCTTTTAACAAATATTTACCTACTCCATATTTGCATTTCTGCATCTCCAACATGATGGCTAAAATGAATAACTTGAGTTCTCTAAGGTATCAGAGGATTCTGACTTTTTTCAGGCTTTTAAAAAAATCAGTTTGCAGCAAAGAAACTTCCTCATTTGCCTCAAAAGGATAAAGTGATCAATTAGCTCATACCAAGGTGAACACAGGTAGTTAGAGTATGTGTGAATATTTACAAATCTGGAAGCCAATCTAGCCTCATCAAGTCATGATCCCCAAACGCTCTTCATTTTGTCTAAATAAAAACCTGAGAGCACATTTGAACCCTCCACACAGGGTTTCCTTTGTCTCAAGTTGTAAAATGGAACTGGGATCAGTGGTGGGTGTTTACATTGCCAACCATACCTCAGAGTGTATTAAGAGTAGTTTGCTCTCTTCGAATTGTTCCAAGATGAAATCCCAAATGAAGTTTTTAATTGCTCTGGACCTTTGGTCAACCTACAGAAATAATTTTAATGATCAATCGGCCATGAAGCTGAGAACTTTCACTTTATATCCCTCAGCAATGAATGGATCCCTAATCTCCATGTGATTAAGAAACAAGTCTTTCCAGTTGGGGAACTGTCTTCATTCCTGGAAAGATGGAAAGAAGGAAATAAAAGACAGAGCAAATTCACCATGAGGAAATCTAATATCAACTATTTTTCTATTGTAATGTGGCATTTCACCAATTATCCCCCCCCAAAAAATACCCACAAAAATGACAACTGGTTGGGCTAATACAAAGAGACATTTTTAAAAGGACCCAGGGTCCAAGGTTCCTTTTTTTCAATTCTCATGTTCCATCTTTATTACTGCTGCCATCATCTAAGTGCAGGCCTTTATTACCATTTATTTGGACTATTACATTATCTTCCTAACAGTTCTTCTTTTGTCTATTCTCACCTTCTCTAATCAATCCATTTTAGCTACTGTCAGTCCCATGTTTTGATTTGCATAGATCCTAACATTTCATTGCTATGCTGAAAAATCTTCAGCAGTTCTCTAATGCCCCCTGAGTTAAGTTCAAATACTCTACTGGACATTAAAAGTTGCCTACAATTTTCCTCACCTGACCATTCCAGCCTTATACCATACTGTTTCTCTCCACATGTCTAAAAGATCTACTACTCTCTATTATGTCACACCTGCCATACAGACTTATACACATTTCTGCAGACATAATGAATATTCCTATCTTTATACTCAGTCTTGGTAACACTCTCCCTCATCCTCTTTAAATCTGAATTTCTTCACATCTTTAAAGCTTATCCCAAACACCACCTCTTCTATGAAGGCTTCTCTGATCCAACTCCCATCATCAGTAATAATCTTCTCCCTCAGAATTCATATAGTCTCTTTATTTTGTACCTACATCTAAAATATACCTATCATGTAATGACTTCACTTTTAAATAGCAGTGTTAGGATCTTTTCTGCTTTGTAGGTTTTAAGGTACTTGATGTCAGGATCATGTCTTAGAATACCACAGAAGTGAAAATAAAAGAGACACTACATACATTCCCCTATGGCACACACATTCACATAGACCTTTATGTATTCGTAAATTATGTATATCACCTGCCATATTAATAAAACTTACAAGAGTGTAAATTAATGAATAATGGTATAAAGATTAAGTAAATGGTCTTAGAAAATGACATTAGCTGCCATATAGAGAATGAAGTGAAGTGAGGAGGGACTTGAAGCAAGGATAGACACTAATCAGAAGGTTATTACAAGTCCATGAAAGGGTTAATGAAGGCCTAGACTAGGGTAGTGGCTACATGAGTGGACAGAAATCTATATATATGAGAGAAGTTATAAAGAAAAAAAATGATAAGATTTTATCAGCTGAAATGAATCAGTCAGTGGGAGTTTGGAGTCAAGAATGGGATCTAAGTAGAAAGTCTGGGTTAATGGGGTTTCGTAAGAAAGAGATCACATCTCATTCTATAGCATGTCTCTGTACTTACTATGTGCCACCCAAAAAACAGCAAAAATAGGGCTCTAACTCCCTTTGTCATCGCTTAGAAATTCCCATCTTATGCTCCAAGGGGCACCTGCCACAACCATAAGGTAGTGGGAGATGAGCATATTGGAAGAGCAATTTATTTTCCCGATGGCATCAAAGCACCTGCTTCTGTGGATGGCTGGTTGACAGATCATAACTGCTCTGACAGAATGATGTCTGTTGTAGAAGGAAGATGATTGGGAGCTTGAAAAGCAGGAGGGAAGAGACAGAATACAAGAGTGTTGGGGATAATGATAGATGTGGTTGTGATGGAGTCAAAGCCCAAAATTGGGCCTTCTTCGTACCCTCTTCTTGGTCAGACACACATTTTTGGAGTCAGGCCATGACACTACCCCCATTCTCACTTTGGAAATCATTGGACTATATAACCAGAAAGAGAGACCTCTAAAAGTAGGTAGAAAGACAGGACCAAAAACCCACCAGGAGCAGGGTCATGTTAGGGAGTGAGCATTCATTATATATACAATGTGCTTCTTTTTCATACAGAAATGAAAAAGGGATGGAAAGCAATCCCAGACTATTTGCAGCATGTGGCGGTAATCATGAAGAAGTGCCAAGGGATCCATCTAACCCACTTATTTTTAATCCCTAGGATAAAATATTTTCCTGCCACATCTTACTCTATTTGTTTAGAAGCAGGAGTTAATGGGGATAATTCATACTTGGGACAGGGCTTAGGTGTAGGCTTCTAGTATGACTGCCCAAGCAATTCTTTATTTAATCTACTTATTTTAACTGTTTCTGCCCCTGTGGAACTCATTAAAGATGAGCTAGAGGTTGTACAAGAATATAGATTGAATGTATCTCTTTTCTAAGCAACAACTTTTGCTTGAAGGAAGAAAAACCCTCTTTTTACAAACATAGAATGATAAATAATAACACTGTGCTATAGCACACAAAAGGAAAGAATATTCAAGCCTGGCTGTTATTCAGAATTTGTTTACCTTAACTACTGAGCTGAGGTGCAAAAAGCAAGCAGCAGCACTGGTGTGGTAAGGGTGACTACAAATTTCCAGCTGGAAGAAACCTTAAAAATTATTTGGTCTGAAGCACTTATTTTACATATGAGGAAACTGGTATTAAGAGAGTAGAAATATCTGAATGAAGTAACGAGGGTAAATAGAGACAGGTATAATTTCCTACATGTGTGATTGAGAATTTTCTAAAATAATTTTTATTTCATTAAACATTTCCCAATTACTTGCAAAAATTAAAATAATAATTTTTAAAATTGTTGAATTACAAATTGTTTTTCTCCAGTCTCTCCCTCCTCTCCCAACTCATTAAGAAGGTAAGCAATTTGATATATAATATCCATGTGAAATCATGCAAAACATATTTCCATATTGGCCATGTAAAAGAAAACACAAACAAAATAAAACAATAAAAATATAGCTTTAAAAAAGTATGCTTCAGCCAGCATTTAGAGTTCATCAGTTCTGTCTCTGATGGGCCCTTTAGAATTGTCTCAGATCATTGTCTGGATTACAATAGCTCAATCTTTCACAGTTGATCATCCTTACAATATTGTTACTGTATACAATGTTCTCCTGCTTCAGCACACTTAACTTTGCATGAGTTAACCTCAGGTTTTTTTTTTTTTTCTGAAACCATCCTGTTCATTATTTCTTATTCTATCATAATCATATGCCAGAAACTCTTCAGCCATTTCCCCCACTGGTAGTCATCTCCATGATTTAAAATTCTTTGCCACCACAAAAAAGCTACTTTAAGTATTTTTGTACGAATAGGTCATTTTTTGCTCTTTTTTTGGTGGGGGTGGGGGGAGAATCTCTTTGTGATATAATCTAAAAATAGTATTGCTTGGTCAAAGAGTAAGCACAGCTTTATAGTCCTCTGGGAATAGTTCCAAATTGTTCTCCAGAGTGGATAGACCAGTTCACAACTCCACCAGTTTATATAGTTTAATTCTTTATATAGATTTATATAGATTATCATATAGATTTATATAATTTATATAGATTAATTGCTTTTTAAATATTTGGTAGAAATCACCATCTGTTCCTGAGGATTTTTTTAGGGATCTCATTGATGGATTGTTCAACTTATTTTTTTAATTTTGGGTAATTTAAGTGCTTTATTTCCTCTTGTTAATCTAGGCAGCTAATATTTTTTGTAAATATTCATCCAAATTCATAGAAATCATCAGTTTTGTTGTTGTTGTTTCTTTGTTTTCAGTTGTGTCCAGCACTTTGAGACTCTTTTTTTGTTTGTTTGTTTTTGCAAAGATGCTGAAGTGGTTTGCCATTTCCTTCTCAGGCTTATTTTACAGATGAGGAAACTGAGGCAAACAGGGTTAAGTGACTTGTATAGGGTCACAAGGCTAGTAACTGCCCCACTGAAGATTTTAATACAGGTTTTCCTAACTCCAGGCCTGAAACTCTGTCTGCTACATTACCTAGATGTCAGATTCATCGACACATAATTAGGCAAAATAATTCCCAATAATTGCTTTAAGTTTACTTTCATTAGTGGTGCATTCATCCTTCTTACATTTTATACTTGTAATTTTGTCTTTTTTTAAAAATCAAAGCAACCAATGGCTCATTTATTTTTTTATAAAACCATCTGCTTATTTTTCTTATTAGTTCAAAGTTTTATTTTTTTAGCTCTCAATTCCATTCATCTTTCCTTTGATTTTCAGGTTTTCAATTTTGGTGTTTAATTGGGGATTTTTTATTTGTTCTTTTCCTATTTTTAAGTTGCATGCCTAATTCATTGATCTGCTCTTTTTCTGTTATTGATATATACCCTTTCATTTCCTCTTGACAGAAAGTGCTCCTGCCTGTCCTTTAACAATGACCCAGAAATGGCTAAAGGCAAAGGACTTTCCAAATAGCATTTCTTCCTAGGTCTAGTGCTAGTGAAGTTCTACCCTGTATTCTCTTTCTGACCAGGACTCTTTATCATCTCTGACTTGAGAACTTCTGATGTTGCTTCTGCTTCTGCCTCCACCATCTTATCCCACCATTGGTGTTTCATCTACAAGAGTTCCAGATCAGCCTCCTCCTATGTGTCACAGATTTCTCTTTCTGAACACTTATGGTGTCTTGGGCTGGAAGAATGTCTTGCTCTGCCTTTTTGTTGCCTTTGCCCTTCAAGAATTTGATTTGAGGTTTGGATGGGATTGCATTCGTTTGGATGGGAATGTTGGGAGAAATTAGCTGAGGGCTTTTTCGAATTTACCATCTTGACTCAACCTGTGGCACTTCCAAATAATTTCATTTTTAAATTGAGTAGTAAAAAAGAATTATACAGGGAAAAATGATAAAAAACAAATTGGGGAGAAGATGAATTTTTGCCAAATAACATTGACTATTCTGAGGAACAGATAGAGAGCTGACCCTCAGATGCACTGACAGAAACTTTTTTGAAAGCAGATCCATGACTGGAAAAAACCAATGATAGCCTCAGGGCATTAGGATCCATCAACTCTTGGTCACTATGGGAAGAATTTTGGGGTTCCTATTAGAAGAAAAGGTGGGTTCTTGAGTTTTACCTCATAAGGTAAAAATGAGTCACTAATCAACAAGGGCTCTGATTTGAGGTATGAGATGATATGGGAAGCCAGAAAAGAAGAGATAAAGATATAGAGATAGATCTATCTATCTCTATAATCTTTTCTGAGTTCCTATGTCATCTCATGTCATGAGGTAAAATTCAACATAGAGATAGATAGATAGATAGATGTTAAGATGAAGAAAGAGAGAGAATAGCAAGAGAGAGAGAATAATGAGAGAGAGAGAGAGAGAGAGAGAGAGAGAGAGAGAGAGAGAGAGAGAGAGAGAGAGAGAGAGAGTAGGGGAGCGAGCTCAGACTAAATGGAGTTATAAGAAGCCAGAGATAGGACACAAGAATATTTACTTCCAACTGAAACACTTAATTCTACAGTTGCTTTTCTAGGTCTGTTGATTTGAAAGGAGGCCTTGCTTTGCCAATGGGCTGGATAAAGACTGGTATAAGAGATCTGTTTATTCTGTTGATTGAAAGAGAGCTTAATTATACCACTCTGTACAGATCAGTATCACTTATTGTTCTCTAGCTCCATCCAGAGAGAGGTGAAAATGCTCAAAGATATCTGATTGCCCCTTACTGTCATTTACGAATTAAGAGGGAGAAATAGAAGGGAAAGACAAGATTTTTATCTGTGCTTATTTATAAAGAGATTTGATTTTTCTAAAATCTTATAGGAAAAAGGAAAGTCCTGTTGATTAAAGAGTTTACCAGGCTTGAATGCCCTTCCCAGAGTTAAACCAGTTTTCTGGCTTGAAGGAATTGCCTTTCACTGAACAAGAGAATTGCTGGCTGTGTGTGGGGGGGAGTTGTTTGTTGTTTAGCTAAAAAGAAAATAATATTTTCTCAGTGTCCTGTTAAGGGTGGCTTTGAGCTCAGATAATTTGTCACTATTTCATCAGTTGGAGAGAAGTAGAGGCATGGATTTATGAAAGAAAAGTGAAATGAAAAACATTAATAGTTAACAAAGAAATCAGCTTCATGTGAGTTGTATATTAACAGATTAAGAACGTTAAGGCCAGGAGTCCAGAGTCATAAGTTTCCCTTTGCATATGGATTTATCCAAATGTATGCCCTCTTGTCTGGTTTCTATAAATATGTTCCCCCATGAATTTTGGTGGTGCATTTGTGATAAAATGTGAGAGATATGCTAGAACTAGCTCATAACAGGTTGCAAAATCCAGTTGCTAAATGTTTAGTGTGAGTATTTATACCACAGAAATTGACAAATAACACAAATCAGGGCCTAATTCACTCTCTTGTTGATTGTGTAGACATAAAAATATGATGGAGAAAATATTAGCAACACAGAATAAATTTGGAAATATGTTATATGTCATTTTTTTTAATTTCAGAGAGGCAATTGTTAACCATTGATCAGCATACCATTGAATGTATCCTGGTTTTGTGTGGACTGTGTTGTACCCCAGTTATGTGTCCTAATTTTTCCTGCTGTTGATTAATTATAATGTTTCATTATTCCTTTTTAGAATAATTATTATGGTTATTATTGTCTTTGGCTTAATGTTTGGTAAATATGTACATTTAAGACTTTATGGTGTTATGGTGACTGACTGTGTAAATGAGAGGCATATTAGTTAGAGGCCTAGTATCTACTCCAATCTTTGCTCAGCTTCTCCCAACTCTGCTCTCGAGTATTTGGACTTCTCCACCATGCCTGCCAGTTTTCTCATGCTGGAAGATCCATGAGGCTTTCTCTTCAGAATGATTCATTTTTCCAATAATCTTCATTTTGAGTAAGTGCCGCAAGTCATGTTCACTCCACTCTTCTCCTTGGTCCACTTCCAATTATTTATCTATCATAACCCATCAACCTTTTCAAGCTTTAAAATGCCTCCTTACCCATCTTGGAAGATTCCTTGTCCTCTGTGGCTCAGTCTTTTGACTAGTGAGTTCTTCCCTGGATCTCCATTTTAAACATGTACACAACGCAGCCATGCTCACTGCCTCACTTCTCCAGGCTCTTCATTTGACTCTATAGATAGTGCCACAACACCTCCATGTGAATATTATCTCATTTTCCCTTCTCCTACTCCACTTTTCAGCTTCTTTTTATGTGATGTCATCTCCTATTAGAATGTCAGTTCCTCAAGGGTGGGAAGTATTTTTATTTTTTGCTGGTATTCGTATTCCCAAGCTATGAGACTTAGTACAATACCTAATGCATAAAAATCACTTAATAAATGATTTATATTTATTATCTCTGTCTCTGTCTCTTTCTTTATTTTTTTTAGTGTGATGAGAAGTAAGAGTGAATATCCTCCATATCAGGGTTATCCCAGTGACACTGAATTTGGTTTATATAAGTTGTAGCCACATGATCCTTACAAGCTCCCTTTTCTGTGATGATCTCAAGCCCTTCCTTTGGGTAGGTAGGTTAAAGTGATTGAACATGCCAAGAAAGAGAAAGAAAGGAAGTATATCATTCCAATGAGATACATTGTTCATGTGGATGTGCCAGTGCTATACCTATACTATGCTAAGGTAGGGTCTAAATCCTGGTTCTTTTATTCCAGAACCAGAATTTTCACTATAGTATCACCACCACTCATCACTGCCACCATTGTACTGCAGCCACTGACACCACCACTGCTACCACCACCAAACTGCCTCCTATTTCTATGGATAAATGGGACAAAGAAAGCATTATTTTATTATATTAAGACTTCTGCAAATTACCCAAAATTGAAATCTGGTTATTAACATTTCTATCTGTTTTATGTATAGAATGAGACATTCCATAATTTTGTCACAGGAGATGCTAGTAACTTCCTTGTAGCTCAGAAAAAAGAAATAACAAGGATAACAAAAGAGTTATCAGGCAATCAGACCATAAAAATACTTCAGACCTCATGGAACTTGATTTCAGCAAAATTGATCATAGTCATAGGATTTAGAGTAGGAAGGATCTTTGAAGTCATCCAATCTAACCTACACATGACAAAAAATTGTTACTACAAAAATATTCAGAAAACTTCTTATCCAGCCTTTACTAGAAGATTTTAAATGGCATTTTGCATTTTGTGATTAGTGAACTAAGGTTAAGAGAGGAATGTACTTGTTTAAGATCAAATTCGTAATATTTAAAAGAGCCAGGATTCAAACCTAGGTCCTTTAATTTCCATTCCAAAGTTCTCCCCACTACATTATCCTGCTGTCCTTCTAGTGCTGGCTCTCATCTTTATGAAAATTTTCTTTTGATGCCTCATCTTAGTCTGAAGGGCATCTTGGGTTCTTAAAGACTTTTCCAACAGAGTGAAAGCACTGGAACATCATACAAACTGCAAAACTAGCTGTCATTTATACAGTGTTTTAAGGTTTGCAAAGAACTTTGTAAAAATAATCTCATTTGATCATTAAAATAACACCATAAGGTGGATGCTATTATCCCCATTTTATATATGAGAACTCTGAGGCTGAGGTTTAGTGACTTCCACAGGCTCACACATCAAATAAATTTAGCAGCAAATAATTGAATTTAGGTCTTCTTGACTCCAAATCCAGTACTCTGTCCACTACAAGACTAATTCTTTGTAATTTGTGGAACATGAGGTTGTAGAAAATTTTACAAGAGTTGTCAAAGGTGATGGAATTATTATTTATTATTTTTTTTTGCCATAACTCCTTGAGACAAGATACTAAGGTGTACAGGCTTTATGGTCTCTGTTGATGGAGGGTAAATCCATCCTTGAAGGTTTGAAATAATGTTAACAGCGATGGTGGTGGTGGTGATACTGATGATGATGATAATAAAGTTACTTTTGGCTTTATTCAAATTTCCAAATAAGTGAGTTACTCTCCGAAGAGTGTCTGACTACTGATTTTTTGGTTTCATTCCAATATAGTGGAAATTGATAAACTAGGAAAACTAGAAAGCTCACAGGAGGGGATCAGAGATGTAAGGGACCCTAGAAATCATTCAATCCATCCTCTTAGGGTCCTAAGAAGGGAAACTTCCACCTGGCCTAGAAATCAGATTGGAGGTGTAGAATCATCAGTAACTAAGCTAAAGTATCTCCTGGTTAAAATATACCTTTGAATATGTAACTATATATACAAATGGAATAGAATGAGCAACTTTAATTTAGTTAGTCTTAAAGAAAGCAAACATATGCTTGATCTCAGTCTCGCTTGATTCCCAGCAATATTCCTTGTCATAGAGGAGAAAACAGAACTTTTCATTTCTTCACATTTCCCATAGCATTTTGTGTCTGTGATTATATATGGCATTATCTTATTCACCTCATGAACTGTGAGTTCTATAACATTTCATTAGTTTTAATTTTTATCATTGGTTTTATCACTTGCTCTCCATTTGAACTCATGCAAGTTGTATTTACCGTTTGATATCTATGTGAACTTAGGCAATTTATTTAACCTACGATTCAGTGCAGTGTGAAACTAATGATCTTACCCCTTGATGTCAAGTAGCAGTTTCCTTAGGGTGCCCACCTCTGATATTCCTTTCTGCCAACTGATACTTTATCACAGAAAAAATGTTGTAAAAATGCTTTCCCAGTTTCTTGTCGTCCTAATTTTGGTGCATTTGTTTGGTTTGTGCAAAAGGTTTTTGATTTCATGTAATCACAATACTCTATTGAAGACTTTTTGCTGTTGATCTTTAATGATTCTGGCCTTTGTTTGAATGGGGCAGACAAAGTGGGATGTTTTTGTATTTCTCAGCACTGAGACAATTGGGAGCCATTGATTTGTATCTGATGCGATATTGGGAGTGGGGAACTTCTCCACGACCAGCCTGGGGTGAGGTCAGGGCCCTCTGGCCCTGAACAGGATATATAAGCGCAAAGGTTGGCGTTTTCGCTCGGAGCTCTGAGCCACAGCAGGAGTGGTACATCACTCTGGGCCAGCCATTATAATGAGCTCCCCGGCTGTACACCCAGATGATGAATTGTATTTGGTCTGTAATTCAAGGTGCTGACTTTTTCCCCTGAACTAAGAAATGATATTTGTATGCTGGATTAAAGTAGGATTGTTAACCCCTTAACGTTGCTTTCCTTAAGTAAGGCAGATCAAAAGGATCTGTGTTGGCAGCTTTCTGGGTGCTGGTTGTTGGTGGATCTTGCACCCCCACAGAAGATGCTAGCTGGATTGTTGAAACAGAAGGCTATCTTTCACACTAGTTTAAAGAGAAGGCCCTTCCCCAGCCAATTTTACATATGGAATATCATTTCATCAAGAGTCTTCTCAGGGTATCTGCTCCTTAACTGGGGTGGGCTGGGCCACACCCAACTAGCAACCTGAGTTCTTTTTAATCTATAAAAGGGACCCAGCTTGAGTTAGATCCCTCCCCAGGGAGAGGATGAGCTTGTATCCTTGGTCCCTTCATTACAGCATAGGATGGCTTGGCTCTTGAAAGAGAAATAAAACCAGAGGGAACCTGATTGGGGTGCCAAAATGGCTAGAAAGGGCTAAAAACTCATAACCAGGCTTCATTTCCTCCCGTCCCATCTTTCTCCCTCCCATCATGAGTAGTCAGGAAGAGTTGAGAGCACTTAATCTACCTCCTCATTTAATATCCATGAATCAACAGTTGCTTTTCTTTTGTCAGGGAAGTTCCCAATAATTTGCCATCAGGAAGACATACCTGAATTTATACTAGTGCAGGATTCTCCCTTGGCTTCTTTGGCTGCTTAGAGAAGCCACTGACTATCAATTAATTGATAATGGGCTAGCCTAGTTAATAAATTGATTTTAATACCTGGAAACTTTGTCTCTTAGGATTTTATTCACAACACTATTTTATTTCCTTTAATCCTCTCTATCTTTTATTTGATCATAAAGTCTTCCCTTGTCCTTAAATCTGTCAGGTTCATTTTTTCCATGCTTCTATAGTTTATTTATTATATCACACTATGTGTCTGAATTATTTATCTATTTTGACCTTATCTTGGTTTACAATGTGAGATGTTGGTTGAGGCTGAGTTTTGGCCAAACTGCTTTCTTGTTTTCCTAGCTATTTTCCTAGCTATTGAGTTCTTAACTATAAAGCTTGGATATTTGGGTTTATCAAACACTAGATGTTTATGGTTGTTTACTAGTACTGTATATTGTATACCCAATCTATGCTACTGATCCACCACTCTAACCCTTAGCCATTAGCAGATTATTTTCATCATCCTCATTGTTTTTGTTCAGTTGTTTCAGTTGTGTCTTACTTTTCATAACCTCATTTGGGGTTTTCTTTGCAAAGATACTGGAGTGGTTTGCCATCTCCTCTCCAAGCAAATTTTACAGTTGAGGAATTGAGGCAAATGAGGTTAAGTAACTTGACCAGAGTCAAACAGGTAGTAAGTGTCTGAGGCCACATTTGAACTCCGGTCCTCCTGACTCCAGTGCCACTGCTGTATCCACTGCACCACCTACCTGATCTTTGTATCTTTTTCTAAGATAGAGCTATTTAAGTAAATTGTTTTTACTTCTATTAGACTGTATAGTTCATATATTCACAGTTCCACCAACAGGGTATTAATGTCCCAATTTTTACATATTCCCTCCAACATTTGTCATTCCTTTTCTATCATTTTAGAAAATCGGGTGGATATGAGATGATATCTCAAAGTTGTTTTAATTTCCACTTCTTTAATAAATATTCATTTAGAGTATTTTCATATGATTATATATAGCTTTGATTTATCCATCTGAAAACTGTCTATTCATATCCTTTGATGATTTATTCTTAAATGTTTACTTTTGTAAAACACAAAGTTACTATGATCATTTAACTACTGTATATTGTAATGTTAATAGAATAGGAAGACCTTCCCTATCCATTAATAGGCCCATATGACCACAAGTGTTGAACACAGCTGTGATACCTCCTGAGTCATCACATAGATCCCATTGGGGGAGGAGTTTGCTTAGGGGGAGGCTTGCTTACTGGGAGGCTTGCTTGTAGGAAGGCTTTCACACCTTTTGGTACAAAGATAATTAGGCACTGAGTCATGAGGGTTGTGATGCCTTCTGACTCTGAGCCTATTAGGCAAAAGTGTATATATACTCTGAGGTGAGATTTTGCTTTTGGGTTTAGCTTATGACAAGGACCTTTTGATTACCTGGATGGGACTCTGAGTAGCCATTTGTTCAGAGCCCCCCAACTATTCAGATGCATCTGTGGTCCCCCAATTCCAGTAGTATATTGTTGGTGGTTGCATTACTTTGACCAGAGAGCTGGAGCCCTTTCTGTTGGTCTTTCTGCTAATTTCTCTGCTTGTATTTTCTTCACATTCAGGGTGCTGACTTTTCCCCTGAAGTAGTGAATTCAATTAAAGTAAGAGTGTTGACCCCTTAAGTTGCCTTTCCTTTATGAAAAGCAGATCTAAGAACCTGTGCTAGCAGGGCATCCTGGGTGTGCCAGAGTGCTTGCTATTACTGTATGTCTACGCTGTGACAATGATCCATCTTTTTTTTTCTTAGACAGTACCATATAGCTTTGATAATTACTGCCTTGTAATATAGTTTAAGATCTGATACTGCTAAACCTCCTTCCTTCGTTTTTTTCCCATTAGTTCCTTGGATAGGCTTGACATTTTGTTCTTTCAAATAAATTTCCTTAGTTTTTTAAACTTAATAAATATTTTTGATAGTTTAATTGCAATGACATTGAATAAGTAGATTAGTTTAGGTAGAATTGTCATTTTCATTATATTGCCTTTGCCCACCTATGAACAATGGATATTTTTCCAATTATTTGGCTTTATTTGTATAAATGGTGTTTTATACATATGTTCATGTATTTCCTGTGTTTGTCTTGGTAGATATACTCCCAGATATTTTATACTGTCTACACTTATTGTAAATGGAGTATCTTTGGCCCTCTCTTCTTGAAAGATTTTGTTGTCTATGTATAGAAATACTAACGATCTATGTGGGTTTTTATCCTATTCACATTTTCTTTGGCTTCAGTTGTAGCTGCTTCTAGGTTTGTGTCTTGATCTTCCCTGTCACAATAGTAACTTTTTACAGTCATATTCTTTTTTTGTTTTGGTTGTTGTTGTTTGATCATTTTCCAGGTTATTTCTTGATGTTTAACTTAATGTTAAATTTGAGCTCTGCTCATATTGTGGAGAGTACAGTGTCCCAAACTTCAGGTCTTTCTTGCTGTTGTTTTCAGAGGGAGCTGTGTTGATGCATAGGTTTTCAATGCTTTTAAGATAGTATGATCTAAGGAAATATGTGGTCAATGCTCTTTTGGTTTGTGTTCTGGTCTTTACGTAGAAAGGGATCTTGATCCCCTGTAACCACCAAGGCTCTCACTCTTCTTTCCTCTGTGACTATGACCAGGTAACCCACTCTTCTGCTGCCATAATCACTAGTGCTTGCCTATGTTTTGGATTTGATACAAGAGTCTCTGTTCCCCTGTGAGCAACTACAAGCACTTCTCTCTACCCTGGAACTGTGACCTGGGGCCCTGCTCCTCTGAATAGTGTTATCAGAGAGAAACTGAGACCTGGAACTTCAAATGGTCAAGGCAAGAATACGTCCTCAACCCAGAGCTAGCAAAGGCTCCCTTACAATCTCCTTCCAACCAGTTTTCCAACTCCCACACCTTCTGTAGGTTTAGAGCTTTAGAAGCTGCTGCTGCAGCCAATGCATCTTTTCTTTTTTTTTAATTTTTCATTTATTTATTTATTTTTTGCAGGGGGGAAGACAAGGCAATTGGGATTAAGTGACTTGCCCAAGGTCACACAGCTAGTAAATGTTTCAAGTATCTGAGGCCAGATTTGAACTCCGGTCGTCTGGACTCCAGGGCTGGTGCTCTACTCACTGCACCACCTAGCTGCCCCAATGCATCTTTTCTTAAGGTACAGCTTTCACTGTTTACATTGTACACTTTAGGCCCACTTCCACCCATGACCCCAGTGAGACAGACTTCTCTTGCCCACCTCCTAAGTTGTATTTGGCTGAAATATTGTTTTACCAGATTTTTTTTTGTTCAACCAATCCAGAATATTATTAGAGTTGTTTGGAGGGGAATTTTGGAGACCTTGGCTAGGTAATATACCACTCCACCAACTTGGCTTGGCATCCCCCTAGCTCTAAACTCTCATTTGATTTTGAAAAATTTTTTAAATTCTTATTATTTTGAGTTTTTTTTTTATTTCTTGTCAGTAATGTGTCCCATCCAAATATTTCTTTGATTCTTTGCATGTAGCTATGTTCACTTCATTGTCTCCTGAGTTTGTCTTCATTTTCCTGGTCATCACGGTAGCTTTTCATGGTCAGGTTCTTTTTGTTGCTTTTTGTTCATTTTTCTACCTTATTTCTAGATTTGGAAATTTATGTTATTATTGGGCTCTGTTCTCGCCATGGGGATTGAAAGACTATAGTCTCCATCTATAGGATTTTTATGCACTGCTATTTTCTGAGCTAGTTCTAGGGGTTTGGAAGTTTTTGGTGTGATAGGGGAGAGGTGTGGTCACAGCTGGGTATAGTCAATGGAGTTGCAAACAGAATGTGGTCTTGTATCCAGTATGAGCCTTCCCTGAAGGCTCTGGCTTGGAAGATTCCAAAGCTACTTCTGCCTCTGTTTGCTATCACTCGGCCCTACCACTGGTATTTTATCCACATAGGTTCTGAGCCAGACTCTACCCCCATGTGATAGATCTCTTTTTCTAAACTTCTAAGTTGTCTAGGCTGAAAAAATGTCTCACTTTGACCTGTTGTTGGTTAGGTCACTCCAGAATTTTACTTGAGAGATTGCTGTATTTCCCTACATACCCTATTTTTAAAAATTTGGGGTTTAAAACTAGGTGCATCTTATACAGTGGTTGTAGATGTTTTTATTTGCATTTCCTGCTTTTTCGTGCTTGTTGTCTTTGCACTCACTGTTTCACATTTGTTACCAGTAGGTTACATTTTGCCACGATCTGGCCAGAAATGGCTCAGAAAAGATTTTCATACAGTGCTGAATTCAAGTTAAAAGTGATCCAGTTTGCAAAAGTGAATGGAAATCGTGCTGCTGACCATAAGTTTGGTCCTCCTCCAACTGAAAAAACAATACGAGACTGGCTACAGGAGGAAGAAACCCTACTGAAAATGCCATGTCAGAAGAAGGCCATGAGAGGCAAGCCAGCAAAATGGCCTGATTTGGAGAGGGAATTGAAGATATGGTTTGAAGAGCAAAAGGCAATTAGAATTCTTGTGTCCACAAAGATGGTTCAGCATGAGGCAAGAAGAATTGCTGATGAAAAAGAAGTTACTGATTTCAAAGCAGCACACAATTGGTGCTTCAGATTCATGAAACAGAATGGACTAAGCATGTGTACATGCACCAGACTTGACCAAAAGATGCCTGAGAGCTACGAGCAGATGAATAATACTGGAGTTCAATAACTTTATTAATACACTGTATTTTCTAATTTCGGGCCACAAAATTAAGGTGCTTCTTATACATGGGGAAATACAGTATTTTAAAGTTGTTAGTCAGGGAATGTTGGGAGGGCTCAGCTGAACACTCTCTATGTCATAATCTTTGTTCCACTGCTAGAAGTGTTCACCATGATCTCTCAAGTCATTTAGGCTCCCAAGTTGTTGTACATCTTTGATTTTTCACTCTCACTAAACATTTCCTCAATTCATAAGCCACCATCCTAGTTAAGATCTTTATCTCCTTCTTTCTTGGAATATTTCAATAGCCAATTGACTTTCCTATTTTAAAACTCTACCTGCTTCAATTCACCTTCCACATAAACCCTAAATTGGTTTTCCTAAAGCACAGGTTTGGCCATATTACTCTTCTACTCAGTAAACTCAAGCCACTACCTCTTATCTCTAGGATTAAAAACAAACTCTTCCTATTGGCATTTACCTTACCATCAAGCTACTTTTCTACCCTTATTAAATATTATTCTTCATTTATCATAGTCTAAATAAATAATTCTTACTGTTCCTTAAACACCCTCTCTCCCCACCATTTCCCATTTCTATGCATTTGCATTGACTGTCACCCATTCCTGGAATGTACTTTCTTCTCACCTCAACTATTTATTGTTGATTTCTCTTCTGTCCTTGCTTTCATTATCTTTTAAATAAAGTTTTTCATGGATACACTCAAAAGTTAAAATATTTTCTCCAAATCAACTTGCATCTATTTTATATTTATCTTTATACAAACTTTCTAACTACTCCAGGGAGATCATAAATTTCTTAAGGTCAGGGAATGTTCAATTTTTGGTATGCCCAGTGCTTTGTACATTGCTTAACCCTGAGGCACTTAAGAAATGCTGATTGATTGATTGATAGTAAATTGTATGACTGGAATCTTCCTTGTTAGAGTATAAGATCTTTGAGGACAAGGACTGCATGTTAGGTATGTTGTAGTGGGAATTCCCTTTCAGATGTGAATTGTATTTGATTGAGGCCAAAGTTCCTTCTAATTTCTAAATTTGGTGAATTTTATTGAAATTATCTACTTTTCCAAATATATTTCTAGCTCAGTACATCAGTATAGTAGCAAAAAAAACCTAAATTTAAAGTTGTCAGAAGCCAGCATGAACCTTTTCTCTGCTTCTTGTTTACTATCCTTGAACAATTCATTTCTTCCCTCTGGGCTTCAGTGTTCTCATCTGTAAACGAGGACTAGATGATTTCTAAATGTCTGTATGTGGGGTGGGGAATAGGTTTTTGTTCACTACCATGTGTACATTGGACAACAGCCCATCTTAGTAGATGTTTGATAAATGTTTTTGAGGGTGAGGGATGGAAGGGAGGTGTGAGGTATGATGGGGGGGAAGCATTAAAGGGTATGCTATATTATAAGCATATGAAAGTGCCACAGGCTTGACTGTATTTTACAAATACTATTAGACTGGATTAGAGGAGCATGGTTTCATTTCAGAAAAGCTTTTTTTCTTTTTTTCCTTTCTTTCTTTTTTCCTGGTAGAGAGTGTCTGGATGTCTTCCCAGACAGAAGAGATCACTTCATGGAGTCAGTCTGGCTGAAGCTCCAGCCTTGGGAATTGCAACTTCTGGTGAGTAATTTCACAGAGATGGTTGATTAATTCTTTTTGTTTGAAACACCTAGGGCCTCATAAAACTTGACTGGTTCAATTGTCATGAGTAAGATTGCATCTCAGATGCAGGCATGATTTCCAAAGGTTAATGCCTTCTGAGTTCAGCAGCGAGTTAAGCTGAAGCAGTCCAACCTAATTGAAACAGACTGCCAAGCAGCTTTTATAAACTAGAAGCAGTGACATTGCTCCATGCTCTCTGGTGGTCTAGTGGGGAGTGAATTTAGTTACCACCCTGCACTGAGTTCAATTTCTCCTCAGGGAGGTGCTTCTCAGAAGAGGAAGAATGGACCAGGAGAATCACAGAATATCATATTTTTTAGAGGAGGAAGGGAACTCAGTAGCCGTCTATCACTCATTGGACAAATCATCAATCTAAGTTTGCTTAAAGACTGAATGAAGGCAAACCTGCAGGATCCTGAGGGATCCTATTTTTTAATGGATCTGATTGTTAGGAAGTTTCTACTTGTATAAAACCTAAATTTGCTTCTTTGCAACTTTTACCTACTATTCCTAGTTAACAATAGCTAGTAATAATAATAATTAGAATTTATATTGGACTTTAACGTTTGCAAAGTGTTTTACGTATGTCAACTTTATTGAGCCTCACAACCACCTTGTGAGGTAGGTAAAATTATTATCCCTATTTTACATATGAGGAGACCAAGGCAGAAAATTTAAGTGATTTTCTCATTTAAGTGTTAAGAATTTAAGTGGTTTTTCCACGTGGCAGATTCAAACTCACCTCTCCTTACTCTAAATTCTACTCTGTATGTACTGGATCTTCTTTTGCCTCTTGTTCTTTGTCATTAGCCCCAATAGAAAGAATTGGATTGCTTTTGTACAGGACAGCCTTTAAAGTATTGAAAGGCAAATATTGTGACTTCTCTGAATCCTTGCAAGGCTAACCATTTCCATTTCCATAAAGTGATCTGTATTTGTCATGGACCGGACACCCTTTACCATTTCCACTGACATCCTCTGAATATTTTCCAGCTTGTCAGTGTACTTCCTAACATGTTACAAACAAAACTGAATGCCCCAAATGGGGACTGACCAGGGCAGAGGACAATGTGTCCTCACCTCCTCATTCCTGGAATAGATGTCCAATATTGCATTAGCACTTCCTAGTCAGCCTCACTATACTATTAACATATACACATTGGGCAAGTTACTCCCTCCATCTGTTTTCTGGCAAGGCTGCTTTATAACTAGGCCTTTTCCATCCTACTCTTGCAAAGTCAACTTTATGAATCCATGTCTCAGACTTTACACTAATTTCTTTTAAATGTTACCCTATATTCAGTCCAGTGTTGTTACCTCTCAAGATCTTTTTTTTTCATCCTGACTGTATCATCTTGTGTGTTGGCTCTTACTTTATCATCTAAAAATATGATCCTAAAATATTAAAATGGAGATCTCTTGCTATGTTGCCAGGGGACCATAAAAAATTACTCTGTGAATTAGGCGTCCAAAATGTTTGGTTTCATTTTATTTGTACTGTCATCTAGCCCAAACTTCTCTATCTTTTACACAAAACAGTATGAGATATTTTGTCAAAAGCTATATAGAAACTTGCTAAATTCTAGGAAACATGTTTCTACAGTACCCCTTGAGCTACTGTGTGGTAACTCCCATGCTCCCTCCACCCCCACTCCAAAAGACATAAGGTTTGTCTGGAATGATTTGTTCTTGCTTAACACATGCAGATTGATTGTGTTTTCATTTTCTAGAAGTTAACTCAATATTTTTCTATTATTTATTTAATATTTTTAATTTTCAGCATTGATTTCCACAAGAGTTTAAATTACAAATTTTCTCCCCATTTCTACCCTCCCCCCACTCCAAGATGGCATATATTCTGATTGCCCAATTCCCCAGTCAGCCCTCTCTTCTGTCACCCCAGTCCTCCTCATCCCCTTTTCTCTTACTTTCTTGTAGGGGAAGATAGATTTCTATGCCCCATTGCCTGTATATCTTATTTCCCAGTTGCATGCAAAACAACTTTTTTTTGGAACATCTACTTTTAAAATTTTGACTTTCAAATTCTCTCCACTCTTCCATTCCCACCCACTCTCCCTAAGAAGGCAAACAATTCAACATATGTCACACATGTATCATTGTGTAAAACCCTTCCACAATACTCATGTTGTGAAAGACTAACTCTACTTCCCTCTGTCCTATCCTGTCCCCCTTTATTAAATTTTTTCCCTTGACGCTGTCCCTTTTTGAAAGTGTTTTCTTTTGATTACCTCCTCCCCCTTTCTGCCCTCCCTTCTATTGCCCCCCCTTTTAATCTGCTTCCTCCTTCTTTCCTGTGGGGTAAAATACCCAATTGAGTGTGTAGGTTATTCCCTCCTCAAGTCAAATCTGATAGAGAGCAAGATTCACTCATTCCCCCTCACCTACCCCTTCTTCCCTTCCTACAGAACTGCCTTTTTTGCCACTTTTATGCCAGATAATTTACCCCATTCTAGCTCTCCCTATATCCCCCTCTCAATATATTCCTCTTTTATCCCTTAATTTGATTTTATTTCTTTTAGATATCTTCCCTTCATCTTCAACTCACCCTGTGCCCACTCTCTCTCTCTCTCTCTCTCTCTCTCTCTCTCTTTCTGTATATACACATACATATATGCATACATACACATTCACTTATACATATATATGCATAAACATATATATATATATTCAGTCCCTTAATGTAGAAGCCATTAGATCTTGTGTTGTCCTGATTGTGTTTCCATATACTCAAATTGTTTCTTTCTGGATGCTTGCAGTATTTTTTTCCTTGATGTGGGAATTCTGGAATTTGATGACAATATTTGGAGCAGTTTCTTTTGGGTATCTTTTTTTTAAAATTTAATATATTTAGTTTTCAGCATTGATTTACACAAGAGTTTGAATTACAAATTTTCTCCCCATTTCTACCCTCCCCCCCACTCCAAGATGGCTTATATTCTGGTTGCCCAGTTCCCCAGTCAGCCCTCCCTTCTGTCACCCCACTCCCCTCCCATCCCCTTTTCCTTCCTTTCTTGTAGGGCAAGATAAATTTCTACCCCCCTTTGCCTGTATATCTTATTTTCTAGTTGCATGCCAAAAACTTTTTTTTTTTGTTTTTGAACATCTCTTTTTAAAACTTTGAGTTCCAAATTCTCTCCCCTCTTCCCTTCCCACCCACCCTACCTAAGAAGTCAAGCAATTCAACATAGGACACATGTGTATCATTATGTATAACCCTTCCACAATACTCATGTTGTGGAAGACTCACTATATTTTGCTCCTTCCTAACTTATCCCCCTTTATTGAATTTTCTTCCTTGACCCTGTCCCCTTTTGAAGGTATTTGTTTCTGATTACCTCCACACCCATCTTCCCTCACTCCTATCATCCCCCCTTTTTTATCTTCTTCTTCCTCCTTTTTTCCTGTGGGGTAAGTTACCCAATTGAGTATGTATGGTATTCCCTCCTCAGGTCAAATCTGATGAGACCAAGATTCCCTCATTCCACCTCTCCTGACTTCTCTTCCCTTCCTACAGAACTGCTTTTTCTTGCCACTTTTATGCAAGACAATTTACCCCATTTTATCTCTCCCTATCTCCCTCTCTCAATAAATTCCTCTCTCAGCCTTAATTTTATTTTATTTCTTTTAGATATCTTCCCTTCATCTTAACCTCACCCTGTGCCTCCCCATCGCTCTCTCTCTCTCTCTCTCTCTCTCTCTATATATATATATATATATATATATATATATATATATATATATACACACACACACATACCTATATACATACATACACACTCACATATACATATATATATACATAAACATATATATACACACACACATATATATATGAATATTCCCTTCAGCTACCCTAATACTGAGGTCTCATGAATCATACACATCATCTTTCCATGTAGGAATGTAAACAAAACAGTTCAACTTCAGTAAGTCCCTTGCAATTTCTTTTTCTTGATTATCTTTTCATGTTTCTCTTGATTCTTGTGTTTGAAAGTCAAATTTTCTAATCAGCTCTGGTCTTTTCACTGAGAAAGAATGAAAGTCCTGTATTTTATTGAAAATCCATATTTTGCCTTGGAGCATGATACTCGGTTTTGCTGGGTAGGTGATTCTAGGTTTTAATACTAGCTCCATTGACCTCCGGGATATCGTATTCCAAGCCCTTCGATCTCTTAATGCAGAAGCTGCTAGATCTTGGGTTATTCTGATTGTTTCCACAATACTCAAATTGTTTCTTTCTGGCTGCTTGCAGTATTTTCTCCTTGATCTGGGAGCTCTGGAATTTGGTAACAATATTCCTAGGAGATTTCTTTTGGGGATCTATTCGAGGAGGTGATCAGGGATTCTTTCAATTTCTATTTTGCCCTATGGCTCTAGAATATCAGGGCAGTTCTCCTTGATAATTTCTTGAAAGATGATATCTAAGATCTTTTTTGATCATGGCTTTCAGGTAGTCCAATAATTTTTAAATTATCTCTCTTGGATCTATTTTCCAGGTCAGTTGTTTTGCCAATGAGATATTTTACATTGTCTTCCATTTTTTCATTCATTTGGTTCTGTTTTATAATTTCTTGATTTCTCATAAAGTCACTAGCTTCCACTTGCTCCAATGTAATTTTTAAGGTAGAATTTTCTTCAGTGGTCTTTTGGACCTCCTTTTCCATTTGGCTAATTCTGCCTTTCAAGGCATTCTTCTCCTCTTTCGCTTTTTGGAGCTCTTTTGCCATTTGAGTTAGTCTGTTTTTTAAGGTGCTGTTTTCTTCAGTGTATTTTTCATCATTTTTTGGTTCACCTTTAGCAAGTCATTGACTTGTTTTTTCATGGTTTTCTCACATCCTTCTCATTTCTCTTCCCTAGTTTTCCTCTACTTCTCTAACTTGCTTTTCCAAATACTTTTTGAGCTCTTCCATGGCCTGAGACCAGTTCATGTTTTTTTGGAGGCATTTAGTGTAGGCTCTATGACTTTGTTGACTTCTTCTGGCTATATCTTTTGCTCTTCTTTGTCACCAAAGAAAGAATGCAAAATCTGAGACTGAATCTGGGTGCGTTTTCACTGCCTAGCCATATTCCCAACCAACTAATTTGACCCTTGAATTTTTCAGCATGGTATGACTGCTTGTTGACTAAAGATTTCTATGTTCCATGCTTGGGGGGGTGTGCCAGCTCTGCCCCACCAACACTCCTCCTTCCCCAAGACCCCCCAATCCAGACTGAGCTTAGATCTTCAGCAGGCTGTGCACTCCCACTCTGATGTGCCACTTAATTCCTCCCACCAGGTGGGCCTGGGCCTGGAAGCAACTGCAGCTGTACTTCTGTAGCTGCCTCACCTCCACTGCCCCTGGGGTGGTAGCCGAACCATGAACTCTTTCCATTCCCACAGCTTTTCCCACTAACCTTCTCTGTTGTCTTTGGTGTTTGTGGGTTGAGAAGTCTGGTAACTGCTGCAGTTCACTGATTCAGGGCACTAGAATATGCTCCGCCTGGCTCCTTGTCTGGTTGGTCCGTGCTGCTCAGGCTGGGCTCTGCTCCGCTCCGCTCTGCTCTGCTCCCAGCTCTGTGTGGGATAGACCTCACCCAGAGACCATCCAGGCTGTCCTGGGCTGGAGCCCTGTTTTCCTCTGCTCTTTTGTGGGTTCTGTAGTTCTAGAATTGGTTCAGAGCCATTTTTATGGTTTTTGGAGGGACTTGGTGGGCAGCTCACGCTAGTCCCTGCTTTTCAGCTGTCATCTTGCAAATAGACTCGTAAGTGCTGGGTATCTTTTTCAAAAGAGAATTGGTGGATTCTTTCAATTTCTATTTTATCCTCTGGCTCTAAAATATCAGGGCAGTTCTCCTTGATAATTTCTTGAAAGATGATTTGTAGGCTCTTTTCATTCATGGCTTTCTGGTAGTCCAATAATTTTTAAATTATCTCTCTTGGATCTATTTTCCAGGTCAGTGATTTTTCCAATGAGATATTTCACATTGTCTTCCACTTTTTCATTCCTTTGGTTCTGTTTTATAATATCTTGATTTCTCATAAAGTCACTAGCTTCCACTTGCTCCAATCTAATTTTTAAGGTAGAATTTTCTTCAGTGGTCTTTTGGACCTCCTTTTCCATTTGGCTAATTCTGCCTTTCAAGGCATTCTTCTCCTCATTGGCTTTTTGGAGCTTTTTTGCCCTTTGAGTTAGTCTATTTTTTAAGGTGTTGTTTACTTCAGTATTTTTATGTATTTTTTTGGGTCTCCTTTAGTAAGTCATTGACTTGTTTTTAATGGTTTTCTTGCATCACTCTCATTTCCCTTCCCAATTTTTCCTCTACTTCCCTTACTTGATTTTCCAAATCCTTTTTTGAGCTCTTTCATGGCCTGAGACCATTTCATATTTTTCTTGTTGGCTTTTGATGTAGGCTTTTTGACTTTGTTGACTTCTTCTGTCTGTATGTTTTGGTCTTCTTTGTCACCAAAAAAAAAGATTCCAAAGTCTGGGTTTGAATCTGAGACCATTTTCACTGCCTGTTCATGTTCCCAGCGAACTATTTGTTCCTTGAGGTTTTTGTCAGTGTATGACTGCTTGCAGAGTACACAGTACTTTGTCCCAAGCTTGAGGGGCTGTGCTGCTGCTTTTAGAGCTACGTCTACACAGCAAGCTCTGCCACACCAGCACTTCTTCTCCCCCAAGAACCACCAACCAGTATTTCAGCTCTGATCCAGTCAGGGCAAAGCAGGCTCTTCACTCCCCCTCTGATCCACAGCTTAATTCCTCCCACCAGGTGGGCCTGTACCAGAAGCAATTGCAGCTGTAGCTCTGGAAGCAGCCTCAGAGCTGCACCACCTCTGCTGCCCCAAGGCAATGGCCAACCTTGAACTCCTTTTACTCTGTCCCAGCAGCTTTTCCCACTAACCTGCTCTGTTGTCTTTGTCGTTTGTGGGTTGAGAAGTCTGGTAACTGCCGCAGCTCACTGATTCAGGGTGCTACACCTGTTCCACCAGGCTCCTGGTCTGGTTGGTCCTGTCAGCCCATGCTAGGCTCTGCTCTGCTCCGCTCCCAGCTCCATGTGATAGACCCTTCCCAGCTACCATCCAGGCTGTCCTCAGCAGGAGCCCTGCTTCCCTCTGCTATTTTTTGGGCTCTGCAGCTCTAGAATTTATTCAGAGCCATTTTCTATAGGTGTTTGGAAGGGCCTGGGGTAGAGCTTAAGCAAGTCCCTGCTTTGCAGCCCCCATCTTGACTCTGCCTCAACTCTTGATCTGTTTAATATTACATTTGAAAATTTTACTAGGAACCAAAATCAAATTTTCTGAACATATAGTTTACAAATTCCATTCGAAATAACATAATTGTGATGGAAATGTTCTGGAGACAAAAATCAGGAGAATTATATTCAAGTTCTATCTCTATTCTTTACTGGTTGTTTCACATGGAAAAATCAGTTAATGTTTCTGGGCATCAATTTCCTCATCTGAGGGTGACTTTTACTTAGCTCATGAGATTCCAAAGAGGATAAATTGAAGTGATGTATGTGAAAAAAAATGTTTTATTTAACCTTAAGTATAGTGCTAAGTCTAGAGTAGGGATTCAATCTATACCTCTTGTTTTCACTTCCAATTCTTCTCTGATCTCTCAGTCCACAGTAGCAGATCTATGAATGCAAGAAATGAATGCAATTATTTCCATGCTCCAATTAGTGCAAATAATGAATAATTTGGAGTTGTTGAATTATTAGAATTCTCACTGTTTATATCTATTGGGCTAGAACCAATAACCATATATTATATGTTTAAACTCCATTCTCAATTTAAATTTTGGTTTGAATCTAAAGCTCTTTCATAACCTGGCCATTTTCTACCCTTCTAGTCTCCTTACACTTAAATACCTTTCACATAATCTGTAATCCAGTGATATTGGCTTCCTTGCAGTTCCTTGGACATAACACTCTGTTACCTAACTCTAGGAGTTTTCCTGTTTAGGAGTCCTTTCATGCCTGCAATATTTTCCTTCCACATCTATACCTCTTAGTTTCCCTTGGTTCATCCAAGAATCAGCTAAAGTTTCACCTTCTTCAAGAAACCATTCCTAGTCTACCTTAATCTTAAAGCCTTATCTCTAAAGAATTAACCTAAACCATGCAAATGTGTCTAATACAAATGTATCTTATTGTACAAATATAATTGCTTTCATATTGTCTTACCTTGTGAGTTTACTGAGAAGGATTTTTTTATCTATTTACTTATTTATTCATTCATATATCAATTAATTTTTTTCATTCAATGTATTTACTCATGCATCCAAGTATCTGTTCAGTTATTTATTCATCTAGTCATTGGTTTATTCATTCGTCTATCTGTTCACTTATTTTTTTAAATTTCCATTCTTTGTATACCTAGTATTTATCACAGTGCCTAGAACATAGTAGGGTTCTAATAACTGCTAGTTGACTGACAGTATCTCTGATTTCAAATGGGTGTGCTATCTGTGGCTACACCAACCTTTCTGATGACATGCCCAGTGGCAAAGGAAGAGAGAAGAAATTCTCTCTACATACCTCCCACTCCAAAGGAAACTCTCTTTTGGGCACTTGTTAGTAAGGGCAATCAAAGTGGAACATTTTGTTGTCTTTTGTTTGGAGTGCTTCTCAGCTGTAAGGCAATCAAGCATCTTTGATTGAGTCTTGATTTGTTTGTAGGAAGACCCACACCATTTTGTTAGTTAGGTCAGGAAAGGTGTGAAACCCTCAAGAAGTGTGAAGCACTCTGACCCCAAAGAAGTGTATATATACTCTGAGGTTAGCATTTTGTTTGGTGCTCACTCATTGGAAGATGTTGGTGTGGAAACTCTGGGTAGCCATTAAGGTGCCCCATCCACCCCCACTGGCTTTGAAAACCCAGATGTTGGTGCTTCTCTGGTAACTGTGTATTGAGATTTGGTTAGACAGAAATGTTGATCTGTTTATGCTATCTCTGTTTATAATTTCTGTTTGTATTTGCTCTGAAATTCAGGGTGCTGGCTTTTCCCCTTGAACTAAGTGAATGGTATATGTATGATTAATTAAAGTGAGATTGTTAACCTCTTAAAGTTGCTTTCCTTAGAAAAGCAGATCAAAGGACCTGTGCTAGCAGCTGTTGTGTGTGCTCTTGTTGTTGGTTTTGTGTTGGTCTTTCAGCCCAGCAACAGTTGCTACCAACATTGTTGTTACATTGTTCCAGCTCTTAAACTGGAATGGTCTGTACTAGAACTCTGCTATCACTTGACTGGTTCACTGTATGACTGGTCCAGTACTTGACTATAACTTTTATATATAGGCTGAAGGGAATATCTGATTCTGCCACTCACAAAATGCATCTTATATGGCATCATCTGTCTTTAACCAATGATCAAAACACTATCAGTGTGGGTAATAGATCAAAGACTTATTCATACCTGATTTACAATTTTATTGATTAATTTATTTTACATGTGTGGGCTTTCTGGGATTATATTAATTTTATGTGGTGTATCTCTACCCTCATACAATCACTTCTCTCTTCCCTAAAGACTATCGTTACTTTTGTATTTCCACATCTACACTTAAAAAAATTAGCAACATTTATTTTCCTCCCCTCTTTTTAAATTCTTAGGCAGCAGTGCTCATTACTCAGTACCTCTGAGAGCACTTGATAGCACCCAGGATAATTAGATTGCTGACTGCTAAGAAAGAATAGTACCTTAGCCGTGATGAAATTTCTAGACATCTATATAGTCATACAATGTCTGAACTGGGCCATAAGGTACAATGACATATGCTTGATGGGCTTCCTCCGGGCCTTTCAGACACATTTCCCACCCTAGTATCGTTTCCCTCTCTCACACTCCAATCTTGCCTATTACTACAGTACCTCATTACACTGACAAGTGGGCTATGTTGGCTCTTACATGAAACTGAGGGAGAATAGGGTTAGCCTCATTTTCCTTAAACTGAAAGGTCCCATGGGATCATGCTTAGAGAAAGAGAGATTTATGAATGATAAGAATAATTCAGAAGCAGCCTAGCATGGGGGATAGAGAGCCAGCCTTGGAGTCAGGATAAATTGGGTTTCACTCTTACTTCTGACACACTGACTATATGACTCTGAGCAAATTATTTAAGCCTGCAGTTGCTCAGGCAATGTCCTAAGATTATAATTTGAAGAGAAATTTCTAATCCGTGTTGGTAGAGGAGGATCATACAAGATTTCCTATCCCAATGAAATCTGAGGTAACATTAAAAATATAAACAAAACAACAAAAAAGAAACTCACATTTCTCTAGTCCTCTAAAGAAAACAAAGCATTTTCTTCACAATAACTCCATGAGATAAGTAGTGCAAAAATTTACTTCCATTTTTCCATTGAAGAAACTGAGGCTTAGAGGGTTGAAATAATTTTATCACAAGTGACTCTAGAAGTAGTAGCTTTGGGATTCCAATATGTAACTTCTGACTGAAAATCTAGTGTGATATTTTTACAATAACAGCCTGTCTCAATTAATATTTAAGAGTCTTAAATATTTAGTTATCCTCATGTATGGGCTCAGCTGAATTTTCAGAAGCAAAGGTTTTTGGTCACTCAGCTACGCCAAAGCTATCTATCTTTTCAGCTCTATATAATTAAAAACTGAGAAGGCAAACTGATATCTATGTCATTGTTAAAATTAAAAAAAATTATAATGGTAACTCTACACCCTCCTCTAGGAGAGATAAGAGGGGAAAAATGATCTCTATCTGCCCATGCTCAACAGTTGATTTTGCAGCATTCGTTATGCTAGTATATGTATGGTATTAGGTAGGCTTCTACATTCTGAATCACATCTGTCCTTTTGTTGTCCTTATGTATCAGAATAAGTTAAAGCTTCTAAAATTAATTCTTTAGAGCTCTTGCTTTGTATAGCATCTCTTATCTTAAATCATAAAATTATAGGTTGCGAAGGTACCATGGAAGTGATTTTGCCCTTCTCCCCAATTTCCGAACCCCCTCTGAGTGTCCTCTAAGAGTGACAGTGTAGTGAATTCTTTGTGCCATGATACGTGTAGTATCTGAGAGTCTGAAATAATTTAATACACTGCATTCACATATGACAAAAAAATTGTTGAAAGACAGAAAGAGGGAGAAAAGTTTTGCAGCCACTGGATGGAATTGCTTGGGACAGTAAGAGATTAAGTGACTTGCCCAGGATTCACCAATCAGCATATAAATCATAGGAAGGATTTTAACCCAGATCTTTCTGACTCTGCTGCTTTCCCATGTATTAGATCATACAACCTTTCTAAATGACAGTACAGGAAGACCATGTAAGTAGAATAATGGATGATATTTTGTTGATTCACTGGATTGAAGGGAAGAATGGATTAGGCAACTGAAGCATAACCAGATTTCAAGGTTTTGAGCACTACTTTTTTCCTGGTCCATAGCTATTATGTAGAGAACTTCCAGTGATCAAATTCCCTTTAGTAATGGAGATCAGCATCTACTCTGAAAAAGTTGTATTTCTTACTTCCTACTCAAGTAGAAACACTTTCTTTGAATTCCAAAATTCCATTGTATTTAACAGTCCTTTAGATTGTCTTGCACTTTTTAAACTGTTTAGTGTATCAGGTACTAAAAGATTAAAAGACTCATTCTGAATCATATATCTAGTATGTAGCAGAGATGGGAACAGAACTCAGGTCTTCCTGTCTGTGAGGAGTGATGATTCTTCATGCAAGAATGCAAAGCAAGAAAGTAAGGATCTCTGAGCATATACCAAATTTGTCCATCTCTGATTTTGTTTACACAGTTCCCTATGCTTACAGTGAAAACAAGTATCAGAAGATCTCTGAATATGTTTTATACAAAAAAAAAACTGGAACCAGATTTTTTCTCCCCTACCATACCTCATACCTGAGGAGATGGCAGAATTTTGATGGCTTATATCCTACTGTTGATGATACCACAATCCAACATTGTCAGAGGACAGTGAATCAAAGGACCAAGAAAATCACTCACTTGAGATAAAGTGCCTGTTGAATTTATAAAACTGGAAAGTTTTATTTTCTACGCTAATGTCAGGATTTTGTACAGTTTCTGAAAGGGCACTATATTATACAGTCAAGTCCAAGAAATTACTACCTTTCTTTAAAGTCAAACTTAGGTAATGAGCATTTATTAAATACTATGAGACAGGCTCTGTACAAAGAAAGACAAAAACATGATCCTTTGGCTCAAGGTTTTTACATTATAATAGTATAGACAACATTTATAAAACTAAATAAACTAAGATATATACAGAGTAGATGGAGACACTTTGAGAGAAGAAGGCATTGATAACTAGAGGGCCAGAAAAGGTCTCCTGAAGTAGGAGGCATTTGAGCTGAGAGTTAGAGAAATTGAAAGATGGAAGTTAGGAGGTAGAGTATTTCAGGCATGGAGTGGGGAGGGGAAGGATAGTTAATGTTAAGACACATAGATTGGACTCATTTACCAAGAGTTTGCTCTTCTACCTTCCTTAATCTCCCTTCATAGAGACATCTTCCCTCACTCCTCCCCCTTCACCCCTGGAATACAAGAAGAGGAATACTTCTTACTTGACAGGTTACCTCTTCCTACATGCACCTTTGATCTCATAACATCTGTTTTAGTAATTAGGGTGGGACGATGTTTTTTACTATTTTCTCTTTTGGAATTCTGAGGTATTCAAGTACCTTTGATGAGTTTTGCTTTTCAGATGTAAGGACAAGCAACATAGAATTTTTGTTGTCTTTGTTTTGGAGTGCTTCTCAGCACTAAGAAAACTGTGATTGAATCTGGACTCTTTGATGACCGTCTTATGTCAAGGGAAGACCTAGTTTTACATGGGTTTGAGTCGCATAGTTTTGATGCCCTCTGACTCTGAGCAAGAGTTTACCTTACAAGAAGGCCTGAGTCATATGAGTTTGAGTCACATGATTGTGACATTCTTCGACCCTGAAGAAGTGTATATAAACTCGGAGGTTAGTGTTTTGCCTTTGGGGACACACTCGTTGAAAGAGTGTTTGTGAGGAGACTCTGGGTAGCCATTTAAGGAGTGCCCTACCCTGGGCTTTGAAAACCCAGATGTTGGTGCTTCTCTCTGGTAACTATGTATGTATTGTGATTTGGTCAGACAAATAAAAGCCTGTCTGCTGGTTTGTGTCATTTGCGTTGTTTATATAATTTCTCCTTGTAATTTTGTTTGTATTGTCTCTGAAGTTCAGGGTTCTGGCTTTTCCCCCTGAACTGAGTGAATGGTTTATGTACGGTTAATTAAGGTAAGATTGTTAACCCCTTAAGGTTGCTTTCCTCAGAAAAGCAGATGAAAGCACCTGTGCTAGCAGCCCTTCTGTGTACTGTTGTTGGTCTTTCACCCCCACAACAAATGCTAGCAACATTGTTGTTATACCATCCCATATTTTCCAGCAGTTCATAGGAGCTTGCATGTTATTTCTCCTATTAGATTATATTTTTCCTTTTTTTAAAATTTTAAGCGCATGTGTGTGTGTGTGTGTGTGTGTGTGTGTGTGTGTGATATATAACACTGTGCCTGGCACCTAGCAAGTGCTCAATATATGTTTGTAGCCTGTCTGCCTGATTGACTAGACTGGCTACTCGGTGGTGAACTCTGTAGAAACAAAAGAAAAAATACAAAGTGACCTTCAGTTCTATGTAGCTCCTTGCTAAAGAGAAGTAGAGTTTGCAAAGGAGTTTTATGATGGTTTAAATGTATTATTTGCTTTTTAAAAGACCACTTAGGATCTTTCCTGACATTTACCCCCAAATAACAAAAAGAGAGAGAGAGATATTTTCCTTCCTAAGACAACTTAGGAGGTCTGTAAGAGAGCTCTACAACACCAGGGTGGGCTCAGGTTTCTAGCTGAGCAAAAGCCAGTGGGCCTTGGAGGCAGTTGTGATAGCAGCTGCAGCTGCATCACCAACTTCAGGAGCTCTAAAGCCAGAGACAATAGAGGGGTAATAACTATTCAGAAAGAGATTACAAGGGATCCTTTGCTGGCACTGGGTGAAGCAGCACTGACTGACAACTCTATTGACCATAAGTGGTTCTGGGTCACAGCTCCAGGAAGGAGAGAAGCACTGGTGATTGGTCACAAGGGAACAGAGGTTCTTGTTACAATTCTGGGGTTAAGAGCATGCTGGCACTTACAGCTGCAGGATAGCAAGAGATCTGGTCATAGTTCCATGGCCAAGACAAGCACTAGTACTTGGCCCTGCAGGAGAACAGGAGCCCATTATGGGTAAAGACCAGAGTACAGCACAGGAGAGCAGTGAAGACACCTCTCCCAGAATAATACCACCTTGGAAGCACTGAAAACTTACAGATCCAAAGAACTAGCTCTGAAAACAACAGCACAAAATACCTAAAGTTTACCATTGTGCTTCTCTACCCTAAGGTGAGCAGAGACCAAATTCAAAGTGAAGAAGTAAGCTGTGAAAATAAGTAAACAAAACAAGAAAAAAAGAACTTGACCATAAAAAGCTAAAATTCTGGCAGTTAAGACCAAGACATAAACATAGGAAAGGAAAATGATGTGAAAATAACTACGAGGAAAGCCTCGAAGAAAAATCCTAATCAGAGGAAGTCCTCTAAGAATTCCTGAAAGAATTAAAAAAGAGAGATGAGTAGTGGAGGGAAAATTAGCAAAAGAAATGAGAGTGTCACAAAAAACATGAAAATAGAATAAATAGGTTGATAAAAGAGGAGCAATGAAAACACAGAATAAAATAACACCTTATAAAACAGAATTGGACTAATGGTAAAAGAAGCACGCAAATTTGCTGAAGAAAAGAACTCCTTAAGGGGCAGCTAGGTGGTTCAGTGAGTACAGCACCTGCCCTTGAGTCAGGAGGACCTGAGTTCAAATGTGGCCTCAGACATTTGACACACTTACTAGCTGTGTGACTTGGCAAGTCACTTAACCCCAATTGCCCTGCCTTCCCCCTCCAGAAAAAGAACTCCTTAAAAAGAAGAATTTTATAAAATAGAAAAGGAGGTGCAAAGGCTCACAGAAAAAAAGAATTCCTTAAAAATTAGAATTGGGTAAGTATAAGCTAATGACTCTCTGAGAATTCAAAAAAAATAAAATAAGGTCAAAACAATGAAATAAATAGTACAAAATGAAAAACATCTCATTTGGAAAACAACTGACTTGGAAAAAATATCAAGGAGAAATAATTTTAAAAATATTGGGGTGCCTGAATGCCATGGGAAAAAAGAGCCTAGAAATCATATTTCAATAAATTTTAACTGCCCCAATATTTTAGATCCAGAGTTAAATGGAAATTGAAGGAATCCACCAATTACCTCATGAAAGAGACCCCAAAAGGAAAATTCCCAGGAATGATATGACAAATTTCAGAGCTCCCAGGTCAAGGAGAAAAGATTACAAGCAGCCAAAAAAAAACAATTAAAATATCATGGAGCTATAGTCAGGATCACACAAGCATTAGCCATTTCCACATTAAAGGAACAGAGGTATTGGAATTTATTTCATAAATCAAAGGAGTGAAGATTACAACCAAGAATAACCTACCCAGCAAAACTAAATCCTTTAAAGAAAAACAATGGATATTTAATTAGAGGACTTTCAGGTATTTCTGATGAAAAGGTGAGATTAGAATAGACCATTTGATATTCAAAGATCAGACTCAAGAGAAGCATAAAAACATACACCTGGAAGTTTAAAAGTTAGTGACTTAATAAAGTTAAACAATTTTTGATCTCTATAGTAACTCCTAAGAACTTTACTATTCTTAGGGCAGTCAGAAGGAGTTCACATAGATGGGGGCATATGTGTAAGTTGATCATCTTGGGATGAGCCCCCCCACCCAAAAAAAGTAAGGGTGAGAAAGAGGAATGAACTGAGAAAGGGGAAAGGAAAAGTAGAATGGGAAAAATTTACTCACATAAGACAGGTGCAAAAGGAAGAGCTTTTATAGCAGAGGGGAAAATGGGGGGTGATCTATGCTTGAACTTTACTCATTCAAATTGATTGAAAGAGAAAAGTATATGTATATGTATGTATGTATGTATATATACACATCAACACATGTATTTATTTGCATTTATATGCAACACATGCATGCATATATACATATACACATATATGTGTAATATATATATAATGTATATATATATATATCTATATATAAAATCTTCCAATATCTAAATAGGAGGGGAAGGGCATAAGAGAGACTGGTTTAAGGGAGTTGGTGGTTAGAAGCAAAACAGGCATTTCAGGAAGGACAGGATAAAAAGAGAGAGAGAAGGACAGACAGAAGAAAATTTGGGGGAAAGAAATGAAGAGTTAATAATTATTACTCTGAATGTGAATTTGAATGGGATGAACTAATCCATAAAATGGAAGTAGATAACTGAATGGATTAGAATCCAGAATGCAACAACGTATTACGTACAAGAGACATACTTGAAACAGAAACACACAGAGAGTTAAAATAAAGGTCTGGATCAGAATCTATTATGCTTCATTGGAAGCAAAAATAAAAGGCAGCAGTAACAATCATAATCTCAGAGAAAGCAAAAGCAAAATAGACCTAATTAAAAGAGATAAGCAGGGAAAATACCTTTTGATAAAAGGTACCATGGACAATGAAGTAAAACAAAAATAAAGCAAGTTTTTCTAATAAAGGCCTGATTTCTCAAATACATAGGGAATGGAATCAAAAGTATAAAAATAAGATATCCTCAACTAATAAATCATCAAAGGATACGAACAGGCAGTTTTTAGAAAAAGAAAACAAAGCTATCTAGTCACATGAAAAAATGCTCTAAATAACTTTTTGTTAGAGAAATGCAAATTATAACAACTCTGAGTTACCACCGCATACCTATCAGAAATGACAAATGCTGGAGGAGATGAGAGAAAATAAATAAATTAAGGAATTGTTGGTGGAATAGTTAACTGCTCCTACCATTCTGGTGACCAATGTGGAACAATTCCAAAAGGCTATAGAAAGGTGCATGCTATTTGATCCACAAGTACCACTAGTAGGTCTCCACCTTAAAAGGATCAAAGAAAAGGAAAAGGACCTACACGTACAATAATAGTCATAGTATTTCTTTTTGTGATAGCAAAGAATTGCAAATTGAAGGGATGCCCATCAATTGGGGAATGGATGAACAACTTATGGCCTATGATTATGGTGACTTACTATTGTACTATAAGAAATGATAATGGGAATGGTTTCAGAAAAATCATGGCAAGATCTATGTGAACTGCAACAAAGCAAAGTGAGAAAAATCAGGAAATCATGGTGCTTAAGTTTAGTAATATCATAATCAATTTTGAAAGACTTGGCTACTCAGATCAATACAATAATCCAACACAATTCCAAAGGATATGTGATGAAAAAAAGTTCTATCCACCTACAGAGAGAGAACTGAAGAACTCTGAGTGCAAATTGAAATATAATTTTTTTTCCTTTGTTTTACAATATGGCTAATATGGAAACATATTTTGCCCATTGCCTTTTCAGTGGATGGGAGAGAATCTTGAACTCAAAATTTAAAAAGTAAACAATATTAACAATAAACAATAGTAATAATAAAATTAAAGACCACTAAATAATCATTACCTTTCACATGTAAAGTTATTGTCCAGTGACCAGTAGCTGAATGTATACTAGGAAGGTCAAATTTTATCAATCTCGACATGTTTGCTTTAAATAAAACCAAAAGATAAAAGAAAGTTGCAGTTAAATGAAAGGATAGCTCAGGCTTAGATGAGGCGAAGAAAAGGCTTTTTGGAGTTAGGTTTAGCACACATCCAAAAGCAATAAGAATTATCATTAAATGGGACACCTGACCATCTTATATTGCAGTGCTTATGATAAGCATTTGCAAAAAGACCACCAGGAAGATAATTGCAGCTTAGAAACCAACATCTGTTGTGGAGGATGAGGAGGCAAGGAAAATCTACAAAGAACAGCTGTTGGTACACAGTCAAACCACTGACTTGTTAGAGCAAAATTTTTTTATATCAATTCTAAATGAGAACAAAAAAGAGGAGGTATGATGTACTAAGAGAACTAATAATAGCTAACAATGATAACAATAATTTGGATTTATGTTGTTCTTTTTAAAGTCTCAAAACCTTTAACATATTTTATCTGGTCTGATCCTCATAATCTTATGAGTTGCACTCTTTTAACAGTCAAGCTACCAGAAAAAAGTAATGCTCAAGAGTGGTCTCTCCTTTCTCACCTCTCACTGTCTTTTAAAACTGTATTTCATTATGAACTTAAAACATTAATATTTCAGTACACAAAGAACAAAAATGGATCATATATGTAATAGTGAACTTGTCCCTTTTTTCTTGAATGTTTATTAAATTTAATATTATAGCAATAAAAGTGTTCCATTTTATCCTATTCTGAACTTCTTTTTATTTTCTTTTGAGTATTTTAAAAATTTTATTTACACTTTTCTCTCTCTTTTTTGCATCTCTATCACTATCCTCTATCTTTTCCCATTGTTTCCTCCCACCCACCCCCCAAAAATATACCTGAGCACCTAACACTATGCTCTATTTATGGTAGGCATTTAATCAATTTCAATTGAGCCAGGAAGGAAGGAAGGAAGGAAGGAAGAAAGAAAGGAAGAAACAAAGGAAGGAAGGAATATTAAATAACAATATAAATTATATAATAATAGCTTATTGTTATCAATATCATAATTATCATTATGATAATTGTTATCTTAATTTTGTATCTCTGTGTTAGTTTATTCTCAAAGTGAAGAAGGTAGAATAGATACATTCTAAATTAATTTTCTGTTCTAACTTCTGTTCAGGTGTTCTATCAAATAATCCATGCTGAATTTTAAGCAGAGATTCTACAAATTGTATACATATCAATATGCAAATCTAAACTTTTTGAAACTTTATATGAATTAAGTATGTAGATTCTCAAAACAATTTGCATTTTTTTCTTTATTAATAGAAGCTTTATTTACTTAGTCTTGATATCTAGGTTAAACAGAACTCACCTAACAAACCTTAGTGTTGTCAAAGTTAAGGTAAAGGAGGAAGGAAGGAAGAAAAGAAGGACATAAGGAAGAAAAGAAAGAAGGAAATGAGAAAGGGAGGAAAGGAGGGAGGAAAGAAAAAGAACATAGAACTGGAATTATGGAGATTTAACTTATAGTTCCAACATGACTGAGTTTCCAAATCTAGCCTCAAACACGAATTATAGGACACTGAACAAGTCTGACTCAGCTTCCTTACCTATAAAATGGGGATCATAATAGCATCTACCTGTCAGGGTTATTATGAAGAGAAACTGAGATAATATTAATAAAGTGCTTCACAAACATCACAACACACTACAAATGCTATAATAGCTTATTATAATTATTTCAACTTAGTATCTCTGGGTCAGTTTGTCTTCAAAATGAGAAAGGTAGAATAGGTATTCTCAAAAATGGCTTTCTGTTCTAACTCCTCATCAGCAAATAATCCATGCCGGATATTAAGCAGAGATTCTACAAATCACATATGTTTTTGACATGCAAATCTTAGCTTTTTGATACTATATGTGAATTAAGTACTTAGATTTTCCAAATAAATTACATTGATTCGATTTTTTCTTATTAGCAGAAGATTTATCCACTTAGTCTTGATATCAAGGTTAAACAGTACTCATCTGACACTTAAACCTTAGTGTTGCCAGGGTTAAATGCAACATATGCTCCATTCTTGGTTTACAATTACACTTCTAAGAATTTGCATTATCTCATGTAATGTGACTCCCATATATACTGAAAAGGAAAAAAAATCTTTAAAATATAACAATTTTTGTAAGGCTCCAAGTGCAATTAAATGAGTATCTGATTTGCATGCTCAACCTGAAGAGTGAAACCCTGGAAAAATGAGCTGTAATTGTTTTGGGAAACGTTCCAGAGACACCAGAAGCACATTTGCAATAAATTATTATGACTTCCTTTTCCTTGTTGCTTCTTTATATATTGTAATTACACTATTGATTACCACTGAAAGATTAGTCCATGACTAAGTGAACATAACCTGCTTTGACTGGTTAAATCAGCAAACAAGAACATATTATTGATTCCTAACATTTTGTACCAATTAGTAACTAGAAAATACTCTTCCCACAACACAGGCATCCACACACAAATCACTAGGCACATCTCTGCATGTTTGGGATTTATGAGTGTTGAATCCTCGTGTTTAACGTCATCTCACCTAACAGCCAGAATATTTCAGGGGGTATATTGACCACCTTGGTGACATTCTGTTTCTTTTGTTGGCTGATGAATTTGGTCTTTAGAAAACAAGATCTATAGAAAGCCTGAAATGCTTTCAAGGTAGAGACACAAATCTTTCATCAATATCATGAAAACTTGTAGCTTTAACGGAGCTTCTCAAACCTTAGAATCACATGTCTGCATTTCTTCATTCAATTTAATTCAATTCAATAAACAGTTATTAAGGCCTTACTTTGTGCCAGGCACTGTGCTCCCTTTCTCCTTGTAAATAAACATTTACATAAATGCCCAAATTTAAAGAGTAACAGTGAAATTTAGAAAATGCTAGAAATATGAGCTAGTTGGTTTCTGGGTGAAGAACACTACAGAATACACCTGGTGTTTATATTTTCAGATGGATAAAGTAATCATCTATCAATGTCTTTGGTGTCTTTGCCAACCTGAAGATAGAACTTGAAGACTTCAGCTGTTTAAATGCTGTTTCTCTTTATTCACACACATTAACTCCTCTAAGGGTCTAATAAGACAATGGAGCATTTACTTAGTACGCTGAATCTTTGGTAGGAAGACTTTCATTTAGTATGGAATTATGTAGAAAAAGGTAAACCACTGGCATGTTACTGTTCCAGTTTATTTAACCACATAATCAAAGTAGTTGTGGGAATGGTTTGATGCTCACAAGATTTTTAGATGCTCTCCTTAGATTTTAATACCACCTTCCATTAAAGCAAATTTAAATTAATTTACCTAACTTTAGAACTAGAGTCCATGTAACACTTTCCTGGGCGGGGGGAAATCTGGATTAGGACCCCTCCTGGCATAATGCAGAGAGCCTGTAAGAAGGGCTAAATCCTGTGTACTTTGATTTGTATCAGTTCAGGGGGAGGCTTAATAAGCTTACTTTGGGAAGGTGTGTTATGGAGGGGCACCCTTTTACCTTTTCTCTTCATAGCATGCAGAAATATTTTTTGACCATTTCTTGTCAACTTGTTGTGTAGTGATGAAAAAACATTTAATTACTACTGAACCAGAATTGAATATGCAGCCAATAGGCATAAACAGGTGAAATTAACTGATTTTTGTCCTGGTAGCAAACGAGAGGGAACAACTCCTGTAAGTTTCTGGGTAGGGAGAGAGGTAGCCACAACTGAGGCTGCCTTACTTTCTGACCTGATCCATGATACAGCCATGAACAAATAATGCCCATGTTTCTTACTTTGGTTGTGTCTATTCTTTTCTGATCTTAGATGAATAAGTATCAGAGACAGAATGGATCAAATTATAGCCTTGTGTGCCTTGAAAGGTAGGAAGGTCTATCAGAGGTCCAGTAGTGGGAGTCCATAACAAAACCTGTTGGTAACAGGTTTTTCCCTAGGGCAATTCTTCAATAAGCTTGATTGCTGCACACTTATCACTACCTTTCTCTCTACACAGAAACTTATACAGATTCTTCTTCCTTACTTGCCACGAGATTTTTTTCTGTTCATAGTTTTTGTATGCATACTTGGCTTGATTATTCATCACTATACAGATTCAGAGAATACCTGCAGTATAGGACTTGCCACTCCATCTCATAATTCAGGAAGCAGGCTCATCAAGCTTCCCTCTGGGTGCTTGGTAGTGTATATTGAGCATGCTCTGATAACTTGAACTCTTTGGGCCAATTCCCTCTATTACACTGGAGTTGGATTGTCAATTTCCTTCTTTTGTATACCGGGTGCAGCAATATTCCTTTAGGACATCAAAGAGCCTTCAGATAAATGATGCTGGAGAAAAAGATGTAAATTGCTCCAGATTTGTTTTATTGTTAAAGATTTTTGGAAATTTAGCTGAATATTATTATGAGTAACTTCAAATACTTTTAAATCAGAGACTTTTAATTTATGATACTCATAATATTATCCAAATGATTATAGCTTTAATTAATTTTTAAAAAATAGGATTCAATCAGGAGTTTTTTAAAAAAATAAAGTAAATCCTAAGGAAACCTCTTAAGGACTCCTAAGTGTGGAATTGCTAAAGAGCCATGAGACTTTTATTTTTACTTTTTTGTGTTTTGACACCATAATGGCTTCAGAAGTCATTACTATAAGGGTGGGGATTCAGAGACAAAAACTCAGACAACTTTCACAAATGCAGGCACCTATTTGTTACATCTCATTTAGTTAACATGGTGAATCAGAAATCAGGGACTGGAAATTATCCAATATACAGTGCTGGACCTCAGGATGTCTAATATCTTCAAGGTCTTTCAATAAGTATAGGGTTTGTAGGAACCCTTTTCAGAACTGCAGAAATCAGGTCAGTGGGTTAGAGGAATAATTAGATACCTCTGTATGGGAATCAGTAAATGTCTGTTAGAGGGAAGTTTCAAGGAGGGTTATAAAGGCTATGGAGAAAAAAGGAAATCCAGAAATAGTTCCCAGTGAGCTCCCTCCCTTCCCTCCAACTCACCATGGGCAGGTAGTTTACCTATTAACTTTTTTGGGAAAAATGTTATTGCATATAAATATACATTTTTCAAGCTACAAGTGGGATAGTAGAAATAAATTGTTGGCATTAGATAACTGGGTGCAATATCATAGTGTCATAGGCCAAGAAAAATAGCAAATAACACTATGTTGGTAGAACCTGCCCCCAAAGAACCAGCTTTTGAATTTATAATGAGGAGGTGGAAACCTTTCTTGCCTCCTGTGGCCTATTGCCTAGAGGTTTGAGAGAGAGATGGGTCTCAACTTGTCCCACGCTGGGGAGCAAATCAACCCCTGGTGCATTTCCATCAGTTGTCAGAAGCAGCTAGATATTTTTTGCAGGGCCAGGCAGGAAATTAGGCTATTAAATTACAGCTTTTCTCTCAGAGCCCCTGTCATTCTGCTCTCCTTTCCTACAGATGTTCTATCAAAGCAAGTCATTGTAACCATTTATCTTGCCAAACTTAAAATACCTTCTCCAGAACTAATTTTTCCCCTCAGTACTTGAGGTCTTTGTACTCTCTGTCTTGCTTCCCTGATCTTGTATGGATCTAAGATTAATTTGCACTAGCTAGGGGTTCAACGACAAAATCAATTTCAATTGGGTCAGATGGGGTCACTCTGGGCTCAGTAGTGTGAGGAGAGAAATAGATTATTATCATTCTGGGAACACAGTGCTAAGGTTCAGCATAAGGAAAGGGGTGGGGGTTGAAAAGAAAGGGAAGAAGAAAAGAAATGCACATAAACTAGATTTAAAATATTTTTGTAACTATCCAAACCAGAAATAGTTGTGGTGTTTTCTCCAACACACTACTAGCAAGGACTGTATAATAAAATGATGCTTTCTATTTCCAGAAGAAAGAAAGAAAAAAAAGTAAATACATGTGAGGGGCAGTCTGATCAGTAGAATTTCACAGGAAAAAAATGTGGCAGTCACACTGGCATAGCAATACCTTTGATAGATCTTTTTATATCCTTAGCACGTAGCAGGTGTAAGTTAAACATCATTCCCTGCTTTTCTAGGCATTTTGTGTGCCAGAACACATAAAGCCAGTTAGACTGGGGCTTAAAGATATATCACTGTAAAAATTAGTTTCTGTTTCCAGAATGCAAATGTGTTGTAAGAAAATTTCACAGTCCAGGAAGAAAATAAAAATAATGTATATATGATAATAATTTTTAAAGCATATATTTTGCTTTTTCCCTCTATCACCCACTGTCCCCTACCAGATCTATGATTTCATTGGCATAATGAACCACTGGTCATAGATTGAATGATGACAGCGACCTTTGAGGTCTCCTGTAGACCAACCCTACCAGCTGACAATTGAAGAAATTGAGACTGAGATAACTTGAGTGACTTACCTAACATCACACAGGTAGTAAGTGCCAAAGGCAAGATTTGTGTCTTCTGATACCAAATCCAGTATTCTTTCCACTGTTCCACATTTGGAAAGTCCTTTGCCTGATTCAGACTAGCAATGCCTATCATTTACAGTGTTAGTGAGTTTCCAAGGGGGTACTAAGATATTAAATATCTTTTCTCTAATGCATAGAGACTTGAACACAAGAATTCCTAACACCAATACTGGTCCTCTCTATGCTATGCCAGATTACTTTAAGCGAAAACAAATAAGCAAACAAAAAAGTACTGATCAGCCAACAAAAAGGCTAAAATTCATTCACACTTTTCTCTTTTTCTCCTCTAGAGTGATCCACATTTGTAATGTTCCCTGACCATTTAATTGGCATAAATATTTATCACATATTAACACAAACATACCTGCAGGTGAAATTTCTCCTTGACATCTTCTGGCCTTTGTTGTTAAAAATAATTAATAGAAATAATCATTTCAGTAACAGATGTTTCACTAGGCATTTACAGAACATATAGGCAAGGAACAATATTGGAAAAGATGGCCTCCTGAACAAATGTAAGGCCATGCCCTCATTTGAGCTGAATGAATTGAAAAGGATCACACAGTTTAGATTTAAGTACTTATGTAATACAAACAGGGTCCTGTTTAAGTTGAAATCAGTTTATCACCATAGATGAAGCCACTCACATTTGAAAGACATTTCTAATTATGTAAAAACGTAAGGAGAGAAGACCTCTATAAGCATCAAATAAGGAGGGGGAACTGTCAGGAAAAGGTCAGATTTCAATATGCAAGAATTGACTTGTACTTTTCTTTCACAAAAGGAAAAACCTATTTGACTTATAGGACTTAGTACTGATCAGAAAACCAAAAGAACTAAACAAAACCAAATCAAACCAAACCAAAAAAAAATCATTTTAATTTAGAAGCCAAATGTGCAAAATTTTCAATCTCAGTATACACATCTTGTCATTCTAGTCACCTTACAAACATATTCTTATTAGCCAAAGTTAGCTGGATAAAAACCAGAAGAGGGATTAGAATAAATGGTAAAATTTTCAACTGGCTATTGGTGGTAATTTAAAAACATTCAATAAACTAATCCATAGTAAGACCAATCCAGTTACCTCTATAAATGAAATATCATACATTATCACTATAGTGACTAGAGGTCCTCCTCGAGCAGTTCTGATTTGAAGAACAGAAGGAATTTTTAAATTAGACTAAGCAAAAATAATAGACTTTTGGAGTAGAGAATATTACAATAGTAATTATTGAATAATTTGTGGATTAATTTAAATGTTAAAGAGAAGGTATACATGTAGAAAAGAAAGATGATGATAAAAGTCAGCATGGCTACCACCAGGAGAAGTCATTCCAGATTGTCCTAATTTCTTTATTTCCCATTCTCTTTTGTTTTCTTTCTCTTTTTGGAGAAGATATTAGACCGGCAGATCAGGAAAAAATGAATATATGACTCACTCAATTTCCAGAAACCATTTGGTCCTCATTCTATCTCTGTTGACAATATGGAGAAATGGGGACTAAATAATAGTACAGATAGGTGAATTCTTCAATATTTGAATGTCTGGACCCACAGAATAGTCACTAGTGCCTCAAATTCAGCTTAGAAGGATGTGGTATGCCCCAGGGAATAGTCACTGATCCTATGATATTGATTTTTTTTTCAAAGAGTTGGAAAAATGTTTGAATAACATGTTTCTCAAATTGGTGGATAAAGCCAATTTGGAAGAGTTATCTAACATTTTTTGTGATAGTCAGGATCCAATTAACATTTCAACACAATAGAGTGTTGGACTATTTTTTAAAATGGGATGGAATATGGATAGATGTAATTTCTTACACTTGGACTCAGAAATTAACTTCATCAGTTTAAGAAGGGAGAGAATAGATAAACAAGAATTTGAATACTCTCTGGGGTTTTTGTTGAAGTGCAAACTCAATATGAATCAACAGTGTGAAATGAATAAATGAATGAATGAAAAAGTTTTTCTAAGCACTGTTCTAAGTGTAGTGGATAGGAAAAGAAAACATGAAATGGTCTCTGCTCTTAGGGAGCTCATTCTAATTGTAGGAGTATGATACAGTAGTCAAATGGGTTGATGTGATCTTAGGTTGCCTTAGTTGAACTGCAGTATGTATGGCTAGAGAGGTGATAGCTCTGTTGTATTCAACTTTGATCACAACACATTTAGAGTATTTTGTAATATTGGGCACTGCATTTTATTAATTAGAGAGGGTCTAGATGAGAAAGGCAAAGAGAATCATATTTAGCTATTCATTTGATATCATGACTTATAAAAATCTATTGAATGAACTGAGGATGTTTAACCCAAAGAGGACTATCATTGAGCAAGGTAAGATAGCTTTCGTCAAATAAATGAAGAGTTGTCATGAGGAAGAATGATTAGACGTGATTGTCTTGGACCCCAAAAGCCAAAAAACAGAAGCAAAGTTTGGAAGTTATATATAGTCAGATTTAAGTTCAATATAGGTATAATTCCACTTCTGTCCACACCTGGTGTGTTTTTCTTTTTTCTGAGAGATAGTCCTAGAAAAATTAACAGTGTTTATGAAGAAGGAGATGTGACTTTTAAGAGGCTGAGAGACTTACGAGCTTCTGAACTTGCAAGACAAGCTAACCTCCAACATTTCACTTTACTCAAGGGAAGATCTCCTGCCTGCCATTAAAGAGTTTGCATTCCTCCCTTTGCCCCCTCCCAATCTCCTCTCTCCTCCAAAATATTAATTCACTCCCTTTACCACTTATGCAGGTATGCACCAAATTCTCTCATTTAATCAGAGGTCCCATCTCTTCCAACTATAGGCAGCACTAAGTGTCACAGTACTTTCCAAAGGGGAAAAAACATCCCAAGCTTGTGTAGTGTAGGATTACATAGGGGAAAGCTCTCCTAAAGACTAGAGCTATTCTAAATTGGAATAAGCTATATCAGTAGGTATAGATAAACTAGAGATCTTTAAGCAGAATTTGAATGACCACTTGTGGGCATGTTGCTGAGAGTTATCTACACTTTGGCTTTAGTATCTTATGAGGTCTTTTCCAATCTCAAAATGTCTAAATCTATATTATTTTGAATTCTTCCTCAGTTTTCTGAGGTCATTTGTAGCTCAAGTTACTCCAAGGTAATTTGTAGCTCAAGAATCCTATGAGCCTGTGAACCACAGCAGTAAAAGGCCTAAATTCCATTGGGTTGATTAAGGAGAGAGAGTAGACATTTGTAAAATTGCTGTTATTTAAGTTTTAATGAGAAAGGTTCAGGTAAAAGAACCCAGAAGGTATATCAAAATGCTTGCAGAGGAATTAATATCACCTAAGCATCTCCTATAGAATGGCAAAAAGGAGGGATAGCTGTTTACTTTATCATGAAAGAGTAAGAAGGAATTTTCTGAATTTTTGCATGAGGGCTTAAGTTTATGGGTATTGTTTTGCTCCATTAGCCTCAGTTATGGAGAGAAATAACTATTTAGCATGCACTGAAAACCAAATAGGTGCTAAGTATAATAAAGAACACAGAGCAAAGGAAATGCTTCTTGTTTTCTCTATATAAAAAAGCATGTAGAGGCAGCATTAACAAGAATATCATTTGACAAAGATATGGTACCAATCTATGAGTTAAGCTGTTATCCATCCTCCATCTCCACCACAGATGATAATTTTGTCATGAAGCTTTTCCTGATGTCTACCCTCTCCAACTCTGCAACCTCATCTATAGTGAACTTATCTCTCATCTATCAAAGAATTGTTAATTTGGACCTAATTCATTTATCATGGAAGATAGAGAGATATAGATAGATTTATTTTTTTAATTTGTAAATATATATTTAAAACTGTTCTAAGACTCTAAGACTTTGTGATACCCTCTCTGTATGTGTGTATATATCACAACTATCTACTTTGTTGTTGGTGTCTTATCCTTTGCTTACTCTATAAATCTGTCAGGGCAAGGGCCATTCAGTTAAACTTTGAATTCCTTTCAGAGCACAGCAAAAATGCTCTGCGCATAAATAGACATTTAATAAAGATTTTTATTGTCATTATTTTAAGAAGTGATATTTCCTTGAATATCTTCATCTCTTATGTTTATTTTCTCTGACCAGCGTGTCTCACTATGATTTTAGTACTTTGGGCACTCACTCAACCAGTGCTTTTGAAATCTCTTCTGCATTGTATTCGACAAGTTCATCAGCTTTTGTTCCTCCCATCCCCAAAGGAAAAAAAAAATCTTATCATCTGTTGCCGAGTCCTCTGATTATAAGCCTTTCCAATTTTGATGGGATGGTCTTAGAAAAGTAAGTACCAACTCTTAGAATGGGGCATGTTTACCTCAGGCTGTTGACGACAGCAACTGCTATTCTCTAATAGAATGTAAGCTCCCTGACGGGAAAAACTACTCACATTTTTTTAGTATTACTAATACATTTTAGTGTTGGTACTCAGCAGAGGGCCTGTCAGATAGCAAATGCTTACTAAACGATTGCTGACTTGCCTTGCCTTGCCTTTTATTTTGCTTAGTGGTCTTATGGCATCACATGATGTAGCCATCCATAAGCAAAATTACAAGGATATCATCACTGTAGAACCTATAAATCAGAGCACAGTCCCTTCTCTCATTGCTGAAGGGTTGAGGGCTTTATTGTCTGGATAATAGGTTGTCCCTTCCCAGGGCATTTAAACTTGTGGTCAGACTGTCTTCCTTAACATTATGCTTCTCTTTCTAGACTCCTCTTCAGACACATAAATTTGAATCTACTCTAAGAGCAGATAGAAACATCTCTCATTCCTAGAATAGTAAATTTACATCCTGCCATTGTTACACTGCTCAGGTCGACAATTATTCTGTTAGAAACATTGTAGTTTAGTAGGATCTTCTCCAAATAGTGGTGTACTTGAATATTCCTCTGGAATGCAGAATTAACACCTTTTCACTATGAGGCCTTGGAGATGAATTCTCATGGAAGGTTAATGGCCGCATTTTGGGGAGAGTATGGCATCCATGAAATGAGTACTTAATAAATAGCTATCCAAAAACTGGTTACAAAGAAGGAAAAGATTTATATTTTATAAAAGTGTGTGTGTGTGTGTAATGAATCAGAAGACACTTCTGGAACTCTGACTCATTCTGGATATAACGTTAAGATATATAGCCAAGAATGATTTCAGTCAGAGAAGGTTGTGGTCTACCATCTGGATTTCTTGATTAGTATGGCTGGAATTTTAGGGTAAGGATACAGTTAAGTGTCTATAGTTAACTGTCCTTCTTCATGTCCTTTACCTATATAGTCTTTAAAGTTGGAGATCAGAATAATTAGTAAGACCACTTTATTGGGAGATGATGTCTTTGGGATTAAATCCCAACTCTGTTGTAAAGCCCTTTGTCATCAGGCCTGTCATTTTACCACTCTGGGATTGAGTTTCCCCATTTATCAATTTAGGGGAATGAAGCAGACCATCCTGAAGGCTCCTTCCAATTTCATCATAATTCACTATGTAGCCTGATATTTTATGAGCCATGACCATAAATTAATATGATGTAAAATTTAATAAATATGGCCAAACATATATCCAAAATAATATTTCAATCTCAAAATTTTTAAGTAACCAAATTAAAGGAGTGAAATAGATTGCTATAGCAGTAGAGATGCTTATAGACAAAGCTAACTAGCTAAAAACCAGCTAATATTTGACATCCCTATAGCAGTTGGCTTATCAAAAATAAAGAGAAAAGAAGGAATACTGGTAATGAAGATAACTAATATTGAGAATAAATTAAGGTATCTGCTATAGCTTGATTAAAAGGTATACATTATTTCTCACATTTGAATTATTTCCCTACTAAAACTTTTAAATACTCAATTTTTTAAACTTTTATTTTTTCAATTAATTAGGTTTTATTTTTCTCCTCCTTTTAGGAAAAAAACAAAGAAAAAATCAAACTCCTATAATGTTTAATTTTTATATTTTGATATGTCCAAAAATGTATGTCTCATTATGTATGTTGAATCCATCACCTCTCTATAAGTGGATGAGTAGTTCGTTTCCTCATCAGTTGTCTGAAATGGTAATTGGTTATTGCATCGAATAGAGGTTTTACATTTTTTAAAGGTCCTTTTCTTTTAAAAGCTATTGTTATTGTATAAATTATACTCCTGGTCCTACTACCTTCACTCTGCATTAGTTCATATAAATCTTCACAGGTTTCTCTAAAACTTTCCCTTTCTTCAATTATCGATACACAATACATCACATTCATATGCCACCATTTGTTCTTCTATTGATCAATTGATGGGTCAGTGACTCCACTGTCCATAGAAACAAGTGAAATCTCCTTACCCTGGCATCACAGTCCTTCCAGCAATCTGCCCCCCTACCTTTATGGCTGTACTCCTTTAGCACAGCATATGCTCCAGCAAAACTGGAATAATATCCATTACCCAAACTTGCCCTATACTCTTTCATGTACACAGTTTTGGAATGACTTGTCCCCCATTCCTGGCTGCAATAATTCTGGTTATCATTCATGGAGATATTAGTCCAGAATAAATCTCACCTGCCACTGATTCCTTTTCTATATTCCTCTGACACTCTCATCCCTTCTTGACTCCCTACACCAATATGCCAGGAAAGAGTAGTAATTGTGCATTAGGAGAAACAAAGAAACAAAATTTAAAAAAAAGATAAAACAAATAAGAAAGGGACTCATAGGCCATCTGATCCAACTTATAACTGAACAAGAACTTCTAGAACATTTCTGCTTGGATTGAAATCCCTCCTTATCTCTTTGCTTCAGGATAATCTTTATCCTTTATTGTCCACCTTGGGTGTTACCTTCTTAGTGAATTCCTCCCTGATATTCTCTCATTCTTCAAATCATCTTGTATTACTTGACATTACTTTGCCTGCCTGTGTCCATGTTATATCTTTCTAATGAAATATAAATTCTGAGGGCAGAAACTGATTATGTTTGCCTATCTCTAGCAACTAAGAAAGGGCTTGCTAAATATTAGCAGTTTAATGAATAGTATGGAATGAATGGAAGAAATGAATTAATTTTGTTGCAAGATAGCATATAAAACACAAGGAGATCAATTAGTGACTACTTAGGTCATTTTGAGGAATGGTGAACTAATAAAAATTGTTGAATTCATTTTAAAAAGATAACTCTTTAAAAAGAATTCAAAACACAAACCAAAGGAATTAATTCAAATATACATATCCTTTCCTCAGACATTTAATTGATATAGTGATGGTTGTAATGTAGACCTAATGAATGAAATTATACAATGGAAAGGGCATTAGAGTAGGAGTCATAGGATCAGGACTTTAATTCAAGTCCTGGTTTATCAACTTGAGTAAGTTAATTCACTAACCTAGACCTTGAGTTTCTTCAATGTAAAACAGGGTAGGTGAGTGGGGATTAGATAGTATCTAAAATCCCTTCCAGCCAAAATCTGTGATCCTACGATTTCAACCAAGTGAGTATCCAGCATTCACTGGACAACCAGTAAGGAAAAATTCATTATCTTCTCAGGGAGTCTGTTCTGCTTTTGGGAAGCTCTAATTGCTATAAAGGACAGATAGGTGTATTAGTAGATAGAATAACAGGCTTAAAGTCTAGAAGACTCATATTCTTGAGTTCAAATCTGGCTTCCGGTACTTAACCCAAGGCAAATCACTTAACACTGTTTTCTTCTGTTTCCTCATCTGTAAAATACACTGGAGAAGGAAAGGACAAATCACTCTAGTATCTTTGCCAACCCCAAATGGGTTCAAAGAGTTGGATACAACTGAAAATGACTGAACAATTGTCACGAAGCCTGGCAACACTGCCCTCCCTTCCCCCTTCCTTAGAAACACATCAAATAGGATGTAAACCCACTGAGAAGTGGGAGATTAAATTTTGTATTTATCCTCCTAAACATGGGTCTGTGCAAATACTAGTTTATTAACAAATTCCTTTTCTTTGTATCATGAAAAAAACTGCCTCTCTGAAATAGCAATGTATCACTCCAGTTTCTGTGCTTTCCTTCCATATGACATCTCCCTTCAAATACACAAAGGCAACTGACCTGTTCTTGCTACAAATTCTTTCTTTTGGATATCTTCAGATCCTTATTCACCATCAGAATGATCTTGGGGAAGGTAGTTAATCTTTCTAGTCTTCAGTCTCTTCCACTGTAACATAAAGCAATTGGACTAAATCACCTCTAAGTTTCCTTGCAATAATAATAATAATAATAATAATAGTCATTGTTATATAATAGTGGTAGTAATAATCGTAACTAAAATTTATATAGCACATACAACATGTCAGGTACTATGCCAAGTGGTTCATAAGTATTATCTTACTTAATTCTCACCTCAACCCTATGAAATAAATGATATTATTATCCCCATTTCACAGATGAGGAAACAGGGAAAAAGTGACTTGTCCAGTGTTTCCTCATATACTCCACCCACCCAAAAAAATTCCCCTTAAGTATCATAAAGTTTTGTTTTGTTTTGCTTTTTGTAGAACATTGGCTCATTGGATTTTTTATAGGGCATTGAATCTTCATCCAGTTTGTTGTTGGCATGAAGATACTGTTAAAAGATGTTCATCAGACTCTACTATGGTGCTGAGGTGAAATGGAAAGTCCCAAACCCTTCATACCTTCCAAAAGTCATTCTCTGATCAAGGATGGAGAGAACTATAATCTGAAGCCCACAATCAATCAAGTATTTCCTCCTCAGAGGTTTGGCTGCAGTGTTCTATCCTCGTAAGTTTTTTGTTAGCCTTTCTGGTTCCAATAATTCAATTATTTTATATAGGCTCAAGAGCACATGATCATGTCCCTCAGCCAATCTTGGGAGACTTCCTGACATATTGCACCTAAAGAAGTGTCCATATCTTGTTCATACCTAGTGAAAAATCATGATATATTCTTACCTGATAAATGTATTAGGTCTCATGGGGTAGGATGGTTTTGAATCCTTTCTTAAATTTGTATGACATTTAATACCTAATTTAGTTGACTGAACAGAATTGAGGTTTAATAAAAGTTTATTAAATTGAAGTAGGAGACAATACAATGAGATCTAAGGATCATTTGATCTGGAGCCAAATAGTTGACATCTCTGATCCTTGTGTTTGTTTGTTTTTTGTCAATTAATGGGCATAATAATAATTCACATTGCTTTAAAGCTGAAAGCTGTAAACAATAAAGAATGTCTCAAGAAAAATACATTTGTTAGAACTTTCTGGAAAGGGGAACTATATAAAGCTCAGTATTATGGACTTTTAAAGGGGGAATTAGAGAAAACATAAGTAGAAATGGAAACTATAAATGGGTTTTGGTGATTTGACAATCTATATTAATTTTACTGATGAGTTAATAGCCATGAATTTTGAAGTTATTTTTGATGAGTTTTTCAGATCCTTGCCTTCATGGTTCTAATTAGGAGATCCTTAATTTCTTCTGCTAATCTGATTTGTGAAAACACAGAGAACAATCAAGGTACTTTCTTCCTTTGATATTTAAATAGCATATAATATTATTTGGCTGCATAGAAATGTTATAGCTAAAAGGAACCATGAAAAAAATAGTCTAATTCCCTTCCTTTTACAAATGAAGAAACTGAGACACAGAAAGGGGAGGTGAATTTGCCAAGGTCACACAAAGAGTCAATAGAAGAGCTAAGACTCAAACTGAGAATTCTAGAAGCTATCATATTCTCTTTTTTGCATTTATGAGGTAAGAAGATTTACAATTCATCTTTCTTTGAAAAAAGTGACTCAAATGTAGTAGACTAGAAACTGACTTAATGTAGAATAAACTATATTTCCATGCCTCTCTATTTGTGAAAGCTTCCAGGACACAACAAAAAATCCTCTGCTGTCAGCAAAGATGGTTACTAGGCTTCACAATCTCCTGGCTTGCAGTAAGACCAAAGTTCAATATCCTGAAGAGCCAGGCCCTTTTCAGGCAGGCCTTGGGGATCCTTGAATGACCCTGGTGGTGCTTCTCAGGAGGCCAGGCACCAGAACATAGAAACAATTCTTTCTATAATGGTCAAGGCTACGTTTCTGCTTGCCTCTAGGACATAGGAACACTCCTGTACCCTTAGGGTTGACATTGAGGATGTTAAAGAAATTCTAAGGTCAGAGCCTGAAGGAAACATTGTACTTTCTAATTACGTCTTTAGCAGCTCTTCCCATCCACTGCTACTCTAACTGGATTCATCTTCCAATTAATGGTTAGCATACTTCTACATCCTCTTATGTCCCCCTCCTAAATGACAGTGAACATTTGACAACCAAACAAAACCCTATTCTGAACCCTAGCTCTCTGCTCCTTCATTTCCATCTGCCTGAGCTCTATCTCCTTCCAATTCCTAATTCCAGATGTACTTGGCCCCTCCTGGTAGAACTCTTGCTCTATGATTAACAATTTTCTTTCATTTTAGACTTCTTTTCTTGCTCCTTTAATCTCATGGAGATCTGGGATCCTGTGTGACAGTGTATCCTTGGTATCCTTTCCAACATTGGCTACCTCTCTGTTTATTCCACCTACTGCTCCCAACTCATTGGTTCTAGTGGAAAAGTGTTCTCCATTGCCACTTTTGTATTCTCATCTTACTGCCATCATTTAAGAAACTCTCTTTTGAGGATCAAAGTTTATTACTAAATATAGATCCTGGTGGTTATTATCTAAGAATATAAAGGATATTGCTCCCCTTTTAAAATAAATATTTTATTTTGTTTTAATTACATGTAAAAGCAATATTAACATTTTTTGAATTTTGAATTCCACATTCTTTCCCTCCCTCTCTGTCCCCCACCCACCACCCTGTGGGTTGAGAAGATAACCAATTCGATATAGGTTATACATGTTCAGTCATGCCAAACATATTTCCATATTAGTCATGTCATACAAAAACACAGACCAAAAAAAAAAAAAAACAAAAATAAGAAAAATAAAGAAAGCCAAAAAGAAGTATGCTTCAACCTAAAATCAGAATCCATCTTCCTCAAGATGTGGGTAGTATGAGTCCTATGGAATTAATTGTCTTAAATCATTGAATTGCTGAGAATAGCTGAGTAATTTACAGTTGATCAGCAGTACAATATTGCTGTCACTGTGTACAATGATCTCCAGATTCTGCTCACTTCCCTTTGTATCACTTCATATAATTTTTTCCAGATGTTTGTGAAAGCATCCTGCTTGTCACATCTTACAGCACAATAATATTCCACAACTTCTTCAGCCATTGTGGTTATACAGACCCAGTTGTGGTATTGCTGGGTCAAACAGTATGCACAGTTTAAGCGCACACACATACATATATATATGCACACACATATATGCAAATACATACACACATATGGCATTGTTCCAAATTGCTCTCCAAAATGGTGGGAACAATTTTAAACTTCACCAATGGCATATTCATGTTCCAATTTTCCCATATCCCCTCCAATATTTGTCATTTTCCTTTTCTTTCATGTTAGCCAAAGTGATGGCTGTGAGATGGTATCTTGGAATTGTTTAATTTGCATTTATCTAATCAAGTGATTTAGAGCATATGACTATACATAGCTTTTTTTTTCTTCTTCTGAAAATTGCCTGTTCATATTCTTTGACCATTTATCAATTGGAGTATGACTTTTATTCTTACAAATTTGACCCAGTTTCCTATATACATGAAAGATGAAGCCTTTATCAGAGAAACTTGCTATAACAAATTACCACCCTCAATTTTCCTTTTTACTTCTAGTCTTGACTGCATTGGATTTGTTTGTGGAAACCCTTTTTAATTTAATGTAATCAAAATTATCTATTTTATATGTCAAAATGTTCTCTATCTCTTGTTTCCTCATGAATTCTGTCTGAATCCGTAGATCTGACAAGTACAGTATTTCATGCTCCCCTAATTTGCTTATAACATCATCCTTTCATCCCTTAAGTCTAAATCTTGTACCCACTTTGACCTTGTTTTGGCATATTCTGTGAGATATTGGTGTATACCTTCTTTCTGGAAAACTGCTTTCCAGTTTTCCCAGCAGTTTTTGTCATATAATGAGTTCTTGTCTTGAAAGCTTGGATCTTTGAATTTATCAAATATTAGGTTACTATAGTTACTATGACTTGTTTTTGTGTATTGTGTACCTAATCTTGTCCACTGATCCACCACTCTATTTTTTAGCTACTACCTGATTGTTTTGATGATTACTGTTTTATAATAAAGTTTGAAATCTGATATAGCCAGTCTACCTTCCTTCACATTTTTTCATTGATTGCCTTGATATTCTTGACCTTTTGTTCTTCTAGATGAATTATGTTATTATTTTTTCTAGCTCTAAATTTTTTGATAATTTGGTATGGCACTGAATAAGTATATTAATTTAGGTAGAATTGTCATTTTATTATATTGATTTGTCTTACTTATGAGCAATTAATATTTCTCCAATTGTTTAGATCTAACTTTATTTGTGTGAAAATTGTTTTGTGTAGTTGTCTTCATATAGTTTCTGAATCTGTCTTGCCGGGTAGACTTACAAATATCATATACTGCCTGTAGTTATTTTAAAGTGAAATACTCTGCAAAGAGTGATAGTTTTGTTTCCTCATTGACTATTCTAATTCTTTCATTTCTTTTTTTATTTTCTTTGCTATAGTTAGCTTTTCAATGCTATAGCTACCATTTAGAATAACTTACAGGCTTCAGACATGTTGGTGAGTTAGTGGGAATGTCTGTTCCAAGCCTGTGAAGTCTTTCTATGGCAGAATGGGCAAATGAGAACAATTTGTTCCAACAGCCATGAAGTTAGCTGAAGCAGGGTTGTGGAGGGATTAGAGCTTGGTCAGATATGAAACACTCCAAGGTCATCAGATCCACCCTGGGCTATTGCCAGTCACCCTGATTTTTCTCTTGCCACTGGAATTAGATGACCCAGGGAAGACAGAATGAGGCTGATGACTTTGTGAAACTCTGTCCCACTTCAGTCAAATTCATGTGCAAGTCAAGACATCGTCTGCAATATTATTGGTCTTCTTCAAAAATGAAGGAAAACAATGGCTAGCATTTACACTGCAATATTAAGTAATAGTAGAATAGGAATGTAAATAACTTAATCTTATTTTTAAAATTTTTATTAATTTAATTTATTTAATATATTTAGTTTTCAGCATTGATTTTCACAAGAGTTTGAATTACAAATTTTCTCCCCATTTCTACCCACCCACCCACTCCAAGATGGCATATATTCTGGTTGCCCCGTAACCCAGTCAGCCCTCCCTTCTGTCACACCCCCCCCCATCACCTTTTCCTTACTTTCTTGTAGGGCAAGTTAAATTTCTATGCCTCATTGCCTGTGTATCTCATTTCTTGGTTGCATGCAAAAACTTTTTTTTGAACATCTGTTTTCAAAACTTTGAGTTCCAAATCCTCTCCCTTCTTCCCTCCCCACCCACCCTCCCTAAGAATGCAAGCAATTCAACATAGACCACATGCATATCATTATGTAAAACCTTCCACAATACTGAAGCTGTGAAAGACTAACTATATTTTGCTCCTTCCTAACCTATTCCCCATTATTCAATTTTCTCCCTTGACCCTGTCCATTTTTGAAAGTGTTTGCTTTTGATTACCTCCTCCCCCATTTGCCCTCCCTTCTATCCTCCTCCCTTTTTTATCTTCTTACTCCTTCTTTCCTGTGGGGTAAGATGCCCAATTAAGTGTATATGTTATTCCCTCCTCAGGTCAAATCCGATGAGAGCAAGATTCACTCATTCCCACTCACCTGCCCCCTCTTCCCTTCCTGCCGAACTGCTTTTTCTTGTCACTTTTATGTGAGATAATTTACCCCATTTATCTCTCCCTTTTTCCCTCTCTCAATATATTCCTCTCTCATCCCTTAGTTTGATTTTATTTTTTTAGATATCATCCCTTCATTTTCAACTCACCCCCTGCCCTCTGTCTGTAAATATATATATATATATATATATATATATATATATATATATATATATATATATATATATATATATATGTATATGTATATGTATACATATATATCTGTGTATATTCCCTTCAGCCACCCTAATACTGAGGTCTCATGAATCATACATATCATCTTTCTATGTGGGAATGTAAACAAAACAGTTCAACTTTAGTAAGTCCCTTGTGATTTCTCTTTCTTGTTTACCTTTCATGCTTCTCTTGATTCTTGTGTTTGAAAGTCAATTTTCTATTCAGCTCTGGTCTTTTCACTGAGAAAGCTTGAAAGTCATCTATTTTATTGAAAATCCATATTTTGCCTTGAAGCATTATACTCAGTATTGCTGGGTAGGTGATTCTTGGTTTTAATACTAGCTCTGTTGAACTCCAGAATATCATATTCCGAACCCTTCAATCCATTAATGTAGAAGCTGCTAGATCTTGTGTTAACCTGACTGTGTTTTCACAATACTCAAATTGTTTCTTTCTGGCTGCTTGCAACATTTTCTCCTTGATCTGGGAGCTCTGGAATTTGGTGACAATATTCCTAGGAGTTTTCCTTTGGGGATCTTTTTGAGGAGGCGATCATTGGATTCTTTCAATTTCTGTTTTACCCTCAGGCTCAAGAATATCAGGGGAGTTCTTGATAATTTCTTGAAAGATGATATCTAGGCTCTTTTTTTGATCATGGCTTTCAGGTAGTCCAATAATTTTTAAATTATCTCTCCTGGATCTATTTTCCAGGTCAGTGGTTTTTCCAATGAGATATTTTATATTATCTTCCATTTTTTCATTCCTTTGTTCTGTTTTATAGTATATTAATTTCTCATAAAGTCACTAGCTTCCACTTGCTCCAATCTAATTTTTAAGGTAGTATTTTCTTCAGTGGTCTTTTGAACCTCCTTTTTCATTTGGCTACTTCTGCCTTTCAAGGCATTCTTCTCCTCATTGGCTTTTTGGAGCTCTTTTGCCATTTGAGTTAGTCTATTTATTAAGATGTTGTTTTCTTCAGTAGTTTTTGGGTCTCCTTTAGCAAGTCATTGACTTGTTTTTCATGTTTTTCTCTCATCATTCTCATTTCTCTTCCCAATTTTTCTTCTACTTTTCTAACTTGCTTTTCCAAATCCTTTTTGAGCTCTTCCATGGCCTGAGACCAGTTCATGTTTTCCTTAGAGGCTCTTTGACTTTGTTGACTTCTTCTGAGTATGTGTTTTTGTCTGGTCTTCTTTGTCACTAAAGAAAGATTCCAAGGTCTGAGTCTGAATCTGAGTCCATTTTCGCTGCCTGGCCATGTTCTCAGCCAACTACTTGAAACTTGAGTTTTTCGTAGGGGTATGACTGCTTGTAGAGAATACTTTGCTCCAAGTTTGCTCTAAGTTGTTTTCAGAGGTATTTCTACACAGCAAGCTCTGCCACACCAGCTCTCCTCCTCCCCCAAGAACCACCAATGTGGACTGGACTCAGATCTTAAGCACGCTCTGCACTCCTGCTGTCATCCACCACTTAATTCCTCCCACCAGGTGCGCCTGGGGCTGGAAGCAACTGAAGCTATATTTCTGTAGCTGCACCACCCCTGCAGTCCCTGGGGAGGTAGGTGAACCACGAACTCCTTTCATTGTGCCCCCTGCTGCTTTTCCCACTAACCTTCTCTGTTGTCTTTGGTGTTTGTGGTTTGAGAAGTCTGGTAACTGCCACAGCTCACTTATTCAGGGCACTAGGGCCAGTTCCACCTGGCTCCCAGTCTGGTTGGCCCTGCTGCCAACTGGGCTCTGCTCCCCTCCACTCCCAGCTCCCATCTCAGTGTTCAATAGATCTTACCCAGTGACCATCTAGGCTGTACTGGGATGGAATCCTGTTTCCCTCTGCTATTTCATTGGTTCTGTAGTTCTAGAATTTGTTCAGAGCCATTTTTATAGGTTTTTGGAGGGACCTTGGGGGGAGCTCACTCAAGTCCCTGGTTTCCAGCGGCCATCTTCAGAACTTAGCCTTATTAAGTCCCTTATGCCCTTTTTGTCCTTTAAGTCCTTTAAGTCCCTTTTTGCCTCTTTACACTTCACTTGAGTCTTGCATATTAAAATCTGAATTTCTATTCAGCTCTGGCCTTTTTATCAGGAATGCTTGAAAATCTTCTATTTCATTAAATATTCATTTTTCTCTTGAAGGATTATATCCAGTTTTGCTGAGTTGGTGGTTCTTGATAGAAATCTTAGCTTTTTCTCTTGCTGGAATATCATATTGCAAGCCCTCTGCTCCATTAACATGGAGGATGCTAAATTTTTTGTTATCCTTATTGTGACTTCATGATTTTTTAATTGTTTCTCTCTATGTTTGTTTTTTCAGTTGCTTGCAATACTTTCTCCTTGACCTCAGAGCTCTGGAATTTCATTATAATATGCCTAGGTGTTTTCATTTCGGGATTCTTTCAGGAGCTGATGGGCAAATATTTTCAGTTTTTATTTTACCTTTAGGTTCTAGTGTGTCAATGCAATTTTCCATGATAATTTCTTGAAGTATGACGTCTAGGTTCTTTTTTTTCTTTGAACATAGTTTTCCTGTAGTCTAATAATTCTTAAGTTACTTCTGCTTCATCTATTTTCCAGGTCAGTTGTTTTTTGTTTGTTTGTTTTTTCCTATGAGCTGCTTCATATTTTCTTCTTTTTTTCATTCTTTTGATTTTGTTTTACTATTCTTGAATTCTTATGGATTCATTAGCTTTTACTTGGCCAATTCAAATATTTAAGGAATTATTTTACTTAAGTGAGTATACTTTCTTTTACATTTGCCCAATTCTGCTTTTTTTAAGGACTTCTTTCTTTCAGTGTTTTGTTTTGCCTCTTTTTTCACTTGGCTAATTCTGGTTTTACAGGAGCTCTTTTCTTAACAGTGGATTTTTTGTGCCTTATTTTTCATTTAGCCTATTCTATTTTTAAGATACTGCATTCTTTCACAATCTTATGTGCTTTCTTTGCCAAGTTGTTGACTTTTTTAAAAAAATTGATTTTCTTGCATCACTTTCACTTCTTTCCCCAATTTTCCTTTTTTGTTGATATTTAAAACTTTTTTTGAACTCTACCTAGAATTTTTTCTGGGCCAAATCTTTTTGTAACCAATTCACATTTTTTTTTTCCTTTGAGGCCTTGCATGTAGCTGTTTTGACACTGCTGTCTGTATTACCACTTTTCACATCATTTGCTCCTGTCTCTATGCAGTTGCAACCCTGCTGACTAGGTCCACTATACATTGTATTACCTAATCTCAACTAATCTCTCTTAGCTTCAAGTCCATACTACTCTTCTTTAGACAGTTCAGAATGTAACTTCAGAATCATCTAGCCCTAAACTTCTCTTCCCCATACACACTCAAGTGTGAATCCAAATGTTTGTTGGCTGACAGACTAAGACTACCTTGAAGGATTGCCCATTGTTTTGTCCACATATAGTGCATATAAGCTCTGGAATTACTCTCATAATACTTTCTTAGGCCAGCAAATTGGGTCCCCAGAGCAAGGCTACTTCTCTTATTGCTGATCGGCTATTATTAATTAGCCAGTAAAACTTGATTAGCTTTAATAAATCTATTATGTACCATGAAGATGTCATGAAAGTGATAAAGTCAAAAAGATAGAGTGAAAAAAGCCTGACACCAAAATCACACTTTCTTCCACCACTCCAATCCTATTAAGGAATAGAAATGATTTGGCTCAGTGGCCTTGGCTTCTATGGATATAATAGATTCTGCTATAGATTGTATACATGGACCTCTGGTAACTCTTTTTACAATCAAAAGATCATTTTTTTCTTTTACTCATTTACCTAGAATCCTGTAAGAAGAAATAAAACAGAAAAAAGAAAGAAAAAAATTGCAAGATGTATATAGGGACCAGGCAGGGGGAGGACTTTTCCATCCAAGGGAAACAAGACAGGGAGAAGAAGAAAAAAGCGACTGGGATAAAGTGAACATTAAAGGGAGGAATGAGAGAGGGAAGAGTGAAAGAAAGAGGAGATAGGGAGTTGAAAGAGAGGAGAGAAAGACAAGAAAAGAGAGACAGAAAGAGAGAGAGAGACAAAGAGACACACATAGACAGAATCTTCCACTGGAGGCTTTTGTATGCACTCAGTAATGATGATAGCATTTACATAATGCTTTGAGTCTTACAGAGTGTTTTATAAATATTATATAAAATATAACCCAAAGTTACTTCTTTACATATAATGTTCTAGGAGTGAGGAAAATTAATGTAAAAACAAAGAAAATGTAATATCAATGTGAATGATGGGCCTATGTTTCAAATATTTAGTGTTTCAAGACAAGCAATTCATAAAATAGAAAGCAACACATTATAATACAATGTAATATAGCCTAAAGTGCATGTATTATAAATTCACAGAGACTGGCAAAACAAATCAACACATTGGCCATTTTTGAAAACATGTGCCTCATTCCACTCCTGTAATTCACCATCTCCTCATTGAAAGGTTTGAAGCATTGTTCATTGTCAATGCTTTGAAGTCATGATTAATCCTTGCACTTCAGTGTTCTGAAATGAATGATTTTTTTCTCTTGGTCATTGTATAAATTATGCTGCTAGGTCTTCTCACTTCATTTTGCATTAATTAATCCAAGTTTTCCCAAGTTCTTCCGAATTTTTTGCATTCTTTATTTCTTGTGGCATACTAATATTTTGCTACAATTGTTTAGTCATTGAATAATTCCTTCCAGTTGTTAACTATTAAATTCCTCTTCTGAAACTCTGCTGATTAGCCTTATATTTCTCATTCTGATCCAGAAAGTTTTGGCTGAATAGCCTTTGGTTTAACTTGATCCATTCATCCTGGCACTGCTCCATTTCTACAAAGTCTGGTCCCTAATGGAAATGGAACAAGTATAAACTTTCTGTAGGATGAGACCTTACTACTATTTTTCCCCTTTACTTTCTTACTAAAGATGATTGAGATGCCCTAAAACTATCCAAGGCATTTATATTCTCATTACATACTTTATTATTGTTATTGAAGGCAGCCTGGCATAGCAGATATTGAACAGAAAGCCTGCCTCAGGGTCAGGAAGATCTGGTTTCAAGTTCTGTCTCTGAGACATCTTTCCTGTCTGGTGCTACACAAGTCATGCAACCTTTCAGTGTCCCAGGTAATTCTCCTAAATTAGACACTGTAGAATACTGCAGATCTCCCTTTTTAGAGGGAATTGACCCACTGGGAGTAACTTATGCCATTAAATGTAAAGGTCTAACAAAATATTGTTGTTTTATGTTTTTTAAATTAAGATTTTTCTTATTTTTAGTTTACAACACTCAGTTCTGCATGATTTTGAGTTCCAGATTTTCTCCCCCCCCCCCAATCAAGATGGAATGGAATCTGATATATCTTCTACTTACAACTTCGCATTAAACTCATTTACACAATAGTCAAGTTGTAAAGAAGAATTATGATGAATAGAATGAATCATGACAAAGAAGAAAGAAAAACAAAAACAAAAAAAAAGAGGAAAAAAAGGAGAACAAATAGTTTGCCTCCATCTGCATTCAGACTCCATAATTCTTTCTCTGGATATAGATAGCTCTCTCCATCATGAGTCCTTTGGAGTTGTCTTTAAACCTTGTATTGCTTAGAAGAGCCAAGTCTATCAAGGTTAGCCATCACAGAATCAGTATATCTCTGGTTGTGTATGATGTTCTCCTGGTTCTGCTCTGCTCACTCAGCATTGTATCATGTAGGTCTTTCTGGGTTATGAAGTCCACATCTTCCCCATTTCTTATAGCACAATAGTATGCCATTACATTCATATACCACAACTTGTTCAGCCATTCCCCAATTGATGGGCATTCCCTTGATTTCCAATTCTTTGCTACCACAAAAAAGAGCCTCTATAAATATTTTTGTACATATGAGTCCCTTTTCCATTTGTGTGATCTCTTTGGCATATAGCCCTAGATGTGGTATTGCTGGGTCAAAGGGTATGAACATTTTTATAGCCCTTTGGGCATAGTTCCAAATTGCTCTCCAGAATTGCTGGATCAGTTCACAACTCCACCAGCAATGTAACAGTGTCCCAACTTTCCCACATCTTCTCCAGCATTTATCATTTTCCTGTTTTGTCATGTTAGCCAATCTGACAAGAGAGATGTGGTACCTAAGAGTTGTTTTGATTTGCATTTCTCTAATCTGTATTGATTTAGAGCATTTAGAGCATTTTTTTCATATGCCTATAGATATCTTTAATTTCTTCCTCTGAAACCTGCCTGTTCATATCCTTTAATCGTTTCTCAATCGGGGAATGACTTCTATTTCTATAGATTTGGCTCAGTTCCCTGTATATTTTAGAGATGAGGCCTTTATCAGAGACATTAGTTGTAAAGATTTTCTCCCAATTTTCTGCTTCCCTCTTAATCTTTGCTGCATTGGCTTTATTTGTTTTTATTATTATTCAACTCTATTGGCCCATTCTCCTAGATTCATTAGACATAACAGTGTACTACTCTTCTAAGTTAAAAGAAAACCCTTTATGAGCCTTTCCTATCATTCTTGAGAACTAATTATGCCTCTTCTATGTAAACTTTCTGAGGGTTTCCTTCCAGGACCTTCTGTCACCTTTCTTGATAATCCTCATGTAGAGAACTCAGATTTTTATTATTATCAGGAAAAATAGTAACTATTCATAATGCTAGTAAATATTTAGCATTTATAGAAGACCATTCCTAGAAGGAATTTTAAAATATCTCATTCATCCTTACTAGTACCATCATTTTACAATTTTTTAAATAGAGTTTCCAAGAGATGCCAGTCCATTGTTAAACCAAATGACTTCCATCCTAGAGATTCAGTTAGCCCCATGTTGAAATTCTGAGGTTAAGCAAAACCAAACTCATATCCATCATGTATTCTGTTCCTAGAGATAAAAACAAATGAACATGAAAACAAAGAAAATGTACAATTTAGATGACTGATAAACCTATGTTTCCTGGGTCTCAAATACTTAATGTTTCCATAAAGGCATTCATAACATAGAGAGCAACAAATGAGATAATAATTGAAGGAAAAGAAGGGAAAAGATAAGTAGAAATGTCTTGTCAAATTATTTTCCATCAAGTTTAAATTCACAACTTCTTTGTCTTTCAGTGGCTTAGGACAACTCTAAAAATTTATTAACTTCATTAAAACAGGCTTTGGAAATCCATAATCCTTAGTCTAAAAACATCTCAGAGGTAGTACACCGTATCTTGAAAATAAAATCTTCCAAATCATCCAAGAACCAAGAAATCTGAAAGTGACATTCCCTCCATTTCATTTACTAAGATTTTGATCTGTTCAGACTATATGGGAGCCATGGCATTCAGGCCAGAGTTGAATCAAATGGCTTCTTGCCAATGATAACATAATAAGAGGATTGCTTCCATTGTGTTTCCAAATGGAGCCAAATTGAATGGCATTATTATACTGTTAGTAATACTACAACTTCCTCGAAAATTAAGTGTTCCTTGTTTATTCAAGGACACAGAGGCAATTAGTGTATCTGCTTGATTTAAAATTTTAATTTGCTTACTCTGTGTTAATATTTTATGGTATTATAATTTATGTGGTTTACGGCTTATGTGAAATTACATTGCAACAGACTAACACCTGTAGATTTTAAATCTATCTCTCCATTCCTCTGTCTCTCTGTTTTTCTATCTGTACATACATACATACACACATACATATGTACATATGTATTTAACATAAGTAAATTTTCAGTTGTAAAAATAAGAATACATTTTAATGGAATTAGATTATTACTGTCTCATCACATCTCATTCATTTAAAAATAATTACAGAAATATTTTCTTCCTGATTGCAAATTGTTAAAGTAGATATAATAACTTGAGAAAGACTAATGTCTTTAGAGAGTCCTCCAAAGTGATATATGGCCTGTTGGGTTAGGAAGAAATAGGGGAAGCCTGTAGGAGTGCTGCTGCTGCTGCTTATGATGATGATGATGACTTACATGAACACATTGTTTTAAGTTTTATCAATCATATTTCTTACAATGTTACTATGACATAGATTGTATACATATTATTACTAACATCTACTTTTTTCATAGATGTAGAAATTGAACTTCATATAATTTCCTATAAAGAATTAGAAATCTAAAGCTCAAAAGGCCATCAGGTATGATCAAATCCCACCCCCACATTTTACATATGATGAACATGCAGGCCAGGGACCCCAAAGTCACACCAAGACTATGTATCAGAAGCAGAATTTAAGCTTTTTATTCCAAAGCCAGGGCTTTTTCCACTTTGCTTGGCTAGCAAACATCAGTAAACATGAGAGCATATTATGATCTCTTGAATTTAAGTCCAGTGCTTTTTCTAACATTCTGTGTTGCTCCAGGCATCAAAGTGGTATAGTGGATACAGTGGATAGAGTGTAGTGCCTAGCATTAAGAAGATAAGTTCAAATCTAACCTCAAACACTTATTAGTTGTGTGTCCTTGCACAAGTCACTTAACCTGTTTGCCTCAATTAACTCAACTTTAAAATGGGGATAATAATAGCATTTGCCTTGTGGAGTTGCTTAGTACAGTGCTTGACACATAGTAGGTTCTGTATAAATACTTATTTATTCCTCTTCCCCCTCGCAAATTCCATCTCTGTAACTATCTCCCAGTGAATGTCTCCACAGTATCTTTAACATCTTTCCCCTCCAATCTACTCCCATTACCACAATCCTAGTTTAGGCCCTGAGGTTTATTACCCCTTTCCTAGACCGCTGCAGTCCTCTCTTAACCAGACTCCCTTCCACTCACCTTTCCTTTTTTTACAATTCATGTTATAAACTAGCTACTTGATGAATCTTCCAATTAACAATTTTTAATCATGTTACTCCTCTGATCCAAAACCTTTACTGACTTTCTAAGGCCTTTAGGCTACAGGTCAAAATCCTTAATTGTGAATGTAAGGGCCTCTGACGTCTGGCTACACATCATACCTGGAACAAAGCATATCATTAATAAATGCTTGTTGAACAGAATAGAAATTAGAAACAGAGTATAGAATATTCTTAATTCATGACAGACAAACATTTTGCAGGAAGCATTGTTTTGTTGTATCATAGATAGATGTCTCAAAAAGACCTTTTCTGGTGGAGGTCAAGGGGAAATGCTTCTTTAAGACTGGGTTTGGAAAGACATGTAGGTCTTTTGTAAGAGTGGTGATTTTAGGGATAGACAAAAGGAGACGGCTATTTCAAGGTGAGGGAAAAACAAGAATCAAGAGGGAGGAAAGTAGGCAAGCATTGAACATGTTCAGGGAATGGTGAGTGGTCAGACTGTTGACAGAAATTTTAAAGATGAAAAGAAATGCAATATGGAATATGTCTGAGAAGATGTAATGCACTGGAATTGGGGTCAGATAACCTTGGAACAAATTCTATTTCTTTCACCCATGAAACGTTGGGCAAGTCATTTAATATCTCTAGGCTTCAGTCTTCTCGTGTATAATATGAGGAGGTTAGACTAGATGGTCTATCTCTAGACACATGACTCTATGATCTTGAATCTTGTTTGTCCATGTTAATTCAATTCAGTATAATCTAACAAGCAGCTCATTAATCACCTTGTATATGCCAGACATTGTACTAGACACCAGGGATACAAAGACAAAATGAAATGGTCCCTGCCCTCAAAGAGCTTACATTGTACAGGGAAAAAATGTATACCAAGATAGAGTGATATTAATATACACTGGATAATTTTTTATTTGTGTAAAGCACCAACAATAGGGAGGATAAGGAAAGGCCTTGTATAGAGCATGGCATTTGAGGAGAGGTTTGAAAGGAACTTGTGATTCCAAGAAATATAGGTAAGAAAGTATATCTGTAAGGCAAGATTCATGACTACAAGGATGACTATGAACATGCCTGAATGGTTCGGAATCACAAAGTATGAAAACCTCTCTATGTAGAAGGCAGAGGACGTATAACATTCATTTAGACTCCAGAAGATCAAATCCAAGGCCCCATTTCGATATAATAGCAATTATATTCCAGAACCAGTAAGCTCACCTCAATACAATAACAAGGAAATTGTAACGCAGTATTATAGCAAGGAACCAAGAAATCCTGTAACTTTCCCCCCACTAGGGTCTTCCTGTGAACAATCACTCATGAATCCTATCTGCTGAGCACTCTCTTCTGCAGCTCTGCCTACCACTGGTTTTCTCAATGTATGCTCTTCAGAGCCCTCTCGATGCCTGCTGCCTCAATGTCTTCCTCTCAGGTCTGCTGCTCTTAGTTCTACTTACAGTTCTGTTCCCCTTCAATTCTGCTTCCCTTCAATTCTGTTCCTCTTCAGTCCTGGTCTCTCCTTTTATATAGTCCTAGCCAGCATCTGATTGAGTAGAACTCAGGTCTCTGATTGGCTGAATTCATGATTGGCTAGAACTCAGTGCACATACTATTGTCTCTGGTCTTAGCAACTCCCCTTAGGGTTCTGAGGACTTCACCCCCACATCAGCTTAGCACCTGGTAAGTAGGGCCTACTTACAAACAAAGATATAATTAAGCTTTCCCACCAGGCCCACCTGAGGCCTATTAAATGGGTGGGGGAGATCTTAAATCACATTAATACTACAGAAAGGAGAGCATACAATGGGTGAGAGATAGATTGTGAGAAGCAGAGTAGTGAACTATGGGCTGTCATGTAGGAAGAAAAATAAGTTGGACAGCGTGACTTGAGCATAGTATCTTCTATATTATGTTATAAGCTACTTTAAGGCCAGAAGCTAGGTCTTATTTACATTGCTATCCCTCTCCATTCTTGCCCAGAGTCAATTAGTCAATTACAGTGTATTTTACATAGGAGGCAACAAATAAATGAGTGTTTCATTTTATATATGTATTTAAAGTTTTAAATATATGTATATATGCATATATATGTGTATCTATCTACATATCTGTAGATAGATAGATATATGTGTCTATGTCTGTGTGTATGTTTTATATGTATATATATATATATATATACAAACATCTAGCTCTTTGAATATGCTTATCAATATTTAATAACAAAAAAAGTATTCTTACTTTATAGTTTTTCCAGTTTCCTAGGTATAAGTGTTCATATTGAAAATTTAACAATTGGCTCTCAAAAGCTGGTGCTTGCTGGCTCCCACATACTTCTGCATCCTACCCACTCTCACCATGCTCTGATTTGATAACTGTATAGTGAGTTATTTTCAGTAGTTAATCATCATATAATTATCATAGTAATAACTCATTTATATATAGTTTTATTATATCAAAAGCACTATACTTCAATTATATGTTGGGATATTTTTAACTTTTTTTTCTTAGGTACATGCTGATGTAGATCAGTGGTATTACACTCAAACACAAATATGTCCCTATGGATTGCATATGGATTTAGATAATGACAAATTAACATTATATTGTATTGCAGTTTTTATTTATTGTGTTAAACATTTTCATTTATATTTTAACAGAGTTCTGCAGCACTGGTGAGTTTTACAAATTGGCCTACAGGCAGCATGTTTGACAACTCTGAGTAGATCATTGGTAGGATTAACTGGATATAAGACATTTGGGGGAGAAGAACACAGAATAGAGTTAGAATATCTGGGTTCAAGTTTTGGTCTTGGTACAGTTAGGAAACTACCTGGGAAAGTTTGGGCAAAGTCATTTAAGTTCTTTGAAATTATTTCCACATTTTATAAAATGGAGGTAATAGCATAGCTTGCCCCACTTTCACATCACCAGTTTGTTGCAAAAATCAAATGATATAATGGTGTATATCATTATATAGATGAGCTATTATCTGGAGCCATGGTAGTAGTATTTTTATTATTTTTTTTGTCTTCTGGAGAGCAGAATGATTGGATTTGTAGCTACTTGGCAGATAAAAATGTAAGAAGAAGGGGCTGTCATATCTTAAAACCAATGGCAAACACAAGAAACAGAAATAGAAAAGAATGAGGTCTTCTTTCTTCCTCTGTCTTCTATCTGTGCACACAGAACATTGCATTTACTACCACCCATGTTATCATCAAAAAACCAAGTGAATTCAGCTTTCCAGATTATTATGGAACACTACAACTAAGGGAATCCTGTTTCTTTAGCAGAGAGATTTAATCAGATTAGGAAAATAAAAAGTATAGCTGGTGGTCTATGCTAGCATAGTTGGCTGCCTGGTCATAATTTCAGACCAGGAAAGAGGTGAATAAAATATTTTGCCACTATGATACCATCCAAATTTGATGAATGAGATTCTTAGATGTTCAGTATAGTTTACTTATCAGATTTATGGGAAAGCAAAGAATTCATGACACAACAAGAGATAGAGAGCATTACAAAATGCAAAATGGATAATTTTGATTATGTTAAATTGAAGTTTTTGTATAAACAAAGCCAATGCAACAAAGATTAGGAGGGAAGCAGAAAATTGGGAAAAAATCTTTACAACTAGTGTCTCTGATACAGGCCTCATCTCTAAAATGTACAGGGAATTGAGTCAAATTTATAGGAATACAAGTCATTCCCCAATTGAGAAATTGTCAAAGGATATGAACAGGCAGTTTTCAGAGGAAGAAATTAAATATATCTATAGGCATGTGAAAAAATGCTCGAAATCACTACTGATTAGAGAAATACAAATCAAAAGAACTCTTGGGTACCACATCTTTCCTGTCAGATTGGCTAAAATGACAAAACAGGAAAATGATAAATGCTGGAGAGGATGTGGGAAAATTGGAACACTGTTACATTGCTGGTGGAGTTGTGAACTGATCCAGCCACTCTGGAGAGCAATTTGGAACTATGCACAAAGGGCTATAAAAATGATCCTACACTTTGACCCAGCAATACCACTTCTAGGGTTGTATCCCAAAGACATCACACAAGTGGCAAAAGGACCCATATGTACAAAAATATTTATAGTGGCTCTTTTTGTCATAGCAAAGAATTGGAAATCAAGGGGATGCCTATCAATTGGGGAATGGCTGGACATGTTGTGGTATATGAAGGTAATGGAATATTATTGTGCTATAAGAAACAGAGAAGACACGACTTCATAATAACCTGGAAAAACCTACATGATATAATGCTGAGTGAGCAGATTAGAACCAGGAGAACATTATACACAACCACAGATATATTGATTCGGTGATGAATAACCTTGATAGACTTGGCTCTTCTAAGCAATACAAGGTGCAAAGATAACTCCAAAGGACTCATGATGGAGAGAGCTATCTATATTCAGAGAAAGAACTATAGAGTCTGAAAGCAGACTGAGGCAAACTGTTTGCGCTCCTTTTTTTTTCTTTTGCTTTTTTTCTCTTTTGTTTTTTTCTCTTTTGTTTTTGTTTTTTTCAGTTTTGTTTCTTCTTTCTCATGATTCATTCCATTGGTCATAATTCTTCTTTACAGCTTGACTATTGCGTAAATATGTTTAATCCAAAGTTATGTGTAGAAGATACATCGGATTCCATGCTGTCTTGGGGAGGGAGGGGAAGGGGGGAAGAAAATCTGGAACTCAAAGTCTTGAGGAACTGAGTGTTGTAAACTAAAAATAAAAAAAAAATTCTTAAAAAAATTACAAAGAGTCCCAGTTGTAAAGGTGCCATTCTTTAATCTGGATCTAGTACTAGGATAATTCAATGATATGCCCCACCTTTGGGATTCCATAATATTGAATACTGGTAGGTAGGGATCTCCTAAGTTTTCTTGCCTTCTAAGTAAATTGGAAATTAAAATCCATTTTCTGAATTGGGTTTGTTCTACATGTGTCACAAGAAAGTCTTCACTAAGAGTACCCATTCATGCTCTGACTTCCTTTACAGGAGCTAGCTATATATTTGTTAAAAGCCTATTATATGTATAATGATGTGGGCTAACCACTAGGAATAGGCAGGGAAGGAAATCCCTATCTTTAAGGAGATAACATTCTACTAGGGGAAATATAGAGAGGCAACTTAGTATAGTAGATAGACTACTAGGCTTAAAATCGGGGAGATCTGTGCTGAAAGTCTTGAGGCTTATATTACCTTGATGACTTAATAGATAGGTGACCTTGGGCAACTCATTCAATCTCTCTCAGCCTCAATATTCTCATCTATAAAATGGTGATACTGATAGCATCTACCTCACAGGGTTGTTATGAGGATCAAATGCTGCAGTAGATATGAAGGGGGGAAAAACCTGCAATTTTTAAAGTGTTATATAAATGTTTCCTCCGGTGGTGATGGTGGTGATGGTGATGATTATGATGATAAGTTCAATGAGAACTCTATGCTAGTTTCAAGGGGCTTTCATAAGAGGCAGAGTGTTTTCAGAATATTATCTAAGGGGTGTTCTTAGGCTGTGTAAAATTGAAACCAATTTCCTGAATTTTGAATAAGGTCTACAAAAATTTATTTTTAATGGAAAAATGTCACCCCACACAATTACATAAGATATCAGGCCCTGTAGCTATAACCTGACTTTTTAAAAGGCACTATTTGCAATTTCTGCAGACAACCTTGATTTTTTGTACCTATCATGTACCCATTTCAAATAATAGTGCTACAATTTTATCGCTCAATTTAAAAAAAAAAAAACTTCTTTAAAGTGGTGCTTCCTTCCTGATTAAAGTGTCAGATTTTATTCAGAAGTCATTTTTATAGGCTACTTGCATAAATATTTTGTATGTATAATGATAATCTCAAGATACCATAGCATTTCAATCAAATGTGCTATGGGGGAAATAGATTTGATTTAGAACGATACAAAAGCCTTGAGACAATAGTATATTAATAAGCAATATGTTACTGACAGGCTTTCATTCTTTTAATTAAATGGATAATTCTCTTGCCCTTGGGTCACACCTTCTACAAAGAATCTGCAAGTCATATTCTAGTTCAGGCTTTATTGCTGGTTCAAGCTCCAATCCAAAAGGTCTTACAATTGACTATATTTTATTCATCTGGTAGGAAAATCACTGTTCTTCTCATCTGAAGGAGTTTCATTTTTATTTGGTTGAAGTCTTCTACCCTCATAAAAAGCAAATGAATCTTTCCTTTTTGTGAAAAAGTCTAAAAACCTACTCTTATAGACACAAAGGCTTTTGTTATCCCAGAAGTACCTAATTTTTCCTAAGGAGGGGATAGGAACACCAGTTTTGCGTCTCCAACTAGATGTCTTACAGACATCTTAACACATCCCAAAGTGGACCTTTGCTATGAAACCTTTACCTCTTCCTAACTTTCAGGGTGCCACTATTCTCTGTCATACAGCATAACAACCCAGGTATCATTCTTGACTCTTCACTCTCTATGTCCAATCTGTTGTTAAGGCCTGTTAGATCTTTGTAACATCTGTTGTAGATCTATCTTCTCTCCTCTGACACTGCTACCACCAGGGTCCATGTTCTCATCACCTCACACCTGGAATTTTGCACTACATTGATAATTTGTCTCCCTGCCAAGTCTCTCCACATACCAGTTCATTCTTCATTCAGATGTCAGCTTCCTAAAGCCCACATCTGACCATATCATATCCTACCCTCCTAATCAATAAACTCCAGTGGCTCTTTATCACCCCCCAGATCTAAGAAAAATCATCTGTGTAGCATTTAAAGGCCTTCATAACCTCCTCCACTCACACTTTTCCAATCTTCTTACACCTCATACTCCACCATATACCAGGGAATTCAGTGACTCTGACCATGTTGCTTTCCTTCAGACAAGACATTCCATCTCCCTACTCCAGGTATTTTCAACGGCTGTTCCCCATGCCTAGTATATTCTCTCTCTTCATATCTACCTCCTGGCTTCCCTGACTTCCTTCAAGTTCCATCTAAAATCCTACCTTCTACAGGAAGCCTTTCTGATACACTTTAATTATCTGGCTTTCCTTACTCTGTTTATCATTCCTAATTTATCTCAGGTATAGTTGTGCACAATTGTTTGCATGCTGTCTCCCCTATTAAACTGTATTTTCCTTGTAGGCAGTGACTGGCTTACTTTTTTTTTATCTTCAGCACTTGGAAACTGTGTCTAGCACATAGTAAGTGCTTAATCTTTATTGAATGAATGGACTGATTTACTTTCCCACAGTTTTTTTTTATTCTCTGGAGCATTTGTAGGATAATAGATTTAGAGCTGGAAGAGACCTTAGAAATCATCAAATCCAGTTCGCTCGTTAGTCAATGAAGAAACTGAGAGGTCAAGTAACTTGCTTATGGTCACATAAGCCTAGCACTCCGTCCACTGTGTTAACTAGTAGAGGGCAAGGAAATTGGAAGTATGTAGATAAAAGAACTGAGGACATTGATTAGTAATGGCTGTTATTTCTGATCATTGCTGAACCCACGATCATTGTAGTTACTGATAGCAACAGGGATGAGGAAGCATTAATGAAGTTTTTATTTATGTTCCCGGCCCTGGACTAGGCGCTGTGGATATAAATACATAAAAGTATGACAGTGCTTGCACTCAGAGATCCTTCAGTCTAACAAGAGAAGGAAGACATATAAAGGGCAACTGGAAAGGGGTGGTATGTACTTTGTAGTATTATTGGTAATTGGCAAGGAAGTGACATGGAGATCTGGTTGTGGACTATATAAAGTGAACACTTACCTATTAGAACTTGGCATAGTTCCAGGGACAGACTCTCAGGTATTAGGGGGCAGAAGAGGATGAGGACAATAACTAGAGTACAACTCTGAGGCTCTGGAAATGGCCAGGATGTGATGGAATGATAGAGGCAGCTGGGCAGAAAAGCAGATAGAAAACTGGGCCTGGAGTCAGCAATACCTGAGTTTAAAGCTTCTCTCAGATACTTAATAGATGTTTGACCCTAGGCAAGGCACTTAAGCGCTGTCTGCCTCAGTTTCCTCAATTGCAAAATATTGATAATAATGGCACTTACCCCCTAGGATTTTTGTGAGGGTCAAATGAGATAGTATTTTTAAAGTGCTTAACACAGAGCCTGGCAAACAGTAGTTACTTCATAAATATGTGTTTTAATTCCTTTGTGCTTCCAAACAGGATAAGGGTCAATTATATCAGAGTCCAGGATCCAAACACCAGAATTTAAGGCTGGGGCCAGAGTGGTTTGAGATGGATATTGACAATGACAGGAGGGGAGGTAACATGGTTTCATCATCAAGACTAAAGTCATGATCAACCAATTAGTCTCATCACTGATGAGCCTTATCTGTATAGTGAATCTTTAATATACCCAGGAATGGAAGCCTTCTGTAAGGTGTGGCTGGGAATGCAATGACCTTTCAGAGGCATTTGTTCATTTAATGAAAAGAAGGCTTATTTTGGAATCAGAATACTCCAGCTTTATTCCAAATTCTTACACCTAACTAGCTCTTTGTGCAAATCAATTCACATTCTGGAACCATTTTCTTCCACTGTAAACTGGTCATATCATTTTGCAGTACCTACTACCTAGGTTTGTTGGAAGAAAATATCTTGTTAATGTAGATTGTTACTGAAGGGCAAACTTGAACCCTATATCTTCTGTAAATTCTTCCTTGGCAACTCTGCCTCACTGGGATCACACCCTTCTCCCATCTATTATAGTACTTTTCAGTACTTATACATAATAGGAATAGAAATTACCCTTCATGGCTTAGAGAATCAAAACAATTAAGAGACTTAAAGCTAATGCCGCCAAAGGGTGAAGTGTTGCAGTATTGAACAAATGAACACAATACCCCACTTGCTTTGCAGTCTGCTGTGTGAGAATTTAAGGGATATGCCACAAGATAACAAAGGAATGATGTGTTAAACACACAGTACAAATCTCCTGGGGCTCAGAATTCAGAGACCTGGATTCTATCTAGTCCCTCCTCCCTTAAATAATTGGATGACCTTAGGAAAGTCAATTGTCAGTTTCCTTGGGCTTCAGTTTCCTTCTCTATAAAATAGTGATGTTTCATTAGATGATCTGAAAGGCTCCTTCTAATTCTAACACAATATTCTCACATGCTTTGTGGTGGACTTTTTGGAAATATTCTGATTTACTGTTGAGTCAAACCCTTAGCTCTTCTCAGCAATACAATGATCTGGAAAATTCCAAAAGACTCATGATGGAAAATGCTAACAACTCCAGAGGAAAATCTATGGAGTCTCAATGCACATTGAAGCATACTATTTCCTCTTTATTTCTGTTTTCTCTTTCTTGTGTTTTTTCTTCCCTTTTGTTCTGATTCTTCTCTCAAAACATGAATAATGTGAAAATGTTTAATGTGATTGCACATGTATAATCTATATCAGATTGTATGTCATCTTGGCAAGGTGGGAGGGGAGAAAGAGGAGAAAATTTGGAACTCAAAATCTTACAAAAGTGAATGTTGAAAACTAAAAATAAATAAATAAACAATTGAGTCAAATGCAAATGCATTCAGGGGCAGTAGAAAGAAGGAAGACCTGGGATCACATAATGGCTCTGGCACTTCCTAGTTATATGATACTAGGGACATTGTTTAATCTGTCCAAACTTCAGTTTCCTCAATTACAAACCTGAGGGGTTACACTGAGTGGTCTTGAAGGTCCTTTCCAGCTCTAATATCCTCTCTTATATTTTTAAAGATCTTTTATAGCCTTAACAATTTTTGTTCACCATATTAATAAAAAAATCAATTAAATCACATGATTACATCAATAGATGCAGAAAAGTCTTTTGAAAAATTGCAACACCCATGCCTGCTAAAAATTCCAGAAGGCATAGGAATCAAGGAGATTTTCTTTTTTTTTAAGGACTTTTTGCAAGGGGGAAAGTAGGGCAATTGGGGTTAAATGACTTGCCCAAGGTCACACAGCTAGCATGTATGCCAAGTGTCTGAGGCTGGATTTGAACTCAGGTCCTCCTGACTCCAGGGCCTGTGCTCTACTCACTGCACCACCTAGCTGCCCCAATGAGATTTTCTTAAAAATCATAAGTAGTATTTATCTAAAACCAAGGACAAGCATTATCTTTAATAAAGTTAAGCTAGAAGTCTTTCCAATAAGATCAGAGTTGAAACAAAGATGTCCATGATCAATATTATTATACAATATCATATTAGAAATGCTAGTGATAGCAATGTCATAAGTAAAAGGAATTAAAGTCATAAGTATAGGGAACAAGGAAATAAAACTATCATTTTTTTTTGCAGAGGATAATGATGATTTACTTAGAGATCCCTATAGAGTCAGATAATAAAGTCAAAACACTTAACAACAGTAAGAAAATTTCAAGATACAAAACAGATTACACAAATTGTCAGCATTTCTATATATTACCAACAAAAACCTGTAGGAAGAGAAAGAAAGAGAAATTCTATTTAAAATAACTGCAACCAGTATAAACTCATTGGGAATCTACCTGCCAAGTCACCACAAGAACTATATAAACATGATGATTAAAAAAAAACCTTTATTCAAATAAAGAGAGATATAAATAATAGGAGAAATATTAGTTGCTCATGGGTGGGCTAAGCCAATATAAAAAAAATATTACCTAAATGGATTTACTTATCCAATGCCACATCACTCACACTACAAAAGAGTTACTTTATAGAGATAGAAAAGTAATAATAAAACCCAGCTGGATGAACAAAAGGACAAGAATATAAAGGCAATCAATGAAAATAATATGAAGGAAGGAGACCTAGCAATGCCAGATTTCAAAGTATATTATAAAGCATTAATCATCAAAAAAATTCATACTGTATAAGAAATAGAGTGCTTGATTAATGTAATAGACTAGAAACACAATACACAGAAGCATATCAGCACAGTAACCTAGTTTTTTTTTTTTCCACAAACCAAAAGATCTCAGCTACTGTAGCAAGAACTCATTATTTGAGAAAAAACCTTCTGGGAATACTAGAATAGTGGCAGAACCTAGGTACAGAGCAATTTCTTATACTTCATACCAAGATAAGTTCAAAATAGGCATATGATTTAGGCATAAAGAGTAATATCTGGGAACAGAACAAAGAAGGCAGAGGAAGCATTCTTCAATGCTCTCTCAACATTCTCCTCCAAACAAGTCTAAATTAAGGCCTTAAATCAAATTGTGAAGTGACAGGTCCAACAGAAGGTCAAGGTGAGGTATTATTCTTGCCCAAGTCAACTTAGGAGGTCTGAAGAAGAGATATGTGACAGGAGGGTGAAGGCTGGCCCAGAGTCCACATGAGCAACACCAGTGGTGGGATGAGGAAGTGGTGACAGAAGCATCACAAGCTTTGGAAGCTATCTTACCTAATACTAACAGCAAGAGGGGAAGGGATAAGGGCAAGGGTTGGATAAAGAAAGGCAGTGGTTAGAAGCAAAACAAACATAAGAGGAGGGACAGGAAAAAAGAAAAGGGAGAAGGAAAAACAAGAAAATAGGAGGCAATGAAAGAGTCCTATTAAATTTCTTTTACAGCACAAATATTGTTTAAATATCTAAACTAGTGAGAGCAAAAACAGAGAAAGAAAACTATAAACCAATTTTCTTAAGGAATATCAATGAACAAATTTTAAATACAATACTTGAAAGGTAATTACATCAATATATCTCTAAGTTCATAAAGTAAGGGCAGGTGGAATTAATACATGAATGCAAGGTTCATTCAATTTTAGGAAAAGTATAAGTAGAATCAACTACATTAATAACAAAAAGAAAAATCACATGATTATCTCAATAGATGCAGAAAACCTTTTGACAAAATATAACACTAGTTGCAATTAAACACACTAGAAATCATAGGAATCAATGGAGCATTTCTTAAATTTATAAAAAAGTATCTATATAAAACCAAGAGCAGGCATTATCTGTAAAAGGGATAAACCTGAACTCTTCTTAACAAGATCAGGAGTGAAGAAAGAATATCCATTATTACAACTGTTATTCAATACTCTATCAGAAATGCTAACTATAGCAATATGACAAGAAAAATAAGTTGAAGGAATAAAAATTGTCAGTGAATAAACAAAACTGTAACTCTTTGCCAATGACATAAAAGTATTAAAGAACCCTAGAAAATCAACTAAAAAAATTAGTTGAAATAATTAACAACTTTAGGCAAGTTGCAGGATATACAATAAGCCCATATAAATAATCCACATTTCTATATACTACCAACAAACCCCAGAAGAAAGAGAGAAAGAGGAATTTCATTTAAAATAACTGGAGATATAAAATACTCAAGAGTCTGCCTAACGAGGAAAATCCAGGGATTATATAAATGCAACTACAAAAAAAATTTTCACAGAAACGACGAAATTAAACAGAGCTATAGATGGAAAGTTGCATGGAGCTCATGACCAAAAACCAGATGATTTCACAGGAGATGAAATTGATAGATTCAAGTACATAAAATATAAACTTTTTTGCACAAACATCATCAACGCAGCCAAAATTATAAGAAAAGCAGGAAATGGGGGGATATTTGTAGCAATTTCCTCTGAAGTTTTGATTTCTAAAATATATAGAGAATCAATATAAGTTCATTAAAAATAGAAGCTACTCCCCAATTAAATAATGAAAAAGGATAAGAATAGCCAATTTTCATAGGAAGAAATTAAACCTGTATATAATCATATGAAAATACATTTAATTACTTATGATTAGAGAATTATAAATTAAAACACCTTTGATATATGAATAGAAGACCACTTTATTCCTATCACATTGGTCAATATGACAGAACAGGAAAGTGAGAATTGCTGACGGGAATCTAGGAAAACAGGTATACCTAATGCATTGTTTATGGAACTGTGAAGTTGTCCAACCATTCTGGAGAATAATTTGAAACTATTCCCCAAAGGTTATAAAACTGTTCATACACTTTGACCCAATAACACTACTTCTTGGTCTAGACCTCAAGGAGACCAAAGGAAAAGAAAAGCTCCCAGATATTAAAAAAAAATATTTATAGCAGCTTTTTTTTTGCAGTGCCAAAGATTTATAAGCTGAGGGGATGCCCAACAAGTGGGGAATGGCTGGAAAAGTTATATTAATTTGATATAATGGAGTATATAACATAATGAACACTATTATACTGTAAGAAATTATTAAGGGGATGGTTTCAGAAAAATCTCAAAGGACCTATATGAACTGAAGCAAAGCAAATGAGCAGAACCAGGAAAACAAATGTACAGAGTAACAGCTATATTGTAATGATAATAAACTATGAAAGGCTTAGTAATTCTGTTCAATAAAATGATCTATCCAGATTCTAAAGAACTCATGTTGAAAAAAAATGCCATTCACCTTCATATAAAGAACTGATAGATTCAGAGTGAAGATTGAAGCATATTTTTCCCTTTATTTTTCTTGTCCTCTCCCCTCAGAATATAGCCAATACAGAAATATGTTTTGCATAACTTCATATGTACAATGGATATGCTATTTCTTACCTTCTCAATAGATAGGAAGAAGAAAGTTTGAAGATGAAAATTAATTAATTAGGGGAAAAAAATCATATGTCTTTCTGACATGTGGAGGCACCTAACTGGTACAGTGGTTAGAATTTTGGATTTGAACTCTGAAAGCATTGAATTCAAAACATTTTCATATAATTATTAGCTCTGTGACTCTTTCCTTCTATCTTTTTAGTTACCTCATCTGTTAAATGAGGACAATAATTATACTAACTTCATAGAAGTACTGTGAAGATTAAAGGAGATAATATAAAAGCAAAACATTTTCCAAACATTAAAGCTACCATTGATTCTACAAAGAGACAAAAAAAGAGGTTCTTAAACTTTTGTCAGACTTCTTCTGAATTTCCCATGATTTTGCATTTTTTTCAACCATACCTTCAGTTTCATGAGAGTTGGGAACTCTGATAAAGAATTTCACTCTGCCAACCCATCAATCACCATGTTTATTGAGTCTGCTACATACTGTACTAGGTATTGGGAATACAAAGACAAGGGAAAAAAGAAAAAAAATACTTTAAAGGAGCTTAAATTTAATTCAGATCATACACACATACATACACTATACACAGAACATAGTTATGTTCACACATATATTTACACATATGTGTACATACATACATGCATGCATGCATACATGCATGAACATATACCCTTTCACATAAGCACTTGCTCTGAAACATAGTCTTTGGAAAACTGGCTGAGACATTAATCATTTATTTAGCTTTTTAGAGTTACTCATCTCATGTGTCAGAGGCAGAACCTAAACCTAAATCTTCCTGACTCCAATGATTACTTTTTATCTGTCTGTCTGTCTATCTATCTATCTATCTATCTATCTATAAGTGTGTATATATACATACTGTTATGGTAATTAGGTTGGGACTTTTTTGTTACTGTTTTCTCCTTTGGAATGCTGAGGTAATTAAGTACTTTTGACGAGTTTTGCTTTTCAAATTTAATGACAAGCAAAGGGAACTTTTTGTTGTCTTTGTTTTGGCATTCTTCTCAGTAGTAAGGAATCTTTCTTTGAAATGGGAGTGTTTGATGACCTGCTTAAGTCAAGGGAAGGCCTAGTTCTGCCCTTTGACCCTAGGCAAGCATTTAAGTCACAAGAAGGCCTAAGTCACCTGGGTTTGAGTCACATGTTTGTGGCACCCTTTGACTAAAGAAGTGTATATAAACTGAAAGTTTAGCGTTTTGCCTTTGGGGGCACTCTCGTTGGAAGAGTGTTGCTGATGATACTCTGGGTAGCCTAAGGAGCTTTGAAAACCCAGATGTTGGACAGCCGGCGAGAAGCTTGTCTTCTGGTTTGTGTTATTTGCTCTGTTTATATGTTTTCTGTGTTTGTAATTTCTGTTTGTATTTGCTCTGAAGTTCAGGTTGCTAACTTTTTCCCCTGAACTAATTGAATGATATATGTATGTTTGACTAAAGTGAGATTGTAAACCCCTTAAAGTTGTTTTCCTTAGAAAAGCAGATCAAAGAACCTGTGCTAGCAGCCCTTCTTTGTGCTCTTGTTGTTGGTCTTTCACCCCCACAACAGCTGCTAGAACCATTTTTGTTACACATATATACATATATATATATATATATATATATATATATACGTGTACATATATATATATATAAATATATATACAATATATATACACACATACAGAGAGAGAGAGAGAGAGTGAGAGAGAGAGAGAGAGAGAGAGAATCTAGCAATATACTGGCATAGAGAAAACACTTTCTATTAGAAAAGTACCTCTAAAAATGCAAATAAGTGTGCTTTAATATATTGTGGTACAAATTATTGTTTGAGAGACTTGCCTGGGGGAATCAGAATTAAGATATTGGTCCATAGTCAGAGTCAGTATGTATTCAGAAGTAGGACTTGAATCCAGTTCTTCTGTAGTCAAGTTTCATCCCCACCCCATCCCCTATGAAGTTATCTTTCTCAGTAGATTAAGAAAGTAAAATAAACTAAAAGAAAGCATTGCTATATGTACTGTCAGAAGAGATAGGTGAAATTAAGGACATTTGAGCATACATCACTGAGAAATTACACATATTACAAAGAATCTCTTGTGAAGGATGAATGAATAGGTCTATATTTTAGATTGATGAATATTAGTGGAGCTTTGAAAAACATAATTTTGCTGAAAAGAGTGAAGCTAGTGTCTGGTAAGTTAAAATTCATTTGAAGTTCAATAAGTCTAAGTTCCTAACTTTAATGTAATAGTTAAAGATGTTAAGTTAGGTTGTGCAAACTAAAGTTCTCAGTTTGAAATTAAAAGGTTTATACAGGCCTCAACAAAGTTATCTTTGACATCAAACAGTTCCAAGGAAAATGTTTTGAAGTTTACAATAAAAATGAATCAAAAACACATGGATTAAATTTTCCTTGATATACATGATTTTGAAAGTTAATAACACAGTTTGAGTGCTTTGCAAAATCTGGTTTAGGTTTCCTGAAAACTGCTTGAGATTTTCACCAGTCCCAGAATATGGCCAAGTCTCCCCAGCCTCAATTTGAACCTAAAATAAATAGCTTCATTTTAATACAAACTGAAGGCTTACAGAATAAGTAAGATTCTTGACTTTCTAAATCTAGTTCTACTTCTTTTAAAAGCTTATTTCTTCCTCCTCCATCGCATTTCCAAGAAGCTCATCCAGTTCTGGTGATTTTGCCAAAAAGCATTGAGTTTTGAAAGATCCAATAGTAATTATGCAGAGCTTGCCCTAAGGAGTATTTCAAAATAAGACCATTTTGTCTTTGTCTCCTAATTAATTCCCTTCTTGGCCTGTCCTTTTACTTCCTTGTATAGGCTAGGCAACTCATGTCTTTGTGCTACTCCATTGCCTCCTCAAAGTCTTTTACTTCAGTGCTCAAGTTATACCTTGGTCCTCTAATACCCCACCCTTTCCACCATCAAATTTTTCTTTCCCTCATTCAGTATGAATTCATCTAAACATTAAAGGAAATCCTTGTCAATATGCTTTCTATTGTGAAATATATAGTAAGTTTTGTTTGTTTTCTGGGCTATTTCTAAACTTAAACAACAAAATCCCAAATTAGTGATAGGTGTCCTCACAGAGAGAACTTGGAATTAGCATAGCTATGTTGGAAGCTCAGTTCTATCAATGAATCTATCAATGGATATTTGTGAATCATCTAAGCTATCCTATAGGTATCTTAAATTTAACTTGTCCAAAACTGAAATAATTATCTTTTCCCCAAAGTCATCTGACCTTCCTTACTTTCCTATTATTGTTGAGGGCCCTACAATCTTTCTAGTTACTCAGACTCACAACTTGGTGTCATCCTCCATTCTTTACTCTCTCACACACTCTTCCTTCTACCCCAATATCTAACCTGTGCCAAGCACTTTCAAGTGTACATAACTAAAAACTCTGATACATTTCTCCATCTCTCCTCTCACAATTTACCACCTTTGGTAGAGGCCCTCACATTTTCACAGTTGGACTATCATACTATTGTAATAGACTGTACTTTGATATCTTTGTCTCTTCTCTATTCACTCTAGCCTATTCCCCACTCAGCTGTCAAGTTGATCTTCCTAAAGCAAAGGTATAATCATGCCACCCCCTTATTTAATTAATCCAGTGGCTTCCTAACACCTCCAGGATCAAATATAAAATACTGTTTAATATAAGTTTTTGTAAGGAAGGATCTAGGAGATGGAAGGATTAGGAGAGGCTTCATGTGGAATCCTGGGTGCATGAACCGAGTGTTGAAGGAAACAAGGGATTTGAATACCAACCTTCTACAGGAAACCTTTCCCAATTGCTCTTAATTCTAGTGCCTTCCTTCTTGATTATTTCCAATGTATTATCTATGTAGCTTGTTTGTACATAGTTATTTGCATGTCATTTCTTCCATTAGTTTTTCAGCCCCTTAACAGCAGGGACTATTTTTTACCTTTCTTTGCATCCCCAGAATTTGGCACAGTGTCTTATATGCAGTAGTCCCTTAATAAATATTCACTGACTGACTGAAAGGTAGAAGTGAGAACAAAGTGACAGAAAGTCAAATCAGATGCAAGGAGATGGGAAATAATTTTATACTTGTGGAACAGCAAGAAAGTCATTGTGGCTGGACCACAGAGACATGTCAATATGATAAGGCTAGATATGAAGGTTGGGGACAGCAAAGACCAACTTACTATCAGCAAGGGCTGGAACAATGTCAGTTAACTTCTTTCAACATAAAAATTTGTTCATCTTTAGAATCAAATCATTAGACTAGACGATCCTTAAATTCTTTCTCAGCTCTGATCACGTGGAATATTTAAATGTTTTCCAAGTGTCAAAGGATATAGCATCATTTTACATGGGCATTGGGGGAAAATTATGACCTCAATCGAAAGACACTCTAGTTCCTGGAGCTGTCTCAAAGTGGAGGAACTTGTTAAGTATTTAAATAGAGTTCCTCATCACTGGGGATGGGGGGAGGGCAGGAATTCAAAAAGAGGTTGAAGGACCAGTCTTTCAGGTACAGGATGTTACATTGATTGAGAGGTTGTTATAGATGACTACTAAACTCCTTTTTCTGGCTATTAGATTTCATTTTTATGAATTTCAGTAATAGTTACCATAGCTAGCATTTATATAGCACTGTGAGGTTTGCAAAGGACTTTGCAAATATTATTTCATTTTATCCTCAAAATAACCTTGGGATAGAGGTATGATTATTTCCATTTTATGCATTAGGAAACTGAGGCAGTCAGGTTAAGTGAATTGCCAAGGGTCACAAAATAGTAAATATCTGAGAGCAGGTTTGAATTCAACTCATCCTAACTCCAGGTCTAGCATTCAATTAGAACTGCTTATGAAAGTGATTCTGGGGAAGATGGCAGAATAAGGTAGGAAAGTATATAACTCTCCTAAATTCCACCACAAACTACATAAAATGATGCCTTGGGGCAAATGTTGAGTGGCAAAAGTAATTTAAAGTCCACCTAAGACAACTTCAGAGGATTTTAGGATCCTTAGGAAAGACTTGACCTCCCTGGGTGGTGATTTGACCTGAAGTACAAA